>NC_085842.1:222137220-222507845 GCF_035594765.1 Anolis carolinensis | reverse complement strand
CTTTTGAGAGTGAATTCACCATATGTTAATATTGCAACTGTTGAAGAAAGTTTAACTCAAAGTGAGAAACCACCAAGCTTATGCCTGAATAAACTTGTTATTGTTCTTCCAACATCTAAGCCTCTGTCGCATATATTCTAAACCAAGTTACGCTACCATCTAAAGTAAATAAGAAGAAAGAAAGAAAAAACACAGGAAAAAGTCTCCTCCCTGAGTCTTTGGTGGTTGCATCTTTACAAATTGGTGGTAGTCGTTAATAGTTCTTTACAAATTGCTGGCAGCAGTGGGATAAAAGATTCCCCCTGCCTGAAGGAACCTTAGACGTTCATAGTCCTCTTACAGCCTCCAAAAGAGATAGATCTTTAATTGTGTCTTAAATTTTGGCAGCTCATTTAGCTATTGGATCTCTTCCAGCAGGTCATTTCACAGTCTGAATGGGTGACCGTTGCCAGTTGGGTTCTGGCAGTAAGCGTTCCTCAGAGGACCTTCTGCTGATGTTAGAAAGGGGCACCTCATATGACCAGAAACAAGAAAGGGAGATCATCCTCTTTTTGTATTGTTCATATTGGTAGCCCATTCTAAATTATGTGGTATAACTGAGCCCTCAGTGGTTGATGCTTAAGTGTTCTATGCTGTAACCCTCCTTGAGTCATGAGTAGAAATGCGTAAGAAATAAAATTATTATTATTGATGTTTTTTAGACACAAGAAATATCAATGGTCTCTTCATATCACCCCAGGATCTTTCACTCTTTGCTGCTGACATGTCCTGAAAATGCACAGGAATTGTCTCAGTAGCGCCTCTCCTCTATGGAAAAAGAAAGAGGGAAAGAAGGATCTGGTGACAGTCATTATAATAGTGTTTAAAAGGTAAAGGTTTCCCCTGACGTTAAGTCCAGTCATGTCTGACTCTGGGGTTTGGTGTTCATCTCCATTTCTAAGCCGAAGAGCCGGCATTGTCCTTAGACACCTCCAAGGTCATGTGGCCAGCATGACTGCATGGAGCGCCGTTACCTTCCTGCCGAAGCGGTACCTATTGATCTACTCACATTGGCATGTTTTCAAACTGCTAGGTTGGCAGAAGCTGGAGCTAACAGTGGCCGCTCCCGCCGCTCCCGGGGTTTGAACCTGGGACCTTTCGGTCTGCAAATTCAGCAGTTCAGCACTTTAACGCACTTTGCCACTGGGGCTCCTATAACAGTGTTTACAGTCCTTTAAAACAAAAAGGATCAGCCTAGCAAAAAGAACAATGTTTTGCCCCTTTCTGACTTTTTCACTTCTGAGTTAATGAACTACTTTTCAACTCTGCACTCAATTTGAAGCAATTGAAGTAAGTCAAGGACAAGGTGGGAGGAAAGAGGAACTGGAGCATATTTAAATAGTTTTAAAAGTGGGATGATAGGATTAATCAGAAATGCTTATGCCAAATCAAGGCCTTGAGCTTTTTTTAGAAGTTATAGTAGGTGGGCACAGATAAAATTGTATATTCCTTCTAGCTAGGATAGCCATCCTCTTCCACTAAGTGTGCAGCTTCAGTAGGAATACATATGGAGCAGCGATGGGGAAGGGGACATCCACCCAGCTAGCCAGGTCAGCTGAATCAACCCTGGTGATCAATGGGGTAAGAGATGTTGCAGTCAGATTGCCCTCAGATCCCAACCCAAATCTTGGTATGTGTGTAATACTAAAACTAGCACAGCTATGATCTTTTCTCTATCATTTTTTTTTCTTTTGATGACAAGAATGAGAGAGATATTCAGTTTTTAACAGCCCTCTTGACTGGTGGTCCAGGAACCTTGGTTTCTCTTGATCAGTCTAACTGTGTGTGCTTAGATAGGGATTTGAAAGTGAGAACAATGGCTGTTGGCTACTTTGAGGCATCACAACAAAATGTAGTGGGACAAAATGCCAAAATAGCTGATCAGCCAAAGCAGTTCTTAAATGAGATCAGAGCTTAGAAAAAATTACATTTAAAGAATACTGCTTCAAGGTGCCACGATGAACATATACAGTGACCATAATTATTTATGGAGCTGTAGTATTAAAAAATGGTCTTCCAAGCTTTGAATTGGCATTCAAGGTTTCGGCGAGTGGCAAGTTTTTGCTGCTTAAAATCCAGGAGAAATGTATTTAACAATGTTTCAAAATTTAATTGATGCCTGGCTTGATAATTAAAGTAGAGGTAGGAATGGGACAAATCTGTCCATTTGTATTTCTGCAACTGTCATTCTTCCAAAATCACACCTTTATTCCATCTGTTTCCACTTCTGTTCCCTTATTCTCTGGGAACAAGCACAAAACACATACAATTGTTGCATGCATTATGAGATATGCATACAATGGGAGACATATGTATAAAATCAGGCATTGGATGGAAATCCTAAAACATGATTATAGTTTGTATACATTTCTTTTAATACTTGTGTTTTTTTCTAACATCTTCTGACTGGAAAACTGCTCAGAGAAGTATGAAAATGTATGGTGTGATTTGTACATATTTCAATAGTCTCAATTTAGAGGGACAGCCTAATCCTCTGTCTTTCCACATTTTCAACTGCTTTTAAAATACTGCAGTTTCGCTCTCCTTTTCACACTTTCCCCTCTTTATCCTTAGCTTTCTTCAGTTGCTGCAAGCTGAGTTCAAAGTGCAGAATTAGTTTTCAGTCTATAAACCTAGTAGGCAGAAGCAGAGAGGGCAAAATCTTAGCCTTCCCAGTTCACCCAGGCAAAGCAAACTATTGTAGCCTTCCTGCACAATATTATCTTCTGCCATCTTGACCACCCTCTCATGGTGCTTGAATTACACCTCTCCCATTTTTCATTTGGAAAATGTTAAAAGGTGTGGGTATACATATTTGTTCACTTTCTAAGTTTGAATTGGAACCAAAAAAATCACCCCCAATTCTGAGTCAAAAACTATGATTTTGAGAATATTATTTTTATTGTTTACTACATTTTCCAAGAGTTCTTAAAATAATATACACAAAATTCATATAGTAGAGAAAATTGTGCACAGAATGCATGTACTAACTCAAAATAGCATTGAAAATTTGTTTACAAAAATATGTGGGTTTGTAAAACATGGATACAAACATTTTAAGTGGTTTTGGATGTCAACATTTGAAGGAACATCTCTTACTATATACATCTGCTTAAGATTTGAGGCCTGCTGAATAGGCCCTGTATCCCAACAATCAGAGCAATGCATTGTAAGAGAACACAGAAAGGAGTCTCCTCTCCTAATTATAGTATACCCTCCCCTGAGAAGGGTATATTATAAACACTAGGGTTGTGCATTCCAGTTAAACCTCGATCCATTTTCGGTGTCCCAAATTTCAGCACTGCCCCCAATACATTTTCAGGAACTTCAGGAATTCAGCAGGGTGATAATTTGTTTTCCCTTATGGCACCTGAAACATCCGTTTTTCATCCATCCCATTGGCAGCAATGAGGAACTTATAATGATCCTCTTTCCATCATTTTTAGAACAAGGGCTTAAGAAACCCTGCTTCCCATGATCCTTTCCCTTCTTTCTTTTAAGAACCCTTGGATTTAAGGCAAGGGTTTAAGAAATCCCCTTTTCTGCAATCCTTTACCTTCTGTCCTTCCGAGACACCTGGGTTTTAGGCAACAGGATTAAGAAACCACTAGGCATGTACATGTCCCCGCACTCCACGTGTAACTGAAAGAAACCGAAAGCAGCCGATTTTTGACAGCCGCTGTTCTGTTGTGACTGGGAAAAAAATGGCGGTAGAGCCCATGTTGTTACGAGCATCCAAAGCAACCAAACCATCCAAAGACTGTTTTTTGAAACGGATCTGTGCACAAGATTAATAAACACTGTTGTTAGTAAATATAACTATTTTTTGATTTTTTAAAAAACTATGGTTGATTCTATTCAAATTTGCACATCAGGATTTTTAAATAATTTTTATCACATTAAAACTGTAAAGTTTTAAAGTTATATATATTGTAGCAAATCCACCTTGTGTTACTCAGTATTGGAGTGGCCGCTACCCCCTGCTTTTACCCATTTTTGCTTTTTCTCTCCCCTCATACCATTTTTCCTGCCCTTTCTCTTCTTTCCCTTTTCTTTCTCCCCCCTCCCTTCCTTATCCTTTTCCTTCTTTTTTCACATTCTCCAGCTCTGGAGAGCCATACAATGTTTTCATGGCAACATAGCTTTCTATTTGGCTCTTTTCTTCTTTCCTTCCCTCCACTCATACACGTGTCACCTTACTTTCCCAGTTACATCACAAAGAGCCACATTACCTAGCAACAGCCAATCCTTCACCTAGCAATAGTTGATCCAGTGAGATCACAAATGGTCACTGGATTGTCACCTAGCCTTTGTGGTACTGTGAGACAAACAGACATGCACACACACACACACACACACACACACACAATTTCTTTAATTGAGGATAAGATCAAAATATTTTAATAAATATTAATATTTTAAGACATTGGAAAAATGAAAATATAAAATATATACTTTTTTTCTCACAGTATAGGACAAATCAGATTTAAGATAAAAAGGGAATACCTTAAATGAACCCAAGCTGACTGATTTGTCAATCTCCATTCCATGCAATGACATTAAAATCGTCTTATCCAGTCCACACATATTTCACCAATTATGTTAAGTATATAGCTAACTTTTTTAACGATACACCTAAAACTGCAAAGCAATCTGTGAACCTTTACAGGATGAGTTGTGCTTACCTATTCAGTGTTGTTCTCTAATTTCAAGTTTGGAATTTTGTTCACCAATGTGTGAAAAGTTCAGAATGCCACCTGTATTTACTGAATTGACTAGCAATGATTCTATTGATTTTTGTCCGTTCTTGAGCAAACCGTTAGCTTCTCTCTGGCTGATCTTGAATGCTGTGTGGTTCTAAAAACAGTCACTAGAGCTGCTTTGCTGTCCCCCTCATTTTGTGAACAATATTTGAAATCTATAGATTTGCCTGTGTGCATCCATCATTTTACAATGCCCCATGAAAGAAAAGTAAACTGTTAATGATAAAAAATTTTGCCAAGATCATAGAATCATAGAATAGTAAAGTTGGAAGAGACCTCATGGGCCATCCAGTCCAATCCCCTGCCAAGAAGCAGGAAATCGCATTCAGAGCACCCCCGACAAATGGCCATCCAGCCTCTGCTTAAAAGCCTCCAAGGAAGGAGCCTCCACCACAGTCCGGGGGAGAGAGTTCCACTGTCGAACAGCCCTCACAGTGAGGAAGTTCTTCCTGATGTTCAGGTGGAATCTCCTTTCCTGTAGTTTGAAGCCATTGTTCCGTGTCCTAGTCTGCAGGGCAGCAGAAATCAAGCTTGCTCCCTCCTCCCTATGACTTCCCTTCACGTATTTGTACATGGCTATCATGTCTCCTCTCAGCCTTCTCTTCTGCAGGCTAAACATGCCAAGCTCTTTAAGCCGCTCCTCATAGGGCTTGTTCTCCAGACCCTTAATCATTTTAGTCGCCCTCCTCTGGACGCTTTCCAGCTTGTCAACATCTCCCTTCAACTGTGGTGCCCAGAATTGGATGCAGTATTCCAGGTGTGGTCTGACCAAGGCAGAATAGAGGGGGAGCATGACTTCCCTGGATCTAGACGCTATACCCCTATTGATGCAGGCCAGAATCCCGTTGGCTTTTTTAGCTGCTGCATCACATTGTTGGCTCATGTTTAACTTGTTGTCCATGAGGACTCCAAGGTCTTTTTCGCACACACTGCTGTCAAGCCAGGCGTCCCCCATTCTGTATCTTTGATTTCCATTTTTTCTGCCGAAATGAAGTATCTTGCATTTGTCCCTGTTGAACTTCATTTTGTTAGTTTCGGCCCATCTCTCTAGTCTGTCAAGATCGTTTTGAATTCTGCTCCTGTCTTCTGGAGTGTTAGCTATCCCTCCCAGTTTTGTGTCGTCTGCAAACTTGATGATCGTGCCTTCTAACCCTTCGTCTAAGTCGTTAATAAAGATGTTGAACAGAACCGGGCCCAGGACGGAGCCCTGCGGCACTCCACTTGTCACTTCTTTCCATGATGAAGATGACGCATTGGTGAGCACCCTTTGGGTTCGTTCGCTTAGCCAATTGCAGATCCACCTAACCGTAGTTTTGTCTAGCCCACATTTTACTAGTTTATTTGCCAGAAGGTCATGGGGGACTTTGTCGAAGGCCTTACTGAAATCCAGGTAGGCTACATCCACAGCATTCCCTGTATCGACCCAACTCGTAACTCTATCGAAAAAAGGATCAGATTAGTCTGGCATGACTTGTTTTTGGTAAATCCGTGTTGACTATTAGCAATGGCCGCAGTTGTTTCTAAATGTTTGCAGACCACTTCCTTGATGATCTTTTCCAGAATCTTGCCTGGTATCGATGTGAGGCTGACCGGACGGTAATTGTTTGGGTCGTTCTTTTTTCCCTTCTTGAAGATAGGGACCACATTCGCCCTTCTCCAATCTGTTGGGACTTCTCCCATTCTCCAAGAACTCTCGAAGATAATTGCTAGTGGTTCTGAAATAACTTCCGCTAATTCCTTCAATACTCTTGGATGTAGCTGATCTGGCCCTGGGGACTTGAATTCGTTTAGAGAGTCCAGGTGTTCCTGGACAGCTTGTTTCCCTATTTGGGGTTGGATTTCCCCCAATCCTTCATCCATTCCATGTTGCTGAGGTTGAAGATGGCTTTCTTTTTGTGAGAAGGCCGAGGCAAAGAAGGCATTGAGCAGTTCTGCCTTTTCCCTGTCCCCTGTCGCCATCACCCCATCTTCTCCTTGCAGAGGCCCTATCACCTCCTTTTTCTTCCTTTTTCTACCAACGTAAGCAAAAAAGCCTTTTTTGTTGTTTTTTATGTCCCTGGCAAGCCTGAGCTCATTTTGTGCTTTAGCCTTGCGAACCTTTTCCCTACAGGTTTTGGCTATACGTTTGAATTCTTCTTTGGTGATTTCTCCCCTTTTCCACTTCTTGTGCATGTCACTTTTGAGCTTTAGCTCAGTTAGAAGTTCTTTGGACATCCATTCTGGCTTCTTTGCACTTGTCTTATTTTTCTTCTTTGTTGGCACTGTTTGCATTTGCACCTTGAGTATTTCACTTTTGAAAAACTTTTGAAAAGATACTTGAAAATTCCTTGCGAAGAGATCTCTATTTTCAGCTGCAATATATTTCATGTTTCCTCATTAGCAGAAAAAAAAAATCATGATTTGATGCCTTATCATTTACAAATGTACATTCATGGAAAGTTTAAGGGACATATGGTACAATTTTTACACATGCAATGAAATGACAGCTTAAAATCATGCACAAGAAAAATCATTAAGGTGGTAGAAAGATCGATGGGAAAAAATAATAATGTGTAAAATGTTACAAATTTCATCTCTTGCTTTTATAGAGATAGAAACATTAGATTAGCATTAGTATTCCATAAACCTCCACATTCTTAGAGATGATTTGGTTGTATTTAGTTTCAGGCACATTTATGTTAAATTCTCCAGGGTAATCTTGATTATATTATCATAGTAAAGTCAATCCACCCCATGAATTACCCAGGAAGATGTCATATTGGATACAGTCAGCACTAGAATAGTTATAGTCCATGAAATGGCATTTTTGTACAGGAAACGTTTGGAAGATGGTCATTAGAGCAAACCGTAATTTATGAGGCCAGGACAGTAACAATCTACTATGTGAGGAAAAAAGAGTTCCATCCCTGAATATAATTTTTAACTTGGGTCAGAAATAATAAAAGGTTGAATTGGCAACCTGAGCTACACACCTTATATGCTTCCAGAAGAGCTCATTCTTTCAGATTTATGAAGGATCTAATTCAGCTCCTTCTTCCCAAGGCTGTGTTAATATACTGCTTGTATAAATGACTATAGGTACAAAAAAATCTGCACTCCATACCCAAGTAATAAAAATAACAGCAGTACATCCAAAGGGGAACAAGTAAGGAGGTATTTAGCCTGGATGCAATCAGGACTGGGCATTTAGAGCCCATATAAAATGATGATGCAATTTTTTCAACAAATCTAACATTTTAAAAATATTTAGAGTGAAGCCATGAAGCACGGGAGAATAAAAGCTAGGGCTAATTTTGTTCAGAGCTTTAGGTTGCAGCTACAGTGTAGAATTAATGCACTCTGGCAGTTTGGCACTGTTTTCACTGCCATGTTGGAATACTATGGAGTTATTGGAGTTGTAGCTTTACAAGGGTTAAGTATTTTCTGCCAAGGAGTGCTGGTGCATAAACTACAACTCCAGGATAACATAGCATTGAGACATGGCAGTTAAAGTGGTGTCAA
This sequence comes from Anolis carolinensis, assembly GCF_035594765.1. Lineage (NCBI taxonomy): Eukaryota > Metazoa > Chordata > Lepidosauria > Squamata > Anolidae > Anolis > Anolis carolinensis. The sequence continues at coordinate 222,499,542 of NC_085842.1, read as the reverse complement.
ACTTGAATCTACAGTGTAAATAAATCCTTAGTGAGGGCAGAAGATCAAGCAGTGTTGGGTTAACACAGCATGGTACCATTTTACTGAAGCTGGGGAATGTGGCTATTCCAATTTTGAGGGTATTTAATCAGTCGAAGATATATATATATTCAACTGATTAAATATTATATATAAATTATTTATAAATATTATATATTCTTCTGACAGCTAACCATTGCCTTACACTAATTAGTCAGACAAATCCAAATAGCAGAAATTGTTAGGCTTGTGCATAGATTCGGAGTGGTTGGTCCTCTTTGGCTTGTTCGGTTGTCCATAACAGCAAGGGCTCAAACTCCATGTTTTTTTGACCACAACAGAACAGTGGCTGTCGAAAACTGGCACCACTCCAGGGCCTGCAAATCAAGAGAAAAGAGGGGGCTTTTTAAAGGATGCCCAGAGTAGGATACCTCCACATCGATGGCTCTTCCTTCTCTGGGAAGTGGGGAGGTAAGCTTAAGGTTTTTCCCTGACATTAAGTCTAGTAGTGCCCGACTCCATTTCTAAGCTGAAGAGCTGGCATTGTCCGTAGACACTTCCAAGGTCATATGGCTGGTATGACTGCATGGAGTGCTATTACCTTCCCACCGGAGCAGTACCTATTGATCTACTTACATTTCCATGTTTTCAAACTGCTAGGTTGGCAGAAGCTGGGGCTAACAGCGGAAGCTCACCCTGCTCCCCAGATTCAAACTGCCAACCTTTCAGTCAGCAAGTTCAGCAGATCAGCGGTTTAACCTGCTGCACTACTGGATGCTCCCTGGGAAGTAGGGAAGCCTCCTTAAAATACCTTGAAAAGCTGTGTGCTGCAGGGAGAGAGCACCATGTGTGCCTGCAGTACCTGTCTCCTCTAGAGTAGAAACAGCTTTAACTAAGCATTAAACCCAGTTTCCTCTACAGACAGAAGGGAAAGAGTGGTAGAAAGAGTGGTATCTTAATGTTGATGCTTTTAATCCGGGTCTTAATGAAGGATATAAGGGCAAAAAATGCCTAAAATGACCGGAAAGGGAGCCTGGGAAGTGCCTACCATAATGGGCTGGATAGAAAACCAATCATACAACTTCCCTGATTGAAATGGATTTTTGTCCTCCCGAATTTGGGAGGCTTCTGAAAAACGGATCAGGACCCCCACTGAAATCTGGGACACCGAAACGAATCGTGGTTTACCCGGATTGCACAACCCTAGAAACTGCATGTTTGGAACCACGTTTTAATGGTCTTTGATAACCAAAGACTTAAAAACAAAAACACCATTCCATTGATTCATGGTCTTCGGGATTACAGTAGCTACTTCATAGAACCAATACTCACATTCAGCAAAATTATACTTCATTAACTTCGTAGGGGTGTTGCTGAAATGCTTTCCCACTTATGCTAAAAAAGGGACAGTTTCTACCTTGAAAATCCTATAATAGTGGAGGATATATGTTCTGGTCCCTGACAGCAAGAGAAAAGAGTGGAGTAATAGCAGGTGTATTAGGAATAATAGCTGTAGAAATAGAATTGCTTTGGAGATTGCATATTCTCATTAATCCTTGATGGCTGATATGAAAGCATCCTAGAAGAAATGCATAAAATGATAGCTATTTTCATGATAAGAAGATACTTCAAGAAAAAGCCAGAATGCCACCTAAAGTTAGAAGCTCTTGAATTAAGCATACAGAAAGTCCAATTTTGATGAGTTTTTAAACCTGGTTTTGCTAATGAGGTTCATAGTACATTAAGATTCTTTAATGGGAATAAAAAAATGAGGGCCAACAATCTGAAACCTCATTTTCTCAAAATTACTGCCTTTCTTATTTCCAAACCCAGTTGCTAGAATGTTTATTACCTTGCATTTTCTTCGCTTAAGTAACCATCCACTTCAGGAGGGAAAGTGTTGGGGGTGAATTTCTTGTAGAAAGATGTGAGCAAACTTTCTTGATATACTCACTTGTTCCAATATTACCCTGTGAAACCTGGAGGAAGCAGGCAATGCTTCCTTTAAAAGGACTCTTACTTCCTTTTATTTCTTTTTCCCTCCTCTCTCCTTCCTTTCTTCTTTCTCCTCCTCTCCTCTCCTCTTCTCCTCCTCTTCCTCCTAGGGGAGGAAGCTTATATCTGAGCAAAAGAAGCTTTTCTTGTATCCTTCAGCGATTCCTCTGTTCTATTATTAGCTTCAGCCTTCAAGGCTGACCCTACTGTTAGACAGACTGAAGTTACCTGCCTTTGGTGGTAAATGCTGGAATCTGCACAAAAAGCTTGAGGATTTTTTAAGGATGTTCAAAAGATGGCTGTTCTATTCTATAAATATGTTTTTTAAAAGCCAAAGCACTTTAGCTTCTGTATACTCTATATATTTCTTCAGAGGCTCTTTAGAAGCAATGTTTTGAAATTTTTGGATGAGTTTTTCTCTCACCCTGGACTTTCCACAGATATATATATAAACCTTCCTTGCTTAGTTTCTCCATACCTCACAGCCTCTGAGGATGCCTGCCATAGATGTGGGTGAAACGTCAGGAGAGAATACTCCTAGAACATGGTCATACAGCCCAGAAAACATACGACAACCCTGTGATCATGAAAGCCTTCAACAATACAATTCTCAAGCGATCGACTGTTTTTCACATGTTGTCTAATGGTCTGATCGTTTGGGGTCTAGAAGATTCTGAACTTTGATACTAAGGGCCCTTCCACACAACCCTATATCCCAGAATATCAAGGCAGAAAATCTGCTTTGAACTGGGTCATTTGAGTCCACACTGCCATATATTCCAGTTCAAAGCTGATAATGTAGGATTTTCTGCCTTGATATCCTGGGATATAGGGCTGGGTGGAAGGGCCCTTAGGCCTCCTTCTACACTGCCATATAATCCTGATTTTCAGAGCAGATAATCCACAATATCTGCTTTGAACTGGGTGATATGAGTCTACAATGCCATATAATCAAGTTCAAATCAGATAATCTGAATTTTGTATGGCAGTGTAGAAGAGGCCTGATTTGCCAAAGGTCACCTAGTAGTTATCCATGGCAGAAAGCCATGGAAAACTTAGACCCCTTCTACACTGCCATATAATACAGATTATCAAAGCAGATAATCCACATTTTCTGCTTTGAACTGGATTATATGAGTCTACACTGTCATAAAATCCCGTTCAAGTAGATAATCTGGATTTTGTATGGCAGTGTAGAAGGTGCCCTAGTCTCCCATAATGCATATCCTACTCAAACCATCTTACCGCGCCACCTCACACATGAACTTCTACATACATTTTTAGAAATGGTTCCCACATTTGGTTGTGTCCCAGCTGACTGGGCTTAATGATATAACCAGATAACTTGGCTGAAGATGTTTCTCCATTGAAATTCCATACAGAAGCCCCTTTTTCCCACAAAAATGCTTTTCTGTTTACTATCTTCTGGTGGAAGGGTACAAAAATGCATTGACTCCAATGATATCAGAGAACATGACTGTTCTCATTCCCACTTTATTCTTGAAACAACCATATAAGGTGTGACAAGCTAAGTGAAAGTGACTGGCTGAAGATCACTCATTGAATTTCATGGCTTGTTTATATTTTTGATATTCTATAGTAAGTATTTATAGTAGGTATACATTTTAAAATTTTGTGCAGGTTTGTACGTGGGTGGGCATGTTTATCTCTTCCTTTCCTCACATACTGTATATCCTTAGAGATTCTTAACCTCTGATCTTAGAACCATAAGAGGTCCATGGATGGACTAAAGTTCATTTTTTAATTTCCTTGTTATAACACTGTGAATTGTGTTGAAATCATTTTTTTTCTGTGATGGAAATCCATATCTTTCATCAGATTCTCAAAGGGATCCCTGGTCCAAAATAAGATTATAAACTACTATCCCAGGTGATGTTCCTGTAATATACAGTAGAGTCTCACTTATCCAACATAAACGGGCCAGCAGAACATTGGATAAGTGAAAATGTTGGATAATAAGGAGGGATTAAGGAAAAGCCTATTAAACATAAAATTACATTATGATTTTACAAATTAAGCACCAAAATATCATGTTTTACATCAAATCGACAGAAAAAGCAGTTCAATACATGGTAACGTGATGTAGTTATTACTGTATTTACCAATTTAGCACCAAAATATCACCATGTATTGAAAACATTAACTACAAAAACATGACTACTAAAAGGATGACTGTGTTGAATAATACAGAACATTGGATAAGTGGAGGTTGGATAAGTGAGACTCTACTGTAGTTTTATTATTTTGTTCCCCAGTTCTCTTGGGACTCGCATATGTGTACTGTACCCATTTTCTTTAAGGAAATATTCCTCTGGCCAGAAATAAAGTGCTCTTTCTCTCGCTCGCATTCTCAAACATCTTTCCCCAAAAGGACAAATAGCTTATGCCAAAAGATGGCCATGATAAATAGCTGCATTCTGCTTGCTGAGCAATCGTGTCTTTTTAATTCTTGTCGCTTCCAGCTTTTTCTTGCATATGTATTTTATTGACATCATAACCTTTTAATATTTTCCAGATGCTTTATCAATAAATAAATTCTCTTTAAAGAGCTAGTTGGCGGGAACAACCTGCTTACGCTTGCATTGTATACTTTTATCACTTTGCTTCCCTAGGCACCGGGGGAAAGGTACAGTGTAAGAAAGCGAAAGATTTACAGCTTTCCTTTAATACGCAAAGTGAGAGAGAGGCAGAAAGAGAGATTCCATCTGTAGAAATTCATTCTGCATATTTCAAAAGCAGCCTTTCAGATAAATTTTCTTTCAAATGCTGTGTTTTGTATATGTCTCCCTTCTTTACTTTAGTATTTCCAAATAGGTAATTGCTTTTTTGGGTTAGAGATAGGTGAATCTGTTAGGAAGGTAAAAAAAATCAACAGCATTTTTTAAAAACAAATTTTCCAATTTAAAATCTACTTGACTACAAGCAAAAAAAAAACATATAAGTGTTTCCTGACATCAAGACAATAACAAGAAATACCTCTATTAAGCTAACCAGAAGGTGCAAGAAAAATGTGGCTTTTGACACTCATTGGCGTCTTCACCAGACTAAGATGGCTTTGAAAAAACATGCTGTGGGAAAGTGACAGTGCTGGAGTCAGAAAATATTGCAGGTCTACATCTTGTGGCTTTGTGTGTTACAGTAAGTGTGTGTTCATGCAGGCAGAAAGCTTGCTCTCTGATCCCAAAGTGAGGTGGAGGAACAATAGGGACAAAAGCTATAAAAGAAGGCAGTAAAATTTCACTTCCCTAGTCTGGCCATAAAGTCTCTTCCCTTGAGGTTTGTTCTGACCCTGTACACTGAAGTGAAAAGCCCTTATTTTCAGTAATGTTCCCATCTTCCCAGATCTGGAGATAAAACCAAGCTTACATAAATTCACAAGGATGAGCAAAAAATCCTGTCACTTATTGTTGCTTTTTGTCATTTTTATTTCTAGACTTTAAAAAGTATTTTACAAAAAGTTCTGCTGCGCACATATGCCTTGAACAAGTAAAAAAAATTGCAATCCCATATAGCAGGGTGAAAATTTTTGAAATATTTTTCATATGGAAGAACAAAATCAGTGAAGATGTACATCATGCTTCGAATGTAGATAATTTGTGATTTAATTTCACTGGAAGTGTTTATTTTTGCACATATTTTAATTTTATTTTTAAAGCACCACATATGGTTCTTATGGAGCCCCCGGTGGCACAGTGTGTTAAAGCGCTGAGCTGCTGAACTTGCAGACTGAAAGGTTGCAGTTTCAAATCCCGGGAGCAGAGTGAGCTCCCACTGTTAGCTCCAGCTTCTGCCAACCTAGCAGTCAAAAACATGCAAATGTGAGTAGATCAATAGGGAAGGTAACGGTGCTCCATGCAGTCATGCCAGCTACATGACCTTGGAGGTGTCTATGGACAACGCTGGCTCTTTGGCTTAGAAATGGAGATGAGCACCAACCCCCAGAGTCGGACACAACTGGACTTAACGTCAGGGGAAACCTTTACCTTTTTTAATGGTTCTTATACACATCTACGACCTTATCCTATCCTAAATTTTCCCCATTTTCTTACAATCTTCTTAAGCTGGTGTAATGGAGTGCCACGTAGGTCTTCCCACAACACACAGCCACTTTCAGTGGCTATGCATTGAAATCCTTCTTGTCAGTGAGCGAAAACAGTCAGAAGTGTTCATTTTTAGGAGTCAGATGTTTCCCCAATTCCTGAAAGAAGACAGCGGCAGGAAGCGAAGGAAAGTGGGGCAAGGTTGTGGGATGGTTGGCCATCCCTGAAGATGGATCTTGATGGGTTAGGTCGTGTCCCCACTAGTAAGGATGCCTTTCCTCACTTTCCTCCACTTCCCCCTTTCCTCTCAAGGCATTTGATAGCATACTGGAAGAGCACAGGGGCGGGATGTGGCTTTCATACTGTGTGTTGTCTACTCCACTTTTAAATCAAATACAGTAGAGTCTCACTTATCCAAGCTAAATGGGCCAGCAGAAGCTTGGATAAGCGAATATCTTGGATAATAAGGAGAGATTAAGGAAAAGCCTATTAAACATCAAATTAGGTTATGATTTTACAAATTAAGCACCAAAACATCATGCTTTACAAATAATTTGACAGAAAAAGTAGTTCAATAGGCAGTAATGTTATGTTGTAATTACTGTATTTACGAATTACTGTATTTACGAATTGAAAACATTGACTACAAAAATGGCTTGGATAATCCAGAAGCTTGGATAAGAGAGGCTTGGATAAGTGAGACTCTACTGTAGTTAATAAAAGATGAGAGTATTGATTTTGTAGATTGGGTACTATTTCTAATATTTCTTTGAAAACAGTCAATTACAGCTATAGTTTTGGCATCCCTCTTTTCCCTTTTCTTCTCCTCTTTTCCTATCCTCCCCTTCTTTCTTCGATACCTTCCCTTCTTCCTTCTACCCCTTCTTTCCCCCCTTCATCCCTTCTTTCATCCTTGTATCCCTTCTCACGTCCTTCTACCTGACTGGATCCCACAACAGTGCCATTCCAGTCATTCTCTTGTGCTTTCTTTTAAAAACATACACATTGATTTACTTGAGCCTTTAGATTGTGAGCATTTGTGAGCTTTGGTTCACAGAGAAAGAGCTAAGGTTTGAAAGGAACTTCAGGAGCTGAATTCAGAACAGGGATGGAGCCAATGTAAGTCTAAGGAGGAAAGGAAAGGGGGGGGGGGTTGAACGGAGGTCTCCCGGGGGCTGTGGAGGGCTCCCACTTCACTGAGTGAGGACAGAGTTCATTGGAACAGCTCCCACTAGACTGAAAGTGATTACAGGATGGGGACAGGTTCCTTTCCTAGGCAGACCACTCTTTCCCAAGAAGGGCACTCTGGGGAGTACACTGAATTTTAATTAAACTCTTGAAAATGTTTCAAAGCTTTAGACCAGGGGTCCCCAAACTAAGGCCCGGGGGCTGGATGTGGCCCATCGAAGCCATTTATCTGGCCCCCATGGCAGAAGGGCAGAAGGGGGTTGGGCTAAATGACCCAAGGGGTCTCTTCTTCTCTTCCAACCCTCCTCCTCCTCCTCCTCCTCCTCCTCCTCCTCCTCCTCCTCCTTATTATTATTATTAACATTGAGGCTGGGTGGCCATCTGTCAGGGGTGCTTTGCTTGTGCTTTTGGTGAACAAAGGCAGAAGGGGGTTGGACTAAATGGCCCTAGGGGTCTCTTCCAACCCTCTTTATATGATTATTATTATTGCATTATTAAAATATTATTATTAGAGCGCAAAGGCAGAAGGGGGTTGGGCTAAATGGCCCTAGGGGTCTCTTCCAACCCTCTTTATTATTATTATTATTATTATTATTATTATTATTATTATTATTATTATCATTATCATCATCATCATCATCATTATTATTAATTATTAACATTGAGGCTGGGTGGCCATCTGTCAGGGGTGCTTTGCTTGTGCTTTCGGTGCACAAAGGCAGAAGGGGATTGGACTCAATGGCCCAAAAGGTATCTTCCAACACTCTCTTTTATTGTTGTTGTTGTTGTTGTTTTGTTGTTATTATTATTGCTCGGTAGCCAACTATAGTCCGGCCCTCCAACAGTCTGAAGGATCGTGAACTGGTCCCCCGTTTAAAAAGTTTGGGAACCCCTGCTTTAGACCCATCTCTTCCTTCTTTACATTCACTTTAACTGCCAGGAGCTGCACTGGGTGAAAGAGACCAGTTCTGCTGGTGATTCTGGTTCTCATTCATATGGATTCTAGTTCTTTCTTACAAGTGATTGTCTGACTAACAAACAGGATCATTAGTAAAACCAATTTCTGCTCCTAGGCATAGCTCTTGGCTGTTAATTTAATTTGGGGAAGCAGGGCAGGTAAATATATGAGTGCATCTACGCTGTTGAATTACAGCAGTTTGATACTACTTTAACTGGCATGAATCAATGCTATGGACTGATGTGTTTTAAATATTTATAATAGTACATAACTTTTCATAATAGCAGATATCTTTTACTGTTAGCCATTTTCTTCAGGTTTTTTTCCCCACAAAGAGATTGGGGGAGGGACAATGGGTGGAGACAAACCTCAACTGTGTGATGGAAAATCAATGGAGGACTCCTGTCAAGGACAGAACGCCACAGAATCAAAGATAACAGAGTTTATTGGATTTACAGAACTCAAAATGCCCGTAAAAGACAAGGGCTAGGCAACACTGGCCTTAAAAAGCAAAAAGGGGCAAGAAAAACATTCAAAAGATAAACCGGATTAAACCGGAGTTTAATCCGGACAAAATCAAAACAGCTTGCTTCAGCCTGAGAATAAACAAAACAGAAACTGGTGAACAAAGAGTTCAAAAGAATGTAACTAATTGGCAGCAGATGCTTCTCTGCTGCCAGCACTATGTTTTGAGTAACTTAGAAGTTACTCCTCCACACAGCAGGCAAGGTTCCAATACAAACACAACAGCCGAGGATTGAAGCAGTAGCGTAGTCCCAGTTCTTTCCGAAGGTCGTAAGGCAGAAGCAGACGTTTGTAGTTCACCAAGTCCAGGTAGGAGAATCCGAGCCCGTAGTCAGTTCAGTCCGTAAATCCAGAGTAGCAGATGGCGTCCGTCAAGAAGACGACGGAAGGTCAAAGGTAGTCAGCACACGAAACACACCCGTCTTCAGGAAAACGTCCCACACAGATCCCAAGCGTTCGTCCAGATTACCTTGCCCAACGCAATTTGCAATTGCTCCCAAACCCCATTTTATGCCAGTTACAAGTCCTCATCACTATCAGCTGCCCTCCTTAACCCGGGCGTTTCCTCATCACTTTCCTCATCAGAGCTGGAACACCTCTGACTACGCCCCACAGCATCCCCAGCTGTGGATCCCATCCCATCCCTCCAGCTTGTCCATGGGTCTAGTCCTGAAGGTCCCCAATCATCTTCCATCCCATCATTGCCAGTGGCACCCAATTCCTCCCTTACCCGAGTCCAATCCATCTCATCCTCTTCCGAGCTCACCACCTCTTCCTCCATTCTCTCTGTAAACCCCTCAAAAGAATCCTCGTCAGATGGTTCTGCAAAGATATCTCGCAGCCTCTTTCTTTCTCGCTCCTCGAGAGTATCTGACTCTCGAGGAGTCTTACGCCCACGCTTCCCAGTAGCAGAGCCATGAGGCTCAATCATAACAACTCCTGAGTAAAACAGATAGATTGAAAAGTGTGTGATGAAGGTAGGAAAATCATCGATTTAATTTCAAAGCAGAGTATGCCTAAACTGAATGGTAAATATACTATCCCAAACACTTGACCTGTTTAGTGGGATGAAGTCTTAAATATTACTTGTCTAAGAAATCTTTACGAAATTTGGATGAATATGAAATCATGGTGGTCCATACTCTCATTACATCTCAAATACAGTGTTCCCTCACTACTTTGCAGTTCACTTTTCTCGGATTCGCTATTTCACGGTTTTTCAATAAATGGTAAAAGACTATTATAAATCATAAAAAATTACAATTTACAGCCTAGGGAAAGGAGGAAGGAGAAGCCAAAGGGAGAGAAAAGGAGCCCAAGCGGCAATGGGAGGAGAAGGAGACAATTTATCAACACACAATTGGTTGATAAAGACTTAAAATAGTGTATAACTACTAAAATAATGTATAAATATTAAAATACATATAGCGTCCCTACTTCGCAGATTTTCACTTATTGCAGGTGGTCCTGGAACCTAACCCCAGCGATAAGTGAGGGAACACTGTAGACTATTGCAATGCACTTTATGTGGAGTTACCTTTGAAGACTGTTTGAAAACTTCAAGTAGTCCAATGAGTGGCATCCAGGTTTCTAACTGGAGTGACTTACAGGGAGCATAAAACCCCCCTGTTGAGCCAGCTCCACTGGCTGCTGGTTTGCTACCGATCTCACTTCTAAGTGCTGGCTTTAGCCCATAAATCCCTAAACAATTCCTTTCTAGCTTACCTATCCAAATGTATCTCTCTTTATGAGCCAGCTAGAGCATTAAGATTGGCTGAGGAACTCCTGCTCTTGGTTCTACCACCCACGCAGGCATGACTGGTGGGGACAAGAGACAGGGCCTTCTTGGTGGTGGCACTTCGGCTGTGGAACTCCCTCCCCAGTGAGATCAGATCAGCTACCTCCCTCCTGATGTTTAGGAAAATACTTAAAACATGGCTTAAAGCAAGGATTTGGAGAGTGAGAGAAAGCAGCCCTAATAACTTCAGGATTGGTGCAATGTTCAATGTTTTGTGTTTTAGTCTATTGTTATATGCTATTTTGGGCCCCTGGTGGTGGCGCAGTGTGTTAAAGCGCTGAGCTGCTGAACTTGAAGACCGAAAGGTCCCAGGTTCAAATCCCGGGAGCGGAATGAGCGCCCGCTGTTAGCCCCAGCTCCTGCCAACTTAGCAGTTCGAAAACATGCAAATGTGAGTAGATCAATAGGTACCACTCTGGCAGGAAGGTAACGGCGCACCATGCAGTCATGCCAGCCACATGACCTTGGAGGTGTCTACGGACAACGATGGCTCTATGGCTTAGAAATGGAGATGAGCACCAACCCCCAAAGTTGGTCACGACTGGACTTAACGTCAGGGGAAAACCTTTACCTATATGCTATTTTAGTTATGCATTGTATTTTATATTTTGTGAGGCATTGAATTTTGCCATTTACTTTGTTGTGAACTGCTTTGAGTCCCCTCAGAGGTTGAGAAAAGTGGTAAACAAACAAATAAATAGGGTTGCCATATGTCAAGTAGTGACTTGAAGGCATATACACATGTTTATTCCTGTTGATAATATGGCCCAGCAAAGGCTAACTCTCCTGTCACCTGCTGTTTTCCTTTTGGACCTCCTACCTGCACTTCTACCCAAGCTATAGAAAATACACATCAGAAGTTCTAGCTGATAAAAATGGCTGAGGCAAAGAGTTGCAAATGAAATCTGGTAGGGGGAATAAATAAAGAATAGATAAAAAATTCCTCCCATGTACTGCTTTTCCACTTCAGCTTGCTTCCCTCCTTGATGGCAGTTTAGGTCTATGTTTTGTGAACTGTGTCATTAGCACACTCACTTGAAAAATGAAGGGTAAATTAAGAACAGTGGCTGCCCCCATTGCTAGGTGTGCAATGATACTACCAAGAAAATTAATCTCTCTTCCTCTTCAGCATATATCATTCTTCCATAAACTGAGTAGATCCATCTCTTACAATGTTTGTGGGCAAATCAAGCTTGCTCTTATTGTAAAGGTGAAAGATTGCGAATCCATTATTTTCATCTTGCAAGCAGTCGGGTCAAAGCATGACAGTCTGATTACTGTGAGAGTATTGCCAGTGATTGAACGGGAACTTTCGTTATGAGAGTGATGCCTCTTGAAGGGCAGGGTGTTTGTATCCATTTCAAAACTATGGGAGCCTTTCTGAATTTTTAATGCCACCCCTAACGGCATTATAACATCAGCCTTTTTAACACTGCATTTATATTCTTTGCCTCTGAGACTTTTTAGTGCCACTGTAGTTCTCAAGCATTGTACTTTTTCTTAATTAGCTGTGCCTCAAAATGAGATTACATTGAAGAGACATGAGAAATAAATGACAGGCATTACTAAGGTGAGGTGAGAAACACAAGCTGCTGAAAAGTATCAAGGAAAATCCTGGACAGGCAACATATGGCCCTTCAGAAGTCATTGGACTGCAACTGCTATCATCCTTCACTACTGCCTATGTTGGCTCAGGCTGAAGAGCATTGGTTGTCCAACAGCATCTGGACAGCCATGTGTTCCCAACACCTTATGATAAGTGGTGCAAAAAGGGCGCAAATGATGGAGACGGTTGTTAAAACAATGTGACAGTATGACATGTTAATGGAATACCAGGGAATAGTTAAGCATACTTTTCAAGGTGTAAGACAAAAAGCTAAAGATTGGATTTTCAAGTAGCTCAGGAAGAACAGAAATTGAAACAGAGTGGTATCATGGTTATTTTTCTACAAGGCAACACATGCAGTCGTGGAACAGTATGAAAAAATTAGATATGTTTAGTAACATTGTGTAACAGTATCTATTTCACACACAAACCTCTAGTCACGAGCAGGCTATATAACAGTGGTTCTCAACCTGGGGTCCCCAGATATTTTTGGCCTTTAACTCCCAACAACTGGTAAATCCTAACAACTGGTAAACTGGCTGGGGTTTCTGGGAGTTGTAAGCCAAAACATCTGGGGACCCCAGGTTGAGAACCACTGCTTTATAACATGCACAAATTTTAGCACTATCCTTTGTGTTCATTTAGATTGCCCATCAAAAGTACTCAATATCTATAAAGACAAGGAATGCCAAGATTTTTTAGATGTTAATGACTTTTGATGCCTGATAGGGGATCATGATCTTCATCTCTAAATGTTGATTGATACATATATGGGCATCCCCTAAGTTTTCTTCACTTGAAGATTTGAGGCTGATCCTCAGAAAATACCTGATTTTATAATATGGCATATGAATATGACATATCCTATGATATGTGATCTGTTTTGTGAGTGCCATGTTATGTCATGTAGAAAACACCACTTTACGTAACAACATTCCATTCTGGAGAAATCACACACATTTTGGTGTCTCGAATGTTAGATTTGTTTCTGGGTATACAACAAAATATAGCCTGAAGTGAGTCATTATTCGCTTTCAGCTTTGAGAGCAATTTATAAAAGCAAGACAGAGAATTGTTTTCCTTTGTAGTCAAATAAAGTGAAAAACAAAGCAACTTCTCCTTCTCCTTCACCTAGACTCATTGAACCAATGGGGATTTACCTAAGCAAATCCTCAGTGCTTCCTTCCCTCTAATTGGGACTATCAATTGGATTTAGGCCATCTCACATTTGAAACCAATTTTGGATCCTTCTTTCTGACATGTAAACTCAATGCATTACCAACATCCTTGGTGATTCTTGGTGATTAATAATATGAGGGTTGAATGAAAAGTAATGCCTCCACCTTCATAACTCCTCAACAGATGGCAGTACTGGTATGCGGCAGGTACTGGCTTGTTCAGTAGACTCTCTTCTACAGTTCCATTTGGTGGGAAGCCTTAGCATTTAACAGTTGTGTTGTTAGTGTGAAGTATGGAACCCTGCGCAGACGGTCGGTCAATGCGACTTAAGCAATGTGCAGTCATTGAATTCTCGACAGCAGAAGGTGTCACCCCAAAGAAGATTAATCAGAGAATGCAAGCTGTTTATGGTAGTTGTGTAGATGTGAGTACTGTGTGTCATTGGGTGAGTAAGTTTAAAGATGTTGAGATGGGAACATCTGACTTGCATGACAAACAAAGAGTTGGATTTCCTGTGACAGCAACCACTGAGTTTCACAAGCAAAAGGTTGACAGATTGATTCAGGACGATGGTCATATCACTCAGAGAGAAATTTTAAGCATTATCGGCATTTCACAAGAACATGTGGGTCACATTATTGCTTTGCTTGGCTATCGGAAGATCTGTGCACGATGGGTACTGTGAGATGCTGGTTGCGGAAACAGAGTGTCGACTTCTTCCGTGATGGCTTCAGAAAACGTGTTCATCATTGGCAGAAATGTATCCAATTGTCTGGTGATTATGTGGAAAAGTGAATAGTGGTAGTTAAAGAGCACATTCTAAGGATTATTTCTGCATTTGATTTATTAAAATATTCCCATCCAAACCCAAGTAACGAAGGTGGAGGTATTACTTTTCATTCAACCTTCGTATATAGTGCTAAACTGAATCTCCAAGAAACAGATATGATGGACTGCCAATGGTTGGACTCCTGCATTTTTTTACCTTTATTAGTTCAGTCAATGAAGCCCAGAAATGCAAGACTTTAGCAGGGTAGTTGATGACTAGGGTTCTTGGAGGTCTCTCATTCAGAGTGCTACAAGAAGTTGACGTTGACTTGACACATGGAAGGAGAAGGTCAGGAATTTTCCAATGATTTGATAGGTTAGTTTGCCAGATTCTGGCAAACTAATTTGTCATAAATATAAAGAAAATTGATTCCCTTGAATCAGCAAAACAATAATCCACTATTACAATAATAAAGTCATCACAAACATATACTTGTCTCCACACCTTATAAAGGATGCAAAAGTCAGTGATATACAATGAAACATAATTTTTTTATATTCACAATTCTTCCCTTTAGGTCCACTTCATTTTGTTAAATTAGAACATTTCCACCTGAAGAAGACTTAGTCAAGGTCGAAACTGGTTGTGGAAGTTCTCTACAAGGAAGCAGAAGCTCTCCATAAGGAAACATAGAGGAAAAATCTGTGTTACAAACTTTTGTTGGAAATTTCCTTTTACAAGAAAGAAAAAGACACTATTACTTTAAAGAGGAAATCTGTTTCAAGACACTTTTGTTGGAAATTCCCTCCTACAAGAAAGAATTAGCAATTAGCATTGTGGATATAACAAATTTATGTTTCATTGTATATCACTGACTGTTGCATCCTTTATAAGTTGTGGGAACAAGGATATGTTTTTGATCACTTTGTTTTTTGTAATTGTGGGTTATTGTTTTGCAAACTAATTTATCAACCTTCTCGTGGCAAGCCCATCCAAAATTAGCTAGATTTGACATTGAAAATCAGATTGTCAATCCAGCCGTACCAATTTGGTATAAGCTTTTGGAGCTACCCAGGTCATTTTTGCACCACAATATAGTGACAGGATGTGATTTCCCTGAGTCATGGGGGCATGTACAAATACAAGTGGAAGACAAAAATATTTAGATAAGATGCTAGTAATTACACACAAAGCCATATATGGCTCAGGCCCTGCCTATCTGACAGATGGTATCCCTGCATATGATCATTCCCACAGAGACCTCTTCTATAGTGACAGATGCTTAAACCTTTTCTTTCCTCATTTTTGTCTCTGTCATCACCTACTGAACTAGATTGCTGCATAGAGGAACAGGTTAGATTTGTTATAGGATTGCTTGCATAGATTACATTTCATGCATCGGAAGAAGTGGGACTGTAGTAAAAGAAAACTTTCCTTTATACAGTGAAGCAGACTAACAGAGTTATTTCTTTGAAAATTGCTGATCTGTTATACTTGAAGCTTTCACTGAACACATGGGAAAAGAGATCTCTCTATAACATTTACTTAAATGTTGAGGGGTGAAATGCCTTCCTTTCCCGAGACATGAGGAGAATAGAAAATTAAATACAGCCATAATCCTCACCTCTCTTTCATGGTGAACATTTCCTTATACTTCAGTGAAATGCTATCTATATTTCTGGTATGAAGAAACAGTAGAGTCTGTTGGAAAGATAGTACTTTTAAAATTTAGGGTGAATTAAAACATGCTGGCCATTTGAATTGCTGATAATATATTCTACTCTTTAATGCAGAGTAAGCTGCATACCAAGCAATCCAAAGAGTCTTAATATTTCACCTGTAGTGGATGTTTGTTCCCACATATGCTTCTGCTGACTTTATTATTCCTGGCACTGATAAATATTTTGCTAAAGGAAGATTTAAATGTATTCAGAAGAAAACACTTTCAATTTCATCCCATGCTATATCTTTTCTCTTAAAAATTGTTTATTTGGTTATATGACTCTATACCACTGTGAACAAAATGACTGGGGATTTATTGCTTAAAATGTTTGTGCTTTCAAGGCTTTTGTTGTGGCATACAGAGAAAAAAAGACTTTACATCTCTGTTGGTGTTTAATGACAGGTGTAGTTTTATCTTCAAGACAGATTTGGCCTTCCTTTGGCATTCAAATGCTGGTAGTAAGAAAGGAAGGAGAATTAACATAAACTAGATGTAATGAACTACATAAGGTGAACGCATTAGGGCTCTTACTTATTAATGACAATACGATCAATGACATGATGTTTCAGCTCAGAAACAGGCTTACATGTTACTAAATGTCAGAAGAAGAAGAAAGATGTAGAGAGAGAGAGAAGGACATGTTGAAATTACAGACTCAAGTCAGTTGCAAAAAAAAAAACGTCAACTATGTGCACATCTGCCTTGTTTGCCTTCATCTGTTCTGTCCAAATGAGAGAGTGTTTATGCAGTGGGCAAGCCTGCCCTGCTGTGTTTCCTCCTCTCAACAGCAGGTTGCCCAAATTGTAGAAACTCTGAAAAATGTAATAGTAGTGCTTATTTTAGGGGAATAGAAATTCCAGAAAAGCAAAATAGCTGGGTGGGAAGAAGGTGGTAGGGGAGGATTATTTTGCAATGTCTCCTGCTTTTGTTCCAAAATTCCAAAGTGTACCATCTGAATTGACCACTTGAGTGTACTGGAGAAAATTTCTTCTGAAGGTACATCTACATGAGAGGTCCTCAAACATTTTAAACAGAGGTCCTGTTCATGGTCCCTCAGACTGTTGGCGGATGAGGGGGACAACTATAGTTATTTTTAAAAAAATGAACAAATTCCTATGCACACTGCACATATCTTATTTGTAATGCAAAAAAAAAAAAATCATGAAAGAACAATACAATATTTCAAATGAATAATAATTTAATCAACATAAACTTGCCAGTATTTCAATGGAAATTATTTAGGCCTGCTTTTGGCTGATGAGATAGTCGAGTTAATTAAGATTGTTATTGTGTGCCTTCAAAGTTTAGGACGGGGGTCAGGTAACTGACTGTGGAGGGCCACTTCCAGCCCATGGGCCTTAGATTAGAAACCCCTGATCTAAACTGTAGAATTAATGCAGTTTCATAGCACTTTAACTGTCGAGGTGCAATGCTATGGCATCCTTAGAGCTGTAATTTTGCAAAGCCTTTAGCATTCTCTGCCAAAGATTGCTGGTTCCTCACCAAACTACAATTCTCATGATTCCATAACATTTAGTCATGGCAGTTATAGTGTCAAATTGCATTAATTCTACAGAAGCAGAATCTGTAGGTGTACCTTACTTCCAATATTTTTCAACAACACAACAGTAATACTATTGTTAGTGATAAGCAATATTCCAAATAACTTTTTTTGTACAGTGACCTATTCAATTATAACAGTAGCATTTAAAGTAACTAGTCCCATTTAGAGAAGCAACATGATATAAAAATCAGATGTTTCTGAATCTGGGTATTCAACAATGTTAGCTGAATGTATCCCATTTTGCGTAGATTTCAATCCCATATTTCCTAAGCACCACATGACAATTAGGGTAAGCTATTCATTGTTACCAAACTCTGAATATCTTGCTAGAACATCAAGCAAAGCTCCCGTTTGTAACTTTCTACCAAGTACCTAACTGGTGGAGAAAAAGCTATCATGGGAATAAAAGGGCTGGTATCATGTTATTGAGAAATAAGTTCAAATTTTGTGCAAGTCTGCTGATTTTATTGAGTTCATGCAATGATCACATGCTTTTCCCTGCCATCAACCAGTGTCTACCTATCTCAGCCCCAACTCATAAACATTTATGACTAATGGCAGGCAGGGGACAGTAGTAGAAAGATGGAGAAGCAATTATAGCTTGATAAATGGCAATGATCTCATTCTTTAGAAGGCCTGGATATTCCTAGAGATGGTTGGTGACTGTGCATTCAGCTACAGGAACATAGCCAATGCTTTGCTACTGCCTCCCTGCACTCTTCACTTAATATGCACTAATATGTCAGTGCAAATTAGATTCATCCTAAAATAACAACTGATTTGATTCCAGACCTTAAAAAAATCATGAAGCTCAATCCATTTGGCAGAAACCAACCTTTAACCTACTAAATGTGTCAAGTCGATGAGTGTAGCTCATATAAGAGTGGCACAAAGAGCTATGCTAATAACCCATATTTCATTTTAGAAGTGAAGCAAACATTTACATTAGGCACTTATAAAGTTGCAGTATTTCATATCAGGGCAGTTTTGATTTATGCAAGATTAAGATTGCTTTCCCCCTTGCTACCTTAAGGCACATGTTAAATCTCAGGACTCACCAATCTAAATGCAGCTCACACTAGTCATAATTGGTGAGCCAGTCAATTAAGTAGAGAATGTGGTTATCTTGTTAATACCAAAAAAAAAAAAAAAAAAAAAGTGGGAATGACTTTTCTGGTATCTGATACAGCTAATACATGGCTGCCAGACTACAGGCACATCTACATTGAACATATAATCCAGTTTGAAGCTAGCTAGATTAAAACTGCAACAGCTACAAAATGCACGTTGCTAAAGCACACTGCACTGTGTTGTAGTAGAGCCTGTGAGTAACGTTACAAACAGTAGTATGGGTGCAGAGCCGGCCCTAGGTATTTTTCAAGTGTAAGCAAACAGAATTTTGGCGCGCCTCCCCAAACCAATCACTGAAAAATAAAAGCGTTGGATAAGCGAAAATGTTGGATAATTAGGAGGGATTAAGGAAAAGCCTATTAAACATCAAATTGCATTAAGATTTTACAAATTAAGCACCAAAACATCATGTTTTACAACAAATCAACAGAAAAAGCAGTCTCGACTGTGTCCCCGTATGTTTTGCGCCCGAAGCGACCGCTTAATTTGCCTCATTGTTGTACTGGCTCTGTATGGGTGCCAGAAGGGAAAAAAGGCTTATTCGGAAGCAGGAATCTGATGAAGAGCAGCAGAGAAAGAGGATCCGGGACATACTTACAGCACCTACAAATGAGGAGTCATTTGAGGGATTCTCTGGGGATGATGGGTCAATGAATGAAGGAGAAGAAGGAGACACCATTGATTGGACTAAGATAAGAGAAGTGCAAGTTATTTGTGAAGCACCAACAACTAGTGGTACCTTTATGGGGTTCTCTGTGAGTGAAGACTGGCAATCAGGGGATCCAACTGATTCTTGGGGGGATCTAAGTCTTGACAGGAGATGGAGGAATTGGAGGGAGAGTCAAAGGAATTCACGTGAAGAACTGGGAGCAGCTGTGGGAGATGGTGATGGGGCGGTGGTCAGTTCATCCTCTTATGGTTTGTAGACAAAAGTGGGTTCAGGGGTGAGGGGTCTTTGCAGAAGGCAAGGTGTTGATGTGCGTTCGTGTGCTGGGTATTGGGAAAGTTTCTTGTAGTCTTGCTGCTGCCTGTTTCATGTTCGGATCTGCAGTTTGGACCTGAACTGGTTTGGCTGGAGACGCTGCTTCTGCAGACATTGGAGCAACGCTGCTTTGGATTCTTTGTGCTTCAACCTTGGACTTCGGCTGACGACGCTTCTCTTCTTGCAACTCCCTCTGTTAACCATTTGTGTACTGTGCCTTTTTGTTTTGCCTTAGAGCACTTTGTTTGACTTGTTGCTCTTTGCATTTAGTTGATCTGGATTACATTTCTGTTTACCCTTTTGAGCCAGGTCTGGTTTGGGTTTTTGAGTTTTTGACCAATGGAACTGCATTTAAGTATCCCTGTGTCCTTTTCCTTTTGTTTCAATAGACTCTGTTTTGAGGACACTTTTAAGTCTGGCCCTTTAAGGCGTCTGTGATTCCAACATAGTGTGATTTAAAGCACATCAAGCAAAGCAAGGGAAACGTCCAAAATAAGCCCCTTAATGGATTTCAGCGAGCCCCCAGTGTAAACCACATTGCATGGCAAAATTATCTCCACGGAATGCGAAGTGCATTGTAGTCACCTGCTCATGCTGGAGAACATTTTAAAAATTGACATGTGGGGGCAGGAGTTGCCAAAACTGACCCAAAGGCATATCTGGACAGGAGACGGAGAATTAACCCTCTGAGACAGGTGAGTAGTTACATCTATTGCTCACTGCCACCCTCCTCCCTCCCAATCTCATATGTCTCTGGTGTGACTCTTGACAGGGAGATAAAAAGATATCTTCAGTCTATTTCATATACCTATGTACAGGCAGTCCCTGAGTTACAAACATTCCAACTTACATATGACTCCTAATTACAAATGGGAGTAAGATGACAGGAAGAGAAGGTAATCAACCCCTAGGGAGGGAAATTCACTACTGTAAGAGTTATCATGAAAAAAGGGATCTCCACTGAAGCTTTATCACCAATCCTTGCTTCCAGAAGAAACCAAATTTTTCAAAATCTAATTATGACAGGGACAGAAGGTGAGGCGAAATCTTCTGAACAGGGGCACAGAAGGCGAAACAAATATTACATGGCAACCTTCTCTATGCTAATCAAAAATTTTAAAAATGTTTTGGCTTGAGTTATACCTTAAAAATGTACCTGTTCAGACTTACATACAATTCAACTTAAGAACAAACCTAGAGAACCTGTCTTATTCATAACCCAGGGACTGCCTATCTCCAGTGTCATGAAAAACATTTTCAGCCGAAAGGGTCGCAAAAATATTTCTCAGGTAGACAACAGTTGGGACTTAATTCTGAGTAATCATGTATTGATTGATTCTGGCCATAAAAGGCTTTCATTGCCGGAATCACTGGAGTATTGTGTGGTTTCCAGGCTGTATGGCTGTGCTTTAGCAGCATTTTCTCCTGACATTTTGCCTGTATCTATGGCTGGCATCTTCAGAGGATCTGAAAAGAGAGGTAGATGACATACATAAGTACATGTGTGAGTAGATCTCATGGTTGTTACTATGGAGAAGGAATTGGAAATTCTTTGTGATCCATTGCAAATCATATGGATACCAATCATGGTGTATTTTATCAAATTCTCCTATGTTGAAGCCAAAGAAAAAGAATGTGAATGGAGGGTGTATTGAATATGAGAAAACACTATGGAAGTGAAGACCCACAAAAACTGTTGCCTATGTTGTAAAGCCACTTTGAGTCCCCTTCGGGGTTGAGAAAGGCAGGGTAGAAGTGCCATTAACAAACAAACAAATGAATAATAGACTTGGATTTCTATAAACTTCATTCATTCTGTGAAAAAATCTCCAGAGTAAGAATCCTTTGTATGCAAATGCATACCTTTATTATCTACACAAGCCTGAATCATCCCGATTCTTAGTAGACTCAATGAATCAATGAGATTTACCTATGTGTTGACTTACCATTTAAAATGGTTCAATAGCTCTCCTGTAGGTTGCACCGATCCAGTGGATCTATCCATACACATTAGTAGTTAGAATAGAACACTATATATGGAAAGCAGACAAAAATAGCAACTGACAAGTCTTCTTCCTATTTTGTTGAATTCATAGGTAGCTATCTGGCATTTAAGTGTTCAGGAAAGTGTAAAATTAAATAAAGGAACTAATCAAGAGAGAGTTAATTCTCAAACTCACAAGCAGGCAGCTGAACTATATTTCTATCCATGTTGATTTGATCTTGTATAACTTAATGAATCATTTAACACTTAAAAATGTTTCCAGGTGAGAAGCAAAGTCTGAAACACAATTTCTGCACAGTGTTTAATTTCCCTATTTCAGTTACAGAGATAAAAATGTCTTCCCCAGAGTTTATCCATGAGACTTGTAATTTATGACAAGGTTAAACACTTGGTTAGTGCAGAAAAGCCATTTAAAAAGCTGTGGAACATTAAAAAGTGAGAGGGAGAGAAAGATGAAGGGTCAGTCTTACGGCTAGTACTTGAAATATACACATAATCCTTCTCACCTGGCTGCTGAAATTTGCAATTTTAGGAAAAATTATTTCTCCTTTATCTCTACCTAACCTACATCCCAAACATTCTCTTTCTGTCATGCATTACTTTATGTTTGAGATATCAACCCCAGAAATTGATGATCAAGGGCTGTGCTGTCTAGAACATATAGAAGACCAAAGCCTGAGAACCACTGTTATAAATTAACACTATCTGTTGGGGTTTGTAAATATGCCATTATGAATGGGTTAACTGGAAAAGTATGTGTAAGAAGCTGATTGGCTGAGCCTGCGAACAGCTAAGAATCTGATTGGTCAATTTCTCTTCCATGCTACCGAGGAACCGTTTGAGCAGGGTTTTTTCCTCAGAGTGAGTGTGTGTATGCTGACTGGAAACAGCCAGGAGAGAAAATGGCTGCTGGATCTCTATGGCCCTGTTATTTCTGAGGCACTGAGGCAATTTTATGGACTTTAAGAGGACTATTTATTCCTACTATTTTCTGTAAGCAATCAGAGAGATTATTGCAAATATTATTGCTCTGTTTGAGCATTTTGAAGTCAGTTAATTTTCTGTTAATTGTTCTACAAAGCTGAGTGGCACATCATTACCCTGCAGGGTGACTTTGGTTCACAGGTGGATGTAAGAGCTTCTATGTAATATCATCTACAATCCTTAATACTATCTGTACTAGCCTCCCCAACCTGATGCTCTCCAGTTATTTTGGATTTCAGCTCCCTCAATCCCTCACTGTGGCAGTATTATTTTGGGATTACAAGAGTTGTCATTTAAAACTTCTGGACAATGCCCATGTTAGAAAGGCTGAATCTGATATTTGAGGATGTATCCCAGGAACTAAATATCATTAGGTTTAGACTGAATCTCCTTTCCCAACATAGCTACTCCTGCTGCTACAATAGTTTATTTATTATTTATTTATTTACCATATTTGTACCTTCTCAAGCCTAGGGAAGACTCAGGGTGGCTTCACATATCGGCACAATTCATTGCATGTATTTAAAGTTCATTTATTGTACTGCAGAGTCTCTAAAAGCTTGGTCCCAAAGCCATGTTTTAATTTTCTTCCTGAAGGCTAAAAGGGAAGGAGCTGATTGAATGCCATTGGGGAGGGAGTTCCAAAGTTAGCTGATGTTCACCCATTTGGCATGGAAGTTTAATTTGTTATGCTCCTGGTACATCATCCAATGAATTAGGAGCCCCTGGTGGCACAATGGGTTAAATCCTTGTGCTGGCAGGACTGCTGACTTGAAGGTAGGATTACTGACCTGAAGATTGCTGGTTCGGATCTGGGGATAGCGCAGATGAGCTCCCTCTGTCAGCTCCAGCTCCTCATGTGGGGACATGAGAGAAGTTACCACAAGGATGGTAAAACATCAAACATCCAGGCATCCCCTGGGCAATGTCCTTGCAGATGTCCAATTCTCTCACACCAGAAGTGACTTGCAGTTTCTCAATTTTTTTTTCTCCTGATACAGGGGGAAAAATCCAATGAATTACTGCAAAACAGTTATATTACAATAGGATAATGGATATAGAATAATCTATATAAAACTCTCTTCTTTATGTCTCACATCCTGTTTATCTTGTAAACTGAAAGAAGTCAAGATATGAGTAGTAGTGATGTGTTAAAAAGAGTGGCAAAGATGGCATTTGACCTTCATATGTTGCATTTATGTTTAGAAGAAGTAATTAGTCATAGCTTGCGGCAAACACCAATCTGCCATTGAAGCTTTCTCATATGTTGAATTCATGCTAAACAGAAGTGTATTCTTGGGGAGGGAGGCATAAATATTTATGCCACTTTTTGGTGGTTCCCTCTTCTTGATGACAGTAGTGTCTTGGGTCAGAAAAGTCTGTCCAGATCTTCAGAGTATGTCCATATTTAACTTCCAGCTGTATTTTTCAGGACCAGATAGATACATTTAAATATTTATTCCTCCTGTCTTCCCTTTTGCTTTTGTTATATTATTCTTCTCAAAGATTCACAACAACCATGAAATTTTAAACTGATGTTCAGCATGAAAGTGTTTATCTTTCTAAAATTCTTCTCCTGTTTTCACAGATAGATGTGTCTGTGTATGTCTTTCAAAAATCTATTATTCCCATTGTGAAAGTATTCCATATACAGTTTGAAGATATGTGCATAAATAAGTGATTTGTAGGAGTAAAAAGGATATGATGGGATTAGTACTAGCAAAGTGCTCATTGGGACGATGTACAATGTAACAATATATATATGATCTGTAACTGGAAAGCTGTATCCTATTTACTATCAATCATTAAAATTTAATTATCTTCAAATTATTCAGTGGAGCTCATTAAAGTGGTCACTCTCAGTCTCCATGGTGTCTGGATTGCCATTTTGCAGTACAAATTAAAAGAAGCAAAGAGCGGTTGACAAACTAATTGGAATATGGACTTGAGGCTTCTCCAAGGAGTGACATAGAAGCTTTCAGAGGATCTCATTTTATTTACAGTTCATAAAATTTTCAGTCTCTGAAGGAGATGCCACTAAACTCCAGATCAGATATGGGAAATGTTACTTTCTGGACAACACCTAAGGGCTCATCTTGATGGGCAGGAATATCTGGACTCACTTTGAATGTATTTCTGGCTGTTCCCAAGTTGTTTACCTACTTCTTATGGAAATCATGAGTTTTTCAGATTAAGTCAACTTTGCCCCACTTTGAGCAAAGTCAGAGGATACTGTGGGGCTTGCTAGAAACTCCATACTTCTGGATTGTGCAATACATCAGGACAGTCTGGACAATGGGGTTGGGTCCATTTCTGACACCTGCTATCCAGATAGGACACCAGTTTAATTGCGTGTTGTGTGTGTTCATTCACTCAGTTGTCTCCGACTCCTTGTGACCTCATGGACCAGACCATGAGTTCATTGCCTAGTATAAGGAAAAGGGCTGGATTGTACCCGTATCACTTCTGTTGCCACTTTCAGTTTGCTACAGAACTTTGTTCAAGCTCCTACACACCTGTAACGGATCTGGCCTACCTCATAGAGTTGGTATGCGGCCCACCTTGCAGGATTGGTGTGCAGCCATTTTGTAGATCTCAGTTGTAGGCCAGGTTAATAAGTGGCCATCTTGTAGATTTCAGTTGCAACAGCTCTGCAGAGCCCGGGGGAGGAGCCATCAAGAATCCATTAGCATAGGTGCTGTCTGATTGGCTGAATGCAAATGAGTTGCTGAACAACCGGAGATGGGCGGAGCCAAACTGGCAGTTAGAGGGTTGGCTGAACATTCTTTTTCAGTTAGCTTAGGCAGTTAGCCAGTGAGGCTTAAAAGTGCAGGCAGTTAGTCAGGCTTTGGAGTTCAGTTAGGTAGCCTAGGTTTTGGAAGCCAGTTTGAGGAACTGGTTTTAGAACTGAGAACTGTGTTTTTGAAGATACCTCTTTAAGGAGAATATAGTTAAAGTCTTTAAGAAAACAAAGACTAAGAACTATATTGTAACATCTAGGAAATTTAAATCCTGAGAGAATTGGATTTAGAAATAAACTTGTCCTGTTATTGTTTCCTTTGCAAAGGAACAGAGACACACAGAAACCAGTTTTAAAAATAACATCTTTTGAAAAGAAAAACCATAAGCCATTGTTGTAACCGCTAAGCATCTGTACTGTATATTACTACTGAAACCGTTGTTTATTTATTATTTTATTTATTTCCAATATTTATATCCCGCCCTTCTCACCCGAAGGGATTCATTGTGCTCATTTACCCTGCAAGTTACAAATAAACAAACAGTTTTTGTTTCTCTTCATTCAAATTGTTGTCTCTCTCTCGAAGTCCCACTATAAAAGAAGAGGCTCTGGACTACATAAATGGAGGCAGCAGAAACAGTAAATCCTGCAATTCTGACAAGTTGAAAAAATCCTCCTCCTTGCATCTATTTGTATTTTGTTTTGCCAAAGTATTCTCCCATCCCTCCATTATAACACCCCATTCTGATTTCAGCAGAGGCACTCACATATAGCAAGAGGTGGTGACAATGATACAAAGGGTGAGGTGATAGTTCAATACAGCTGTTGTGGTTTCATCCTGGCTGAACTGTGTGGGTGCCAATGGGGCAATGCAGAAGGTTTGACTCGGTGCATTTGGACAACTCCAGGACTAATCTGGAGTATTTATACTATGGTGCAGATTAAGCAGCCAATGTAGATTCACCCTTAAAATCTGCAACTGACTGTGCTGACTTAGAGATTCTGGGAGTTATACCTCCCATGTTGATTCTTCCAAGCTCTGATAGATTCAAACTGCATTATATGATTATATAACAGCAAAGATCCAGCCCAAGCCAACTCATTCAAATGATTCCATAACTGAATGGATTGCTTTGGAATTTCAGTGCAACTCATCCTTGCAAAGTGGACTGCCATTTGGAGTAACTTCTAAAAAATGCTTGCAAATATCTGGAACCCCCTCTTAGGGACATGTGGAAAATGTGTTAACAATTATCCCAGACAATCATCAGTTGTCCCCTTCTATCTCACCCCATTTTCACTTTTCAGAGAAGTTGGGTCAACATGCAGAATGGGAAAGAATTGATGGGATTGTTGTATGTCTTTAGGGCTGTGTGGCCATGTTCCAGAAGTATTCTCTCCTGACGTTTCGCCCACATCTATGGCAGGCATCCTCAGAGGCTGTGAGGCATGGATAAACTGGGCAAGGAAGGAAAAAATATATATCTGTGGAGAGTCCAGGGTGTGGCAAGAGTCCTTTGTCACTGGGAAGCCAGCATTAATGTTTCAGTTAATCACCCTAATTAGCATTGGAAAGGTTTTGTCTCTTGCCTGGGGGGCATCCTTTGTTCAGTCATTAGCCATCCTTGGGGCTCCTCTGCCCTCAGAGTGTTGGTTCCCATCTACTGTTTTGATTTTAGAGTTTTTTTAATACTGGTAGCCAGAATGGATGTTTTAAATGAAATTTATTTTTAAACAACACAATGAGAAGGAAGACCTTTCAAGAAAATATAGAAAGGGCAGTATTTAGCTTTAACAGGAATAAGTAACCACTTTTGCAAAATATCTTTCATTTACAGGAATTTCCCTTTTTCCTGGACTATCATGCTTTGAAATACTTTGTGTAGAGCCATGTACAGTATGACCTCTGTATCCATGGGGGAGAACTTCCTGTATTTGTGCGGATATGAAAAACCACAGGTAATAATGAACCCCATTGAAATGAAGGACTTCTGGCCCAAGAGTATCTGGAGAATGTAGAAAGTGTGTAAAGAAGAGGTATTTTATTGGATGTAAATAAATGAAACTATACTTTTCCTGTGGATATGGGACTGGACTGTGATTTGTTTACAGGAGAAATAACAATTTATGATATGATGATAAACACTGCCTGTGGCCTTGGCCTTGGGGTTAAAAGGGGTTGGGAAATGTTTCAGAGAGTGATTGTTCTCACTTTGCTTCTGCTAAAGAAGTTGTCCTTGTGCCAGTTAAGATCGCTAGAATGGGAAAAAAATATCACTCCAACATGCTGGCAGGCATACTATTTTAAAGTTTATTATTATTTAGATATGTGGGTGGATTGTCCAAGAGCCAGAGATTTTTATCCAAGCACTAGACCAAATTGCTGCCATCACAAAGCAAGAAGTGCATTATTTTAACTGTCTCTTGCTGCTTTCCTTGTTGGTTTTTTTTTTTTTTGCCAGAATAAACATCTAAAACACAAGGATATTTGTGAGTGTGTGAGGTGAAAGCTCACAAAATAATAGCTAAAAACCTGAAAGGAGATAATTTATCCTTAGATACTTGGTAGAACAAAATCTGGAATTCTTTCATGGAAAAATTATCTCATTAGCGCAATCATCATCATCATCATTGCATTTGTACGCTACCTTTTCCATAGAGTGGGACCCAAGGCTGCCTCCAATATAAATTTAAAAATTTCACAATAAAAATTTAAAAAACAATTTAAAAAACATAAGTGATATAAAATCTTTAAAAAACACACAAGTTTTAAAAAACTAAAAGGACTTGTTAGCAGTGCAAAATTTAAGCAGAATTAGTTTCCTTTATATAACATGTCAACAAACTTGGGGATTGCTTGCGCCCACCTTCACACCAACTGCCTATTTGGAATGATTTAGTATCTGTTTTAAACTGTGAATGCCATATTTTGCTTTATTATTAATAGATGAACCATATTACTTGATTATATTCCTCCTGTTGTATTCTTTGGTTATTTTAATTGTTCTTTTTAACAATGTTATTGTAATTTATTGAAGAGCTAAATTTTATATATTTTTTATATTTTATACTTTATACAACTTAATTACTCAACTGTATGTTCCATGATGTTGACTGCCAGATTCTATTTATTCTATTTTAACTTATTTTTATAGATGTATTGTGTTGTTGAAATGACATTGAATTTTTGCCAGTATTTATGTTTTATGTCTGGAAGTTACCCTGAATTGCCCTGATAGGGTGGGTTAGAAATAAATTATTATTATTATTATTATTATTATTATTATTATTATTATTATTATTCAAAATTAATGATTGTGCAAAATTCAGTAAAAAGATATAAAATTCCCTCTTTCCAAAATCCCCTTAAAATACCAATGCTGTTCTAGAGATATAACTATTCTTCCTATGAGTTGTCATTAGCATCTCTTTGGGACACAATCCTAATTGTGCTAGAGGTCTATTTACATGACATTTAGCAAAATTTGGCCCCTAACACAGAGTAAAATCAGATAACCCAATTTCAGTTCACTTTAGCAGAATTTGGGAAATTATCTGGAGCTATCCTTAAACTCTGGAGCAGTCATGCACTTTGCCGTTGGAGTGACCAGCGTCTAATTTAAATCTGTTCAGCTTTTCACATGGGCCAATGCCATTATCCTGTTTCCTTCACTTCATAGTGCAGAGAATAGGGGAGATAACTTATCTGTTCCATTGTATGCCACTGCAGCAGTATCCAACAAGTTCCAGAGCACTCCTGGCCACAACTGGATTCTTTTGCAGATATAAGTATTCTCCGCTTTTCCCAGGTTCCATTTGTGATATGAGTAAAGGAGCAGGTGATGGTCAAGGGCTGTCTGCAACTCCATGGTTAGTGATGCAGCTTTTTGTGTGTGTCAGGAGCAACTTGAGAAACTTAGTTGCTTCTGGTGTGAGAGAATTGGTTGTTTGCAAGGATGCTGCCCAGGGAATGGCCAGATGTTTTACCATCCTGTGGGAGGTTTCTCTCATGCCCCTGTATGGGAAGCTGGAGCTGTCAGAGGGGAGCTCACCCACCTTCCTGGATTTGAACTGCCAATGTTTCAGTCAGCAGTCCTGCTGGCATAAGGATTTAATTCATTGCACTAACGGGGACTCCAATGATGCAGTAACAAGTGATAGAAAAGGTAAGTGTGACTGAATCATGTTTGATCTGAATAGGCAGTCAGGACTCTACTCCTGCTGCCATTTGGGAGCAGAAAGTATGAACAGCTCCTCTGAATCTGGAGGCAGCCCATTATTATTATTATTATTATTATTATTATTATTATTATTATTATTAATGTTTCAGAAGCAGTCTTTCCTGATGCTTTGCCCACATCTATGGCAGACATCCCTTGCTTAGTTTCTCCATACCTCACAACCTCTGAGGATGCCTGCCATAGATGTGGGCGAAACATCAGGAGAGAATGCTTCTGAAACATGGCCATACAGACTGGAAAACACACAACAACTCTACACACAATAATACACAATAATAATACACAATAATAATAATAATAATAATAATTATTATTATTATTTATACCCCACTTTTTCCCCTCACGGGACACAAAGCAGCTTACAACATCTTAAAATCATACAAACAACAATGCAAATACATCAATAATATATATAAACATCATACAATAAGCTATTTAAAAACCAAACTACAGTATACAGTCACATTTTTGTGGCATCATGTCAAGTTATAGTGCACTTCAGTTCCAGTAGTAACATTATGGCATTTTATATCACTCAAGTCTAATTTCCTTCATTGAAAGCCTGTCTAAACAGGAAAGTTTTTAATTTTGGAAGAAGAAAGGAGGGAGCAAGAAGCAATGCTATGGACTGGCCCCCAGATTTATGCGCCAGATTTATATACCGCAGGCATAGGCAAACTTTGACCCTCCAGATGTTTTGGACTTTCAACTCCCAGAAATGCCAGCCAGTTTACAGGCTGTTAGGAATTGTGGGAGTTGAAGTCCAAAACACCTGGCGGCCTGAAATTTGCCATGCCTGATATATAGATATGTAATGGCAGGTAGGAAAAACCATGCTGATAGTGATTGTACCTATTGAATCTGACTGGTGCAGATGGTGGAGATTTTATTTTAGCAAATTATTTGAAGAATTTATCAGCAAATGACATTTAAACAGTTTGAATGCAGGAGACAGAAATATTGATAAATCCCCTTATTCCTTATCACTCACCAGCAAGTTGGTCTCAAGACGGTTGCCAAGGAGTTCAGTACACTTGAGAAGCATCAGAATTAAAAACAAACAAACAAACCTACAGCTCTGATCTGTGGCCAATTCCCAACAAACACTCAGATCCTTACACCAGCCTAACCAGAGCCAAAACTCAATTTCTGCAAGGGCTCCCTTTATTGTACACATGTATTATTTGCTTTCTGTTTTGTAATAAATCTATCCTCCTGTCAGATACAATAGCATATTCCGAGAAAAAAGTAAATAATAGTTGGTCACAATGAGTAAGCTTGAGCATGTTCAAATATCTAAGGGACACGATTAGAAATATCCTTTCTAATAGTGTATATAAGAAACCACAAAGGAGAAAGTGTAGTGTAAACTGAAATGCAACAGACCCTTTCACCACTGTTGACCAAAAGACATTTTGATTTAGATTTCATTAATGAATACTGTCACAAAACTTTCATTGTTAGCAGCCAGACCTTCCAAGGTTGGCAACCCAAATGGCACAATGTAGTGAGAAGTACAAATGGGGGAATTAACATTCTTTGGCCATGGGCACATGCATAGAATATGATTATACAAAATATGATTGCTGTATTATGCTAGTAGGGATCTGCTCCAACCTTCCATACTGTTTTATACTTCAAAATGACAATAGTCTGTGAATATACCAGACAGAAACCTTTTCCCTTCCGCTTGAATAGGTTATGCTTTTGTAGTTCCTAGGGGCAACAGGACTTCCCCAAATATATTTTCAAATCAGATTCAGTAGCACCTGGACCCACCAAATATATAGTACCCAAATCCAGTCAACTTATTGAGGCAGATATAGCCATACCACACATGTAAAACCTTGCTTCTCACAGCAAAAATGCCAAAATATTAAGTAATGAAAAATTAGCTACTTTGATAACATTGTGTTGTTGAAGGCTTTCATGCCTGGAATCACAGGGTTTTTGTGTGTTTTCTGGGCTGTATGGCCATGTTCCAGAAGCATTCTCTCCTGACATTTCACCCACATCTATGGCAGGCATCCTCAGGGTTGTGAGGTCAGTGATACCAAGGGCCAACTGTCATTCGAAAATTTTCTGAAAACAACACATAACAACCACTTTTGTGACTGAAGCTTGTTAAATCCAAATACAGCAATTCTTCACAAATATATAGGCAACCAACTACTTGCTAAAAGAATATTTACTGTGCAACTATCTGGGGAAAACATCTCACGTATTGAGGAATTACTTCAGATATTCTGTGTGGTATTTGGATTTTTTGTTTTTCAGATGTGGTATCTTCACACATGGTTGGAAATTGGAAACTTTAAATCCTAGTCTTATATTTCTAATTCCTTATACTGCAAAACGGGTTTTATTTCTGTCACGGTGTTCCATCCAAGTGCCCTAAGCCAATGGATCAATAGTGAAGTATGTGGTAGCACACCTTAGAGCGATTAAGAGGCACCCGCACTATTTAATCTGAGAAATATCAAAGAGGAAGCAGATTTAACACTGAGTCACCTTTTCATATTTTTCTTGTGAAAAAGAAAATAGGGGAAACATAGCTTGGCACTCTGCCACTTTCCTTTCTTCACGAAACAGGTTACATTATTCCTATTCTGTGACAGCTTGGGAGGGCGAGAAGAAGTAAGTATTTTATAATACTCATCACCTACCTATTACTGTATATCAGTTTTTTCTATTTGCAGTATGACTTTACTTAATGATTGCTTTGGGTTCTTATAACTGATAATCACCAAAATGTCACTTACAGGCGAAGTCCAGTTCAGGAAACAAAAGCTCTCAAAGTCTAAAAGATTTAAGAAAATAGAGTTGGTCACAGTCCAACTTACATTGGTAAGTCTGAGGAGTGAATAACATTTATAGGTAAAGCAATTCAATTATTCTGTAGGCATTCATCAATAATGCAGAGTCCCTCTTGTGCAGGATTTTGCCTCATTGGTTTATTACCCCAAAACATTACAGTTACTCCCTCATACCAGCTTTCTTACAGGAAGGACCTTGTAGCTATTTGGTAATTACTAACTCCCTTTTATCTGCAGGCTCTGAATCTGTCAGGCAGAAATAAACACTTCCTAGCAAATGAGAGAAAGTGGCATTCCCAGGCAGCCCCAATATGCAAGCACCAGTATGCTTAAATCATATAACACCCATCATCCTGTGCACATAATCAATACAAGTAAATTATGTACAACAAATGGCAGCAAGACACTGCAGGGATCTTGCTCTTGACAAGGAGAGAATGTGTGAAAGGACATTTGCAGTTGCTGTTTCCCAGTACCACAAAACTGCAGTCCAGATCTTCCAAACTGTATGTTGTGACATGTTAGTGTGTTACCTGCAGTGTGTAGGTGTGTCGTGCGAATGTAACAAGAAACTTCTGAATCTATGTCAAAGCTGGGTTATTGTGTGTTTTCTGGGCCATGTTTAAGAAGTATGGCCATGTTTAAGAAGTATTCTCTCCTGACATTTCTCCCACATCTATGGCAGGCAACCTCAGTGGTTGTAAGGTATACAGTAGAGTATCACTTATCCAACATTCGCTTATCCAATATTCTGGATTATCCAATGCAGTCTGCCTCCCACCCGCATCCACAGCTGTTTCTCTAGGCAGCAAGGACTGAACTTTTTACGCATTTAATTTCCAACAATGTTGTCACTGTACATTTATTTTATGCAATTCTATCTTTATATGCAATCAATTTGTTTTTGTAATCAAAAACAGCCGCCCTGAGTCCCCTCGGGGAGAAGGGCGGGGTAGAAATATCGGAAATAAATAAATACATTGCGATATTTTGATGCTAAATTCTTAAATACAGTAATTACTACACAATGTTATGATGTATTGAACTATTTTTTCTGCCAATTTGTTGTAAAACATGGTGTTTTGGTGCTTAATTTGTAAAATCATAATGTAATTTGACCTTTAATAGGCTTTTCCTTTTTTGTGTGTGTGTCAGGAGCAACCGGAGTTGCTTCTGGAGGGAGAGCATTGGCCGTCTGCAAGGACGTTGCCCAGGGGACGCCTGGATGTTTTGATGTTTACCATCCTTATGGGAGGCTTCTCTCATGTCCCCGCATGGAGCTGAAGCTGATAGAGGGAGCTCATCCGCGCTCTCCCCGGGTGGGATTTGAACATGGCAGCCTTCAGGTCAGCAACCCAACCTTCAAGTCACAAGATTTTTATCCCCTAGGCCATCGGAGGCTTTTCCTTAATCCCTCCTTATTATCCAACATTTTCAGTTATCCAATATTCTGCTGGCCCGTTTATGTTGGATAAGTGAGACTCTATGTCAAAGCTTCTTAAATCTTGGTCATGATGCTAAATGGGGTAACTATAACTTAACGCGGGGGTCGCAACCTCTACTCCACCAAGTCCCTCACATCCAGAGAGTTTTTTTCTTCCTCCTCTTCCTCTTTCCCTTCACTCCCCCCCCCCTCCTCAAGAATACATCTCAGCAAGTTTCATGGGCTGGTTAGTCACCATCATGGATGGAACACAAGGGAAAATAAGAAGAAACAAAAGAAAGCTTCCAGGCCCCTTCTTCCATAAGCCTGTGTAGATAGGATCATTGTTTATTTATATATGTAGCACACACCAGCAAACTATATCTTAGATTTTTAAAAAACCTTTGGAAGAGCCTTATGCAGATCCAAGAAATTGCTACAAGCAGAAAGATCAGCATGAGTGGGTGCCAACAGGGCTGTAGCCAAAGGGGAGGGGGGTTAGCCCCCCCCCCCCGAAAATGTTCAGGTTTTAAAAAAATCTGGTTTACTTATGAATTTTTTTAATGTTTATTTATTTCAATTCATTCAAATATACATACATTGCAAGTGTTTGTTGCACACAGTGCAATACTTTCATCTATTAGTCTTTCATAATCATTTCTCAGACAATATATTTTCGATAAGGGGTCATAGTCTTCTATTTGAATAGTACATATAAAAATATTATAAGTTCCAAATTAATATCCATTTCCTCCTTGCCTTCAATCTATTAGCTTCCTCTTATGTACGTTTTTAAATTAATTTTACATTGAGATATTGGATCATTGGTTGCCATTCATTAACAAAGTTCTCTAAAGGTTCTCCTCTTAAGTGTACAGTTATTTTGTCCATTATCAGCAACTCTGTAATATATTGTTCCAGTTCTTCTAAGGGAGGTACCTCTGAGGTTTCCCAATATCTAGCGTATACTATCAGAGCTGCCACTGTCACGTAAAACAAAATTCTTCTGTATTTCCTTTCCAATTCTTCTTGGGTCATGTTCAAAAAGTACATTTCTGGTGTCATTTTAAAATTTGTATTTAATATCTTTTCTAGATGTACATGAATCTGTTTCCAGTAGTTGTTTACTTTGTTGCATGACCACCACAGGTGGTAAAATGTGCCTTTTTCTTTCCCACATTTCCAGCATTTATCAGTGCAATTACAGTAGAGTCTCACTTATCCAAGCTAAACGGGCAGGCAGAAGCTTGGATAAGTGAATATCTTGGATAATAAGGAGGGATTAAGGAAAAGCCTATTAAACATCAAATTGGGTTATGATTTTACAAATTAAGCACCAAAACATCATGTAATACAACAAATTTGACAGAAAAAGTAGTTTAATACGCAGTGATGTTATGTTGTAATTACTGTATTTATGAATTTAGCACCAAAATATCACAATACAGTAGAGTCTCACTTATCCAACATAAATGGGCCGGCAGAATGTTGGATAAGTGAATATAAGTGAATGTTGGATAAGATAATAAGGAGAGATTAAGAAAAAGCCTATTAAACATCAAAATAGGTTATGATTTTACAAATTAAGCACCAAAACATCATGTTGTACAACAAATTTGATAGAAAAAGTAGTTCATTACACATTAATGCTATGTAGTAATTACTGTATTTACGAATTTAGCACCAAAATATCATGATATATTGAAAACATTGACTACAAAAATGCGTTGGATAATCCAGAACGTTGGATAAGTGAGACTGTACTGTATATTGAAAACATTGACTACAAAAATGCGTTGGATAATCCAGAACGTTGGATAAGTGAGACTGTACTGTATATTGAAAACATTGACTACAAAAATGGCTTGGATAATCCAGAGGCTTGGATAAGCGAGGCTTGGATAAGTGAGACTCTACTGTACTTATGAATTTTAATTGATTAACCAAACCCCTATGAGTGTCCACTGAAGCTTATCTGTCTTGAGTGTCCACTGAAGTTTTTTGATGGAGCCTGATTTCTAAATTATTTTGCATTATGGAACTAATCTTCATGATTCGCTTTAAAAAGTTTCAACCCCCCCCCCCCATTTTTTTTTCTGGCTATGGGTACCAAGGTGACATTTGAGAAAACCCAAGCAGCTCTATGATGAAAACTCAGCTTCTTTAGACTAATCTGGAACAGCCTAGCACTAGGCAACTGGAGGTCATGCCTTGTGATGTCACAGGGGTGGAACTGACATATTATGACATCAACCTATTTTCACTAGAACTGTCTCATCACATTACTAGGAGCCAGCATGGGGTGTGGGGAACCTGTTGCCTTTCACCCTATGTTGCCCAGCTTCCCCCTTACCCCATCCCACGAGGAGGGGGGAGCATCCACCGCCTGTCTTTTCCCTGTTGTTGCCAATGCAACATGGAAATCAATGCAACATGGAAAGTATGCAGGTTCCTCTTTACTTTTGCCACAGAGCCCCGCCAGAAGGAGATGTATATCATGAGATGGTAGCCAGCAGGCTCTGTGACAAAAGTGAAGAGGAACCGGCATACATGAATTTGGCCTGTCTGATGAGGTTGTAAATCAGCTTTCTCCCCCCACCTACACACACACACTTTAACTCTTCTTGTCACAAGCCAAAGTGCTGTAGTCCAAGAGGAAGGCAGTGTAGAGAAAGCAAAAATCTGTTTGTTCCCAAGGCAAATGTGGATTAAACAGGGGAAATTGCTTCCAGGCTCCCAACCAGGTATACATGGATGGCCCGGTTAAATGTGGGGTGGGAACATTTCTTCAACTTGTGCTTAGGATGTACCACTTCCTTGACGACACTTGTAAAGGGGACACAATCACCTGAAACCCCAACAGCCCAAGCGTAAGTTGAACTGACCTCAGTGAGTCCATTTAAAAATGCATGAAGGAAGCCTTGTCCTGGTTTAAGGCAAATCTGTCCTATGTAGCTGTTAACTTCCACATGGCTGATCAATGTATATAGGTAAGGGTAAAGGTTTCCTCTGACATTAAGTCCAGTCGTGTCCAATTCTGGGGGTTGGTGCTCATCTCCATTTCTAAGCTGAAGGGCCGGTGTTGTCCGTAGACACCTCCAAGGTCATGTGGCCGGCATGACTGCATGGAGAGCCGTTACCTTCCCGCCGGAGCAGTACCTACTGATCTACTCACTTTGGCATGTTTTCGAACTGCTAGGTTGGCAGGAGCTGGAGCTAACAGCGGGCGCTCATTCCGCTCCTGGGATTTGAACCTGGGACCTTTTGGTCCGCAAGTTCAGCAGCTCAGCGCTTCAACACACTGTGCCACACACAATTCAGTTCAATGCAGTTTAGCAGCATTATATAGGTCTACACTGACCAAATAATGCAGTTCCAAACTATATTATATGGCAGTGTAGATTGGTACAAAGACATTTTATTTAGACAGGTTTTTTGCTATTAATTACTTGCCGAAGCAGAGTCTTTTAATGTGTCTATGGCTAGGGGAAGGCGCTGTATACCAGAAATTGTTTTACCTTTTTTCCAGTAGAATAGTTTATTTCTTTTCACATTCTTTTATTAAACAGTCACACTTTCTGCCTGTATTTTGTTTCCATCTTTTTGGTGAACCACCTTTGCATTCTTAGTGAAAGAAAAGTGAGATATTAAATAAATAAATATTAAATATTAAATAAACAAACTAATACATAAATTCATTTGCCAGCCAGGGAATCTTGAAATGCAGAAGTATGAGGTAAAATGATCAATAAATAAGAGGGATATCGTTAAAGCTTATATGGTTTCAGTATATAGATATGTGTCATACAGAATGCTACAATTCAAACCTACAATTAATGGACAAATAAAAATAGAATAGGCAAGTGTCAGGCAACAGAAACGGGTCCAAGTGTTATTATTGAAATCTTGGGGAGGATGGATACTTTGTGGCCATCATGAGGTGGGTGGACTGCAACTTCTATTGCCTTTAGACAGCATGGTCAGTGGTCAAAAATATTGGAAGCTGTAGTCCAACAATATCTGGAGGCCCATGCATTGTTTTTCTGTACTCACTTAGGGCACTTCCAGACAGCCTCATAATCCAGGACAAATAAGTAGGGCAAAAAATTATGGTACCTGCCAGCAAGTCAGTGCAAATGGGACAGTGCTATAAGGTAACGTGATAACATGATTTTAGTGTTTGTGTATTTATAGTTATTTTATGTTCTGGCATTGAATGTTTGCCATATACCCTGGTTCCCCTAAAATAAGACATCCCCAGAAAATAAGACCTAGTAGAGGTTTTGCTGAATTGCTAAATATAAGGCCTCCCCCGAAAGTAAGACCTAGCAAAGTTTTTTGTTTGGAAGCATGCCCGCCGAACAGAACACCAGAGCATGCAGGATCGGTAAATGTACATACCATAGATTGTTGTACATGGAAATATTGGTAGTAACAAGAAATTCTTGATAGGATTCACAGTTTGTCTGGTTATGCTGGTTTATGATGACACCTACTGTACAGCATATAATAAATGTTCATTTTTTTGTTCAACAATAAATTTGAATTCTTCTTCATGGAAAAATAAGACATCCCCTGAAAATAAGACCTAGAGCATCTTTGGGAGCAAAAATTAATATAAAACACTGGCTTATTTTCGGGGAAACACGGTATATGCTGTGCTCCACCCTGAGTCCCCTTCAGGGTGAGAAGGGCAGAACATAAATGTTTTAAATAAATAAATAAACTTGTGATCCTCTTGATATCATTGGACTGCAACTTCCATCATCTTTTGGCACTGATTATGCTGCCTACAGGAAAAAGAAGTTTCAGTCCATCACCATCATGAAGGCCAAAAGATATCCATCCTTGCCCAAGATTTCAACCATAACACCCGGACTCATCTCTGTTATGTAGAAGCCTTTGTAGATGACAATGAAAAACTGCACCTCCAAACAAAGAAGAACTTGTTACACAAAAAACTACAGAAGATGAATATTCTTTTGCTTTCATTCTCTTTTCTTAAAACAAGCAGTAGCAACAACAGCCACAATCACAACTGGAAGTCCATTTCTCATTGCCAGCACTTGGCTGTTTCAGTCTTTTAATCTTTTCACTCTTGCCATTTGCAAACACCTCTTGCATCCTCTCTGGGAGTTTGGCCAAAACACTAATGTCTGAAACTGTTGCCAATGAGCCTCATTCAGGAGAAGATTTTTATGTGGTAGATAGTTTCTTTAGCTTTGCATGTTATTCAAAAAGTCTCAGAATAGCCTCTTGATGCTGCGGCCTGGGGAAATTAATGGCACCTCTTATATTCACACCCAAGCAAGACAATGCCAGATCCATGGTAGGTAATAGGTTTGTGCAAATTGTTCTCCCATCTGTGAATCACTATGTGATTAAGCTGTGTTTAGACCATTGCCAACCATATTTGCTTGAATCGCTTTTACTCTTGTTGCACATTTCAGTACATTTGCAGTCTACCATTTGCTATCAATATAGCCATCTTGGTTTATTTGAAAACTCATTCAGGTTTCGCCAGTAGCCTAATAGGCTCAAGTCAAGAAAATATCATGGTCTCAGTGTGTGCACATTGATTGATTATAGAAGACAGAGTTTGTAAACAAACAGGAAAGATCTAGCTAGAATGACCCTGAAATGGCAGCGATACCAAGGTTTGCTTTATTAACTCGGTATTGTGGAATATATGGACATATCAACTTCTCAGGCTGGTTCAAAATATTTGCTGCTTATGAGACGTAAGAGAGAATTATCCCCTTCCTCCTTCAAGTCAAGAAGCATAATACCAAAAGTCAAGCTTTTTTCTGAGTTGTCTTTGTGAATTACAGTAAAGCGGTATAGGATAACTTAGATTTTAGGGCTGTGCACAGATCCATTTTTCAAAACTGGCTCCAGCTGATTTGACTTTTTCAGCTCTTTCAGCCAGTTGTAATGACATGGGTGCTGCTGCCTTTTTTGTTGAGGAAAAACAATGCCAGAAAAGGTGGTTTCTTCAGACTGATGCCCAAAAATGACAGAAAGGAGAGGCTGGGAAATTCCTCCATTGCTACCAATGGGCTGGATCTTCCCAGAGCAAAAACAGATCTTTAGGTTACCAAAAATGAATCAAGGTATCACCAAAATCTGGACACCAAAAATGGCACGAGGTTTAGCCGAATTGCACACCCCTAACAGAAATATGTACATAAGACTTTTCCATAAAACCCAACCCCAAGGCTGCCATAAGGGTTCAAATAAAGAAAGAGCTATACAGATATAGGGCATTCTTTCTGAATGTGTGGCTATCATGAGCATAACCAGAGGATGTTGTGATAATAAAATTGACACTTGCCATAACAGGGACTCCCTGAGTGCAAAGAACTGTCACATTAACAATTTGTAAACAAGATCCTGAAACATCAAGTTATATAATTGAATATTAAAGTTAGGATTGTCCATGCCTTAGTGTTTCCAGTTTCTAAGCATGGTTGTTAAAAAAGGTGATAGGAAGAAAATAAACTCATTTGGTACTGAAAAAGCACCATCTCTCCCTGGAAGCCAAGTTGACTTAATGAAGACTCTTGTACTTCATATCATTATAAATTATGACTCACTAAAAAAATGATAGTAATTAATAAGATACAAGGCAGTAGGAAAAGAGAAAGGCTACTTTCCAGATGGATAGACTCAATAGGGAAGCAGTAATGCTGAGTTTGCAAGACCTGAGTACAGCTGTTTCTGTTTTTAATTACTGTCAAATCAACTTTGACTTATGATGGCCCAGGTCATGCTATCATCCTTATTGGATGACCGGGAGGTCTCTCATTCATAGGAACATCATAAGCCAAAGTCAATTTGATGGCAGTCAACAACAAAAGTTGCTCTGAGCCTTTGTGGCTGAATGGTGAGATATAAATAATCTAAATAGTAGTAATAAGCAAGTTTGGAACAGTAATATTTTGGTAATGTCAGATTCACCAAGTCAATTCCCTCAGGTAACAGATTTTTGTTGTCAGTTATATATCTTCCTTTTGGAAATTATGTGGAAATGTTTCTTAAATTGTACACATTGCTTATATATATTTTCCCTTGTTGACATAGGGAGACATAGGCATGAATTAAAGCACCATATAAAGTAATGGGTTGATATAAATACATTTAAAAAATAACAAAAATTGTGGCAGGAAGCTGCTTAGTGATTTTAGCTCCTTATAACTTAATTATGCATACCGCAATTTCCAAAACACTCCCTGAAAGCGCTGGATTAAAAGTTCCATCATTCCAAGTCTCTCACCAAAGTCAATACCTTCTCTCCCTATTTAGTTAGGATTCTTCCTTGAAAAACTGCTTTACTGGTGGTAGCACGCTCTAGTGAATGATTTCCACTTAAGATTATTTCCGTGTGTAAGATTTGTACATTGGGTGAGGGAAAAAATGCTATCTTTCCCCTCAAAATAGAACCTTATTGAGTTGCTGTAATAAGTATATTGATCCATTGCTTACTTTATCCATTTAAAAAAGGAGGGCAAGAGGAGAGAGGAGGAAAGACAGTTAATAACTGGGCAAACCTTTTACTTAGCTGACAGCCCTATTCCAGGCAGCAATACACTTGATGTGAATGCACTGGGAAGAGCTTTTGGGAGCATTTACTTTCAAAGGAAACCAGTTATGAATAAGAGGACATTTTCCACTCGTGATGACTTGTATTTGCACTTAAGGGTGGGGGTCCTTAAAATTCTCAGGCAGAACACTCTAGTGCTGCCCCAAATTACAAATGCCAGGACTCAGTCGGCTCCAGCCATGACATTTAATGTGCCATAATTATGTAGTGTGAATAAAAAGGTAAAGGTAAAGGTTTCCCCTGACGTCAAGTCCAGTCGTGTCCGACTGTGGGGGTTGGTGCTCATCTCCATTTCTAAGCCGAAGAGCTGGCGTTGTCCATAGACACCTCCAAGGTCATGTGGCTGGCATGACTGCATGGAGCGCTCTTACCTTCCCGCCGGAGCGGTACCTATTGATCTACTCACATTTGCATGTTTTCAAACTGCTAGGTTGGCAGAAGCTGGAGCTGACAACGGACGCACACTCCGCTCCCAGGATTTGAACCTGGGACCTTTCAGTCTGTAAGTTCAGCAGCTCAGTGCTTTAACACACTTCGCCGCCGGGGCGTGAATAGCCTCCTGGTATTTTGACTCTGTGATCTCTGTTCCACCACTAGCCCACTTGCATATGCTCCATTTTCCCCCTGTAATACCATAATAATATCCTTACATTGCATTTACGTCACACCACCGCACGACTTCAATAATTGGCTGTCACACCTAACCAATTATTCAGTATAGTCCTTTGTATCAGCCACTTAATGAGACGACAGGAGCTGTCTCTTCTTTCTCCACATCATAAAGTGTTGGCAGGATTGTTCCAGCAGCCTGGTTTGAAGCTAAGATTATTATATTTTTGTTTTTTTTCAAGAGTTCCCATGCTGAGAAGGATCATAGGAAAACATCCTCTGAAGTCTAGGAAATGTAACATGGGAGATTGCCTGTCATGGTTCAGATTTGCAGTTACTAAAAGCAAGTGACAAGGTGACAGTGCTCAACTAATTGCACTTTGCACCAGAAAAGCCTCCATTAAATATTTCCCATGCCTATGGATGCATAAGACATACTTTTGACAATTTCTTGTCAATAGTATTTTCTGTGGAACTTGTGATACTTGATGACAAAAGGATGAAAGACTGTTTTGATGCAAAGAACTTTTCTGAAGACCTATTCAGGGGCTTCAACCAAATCTGGATAACAAAGCAGGCAGGGATAATTTTGACCAATTTGTGGCCAATTCAGGATGGGCTCAGTTTGATTCCAGAATGAAATCATACCAGTCAGGCCATCCAGATGTCAAAAATGAATGACAAGCTAAGTGATGTATCT
This sequence comes from Anolis carolinensis, assembly GCF_035594765.1. Classification (NCBI taxonomy): domain Eukaryota; kingdom Metazoa; phylum Chordata; class Lepidosauria; order Squamata; family Anolidae; genus Anolis; species Anolis carolinensis. The sequence continues at coordinate 222,456,924 of NC_085842.1, read as the reverse complement.
TTAGTATGACCCTGTAAGGAAGATGGGACAGTGATATGATGATGACAGATAGAAGAAGACTAATCACTCCAATTATCCCTCCTCCTCGTCCTCCTCCTCCTCCTCGTCCTCCTCTTCCTTCTCTTCCTCTTCTAACTTAAATCTTAGATGGGAGGAAGCCAGGCCAACATTTTCACCAAAAGATCACCAAAGCAAAGGGAGAGCATTGTTTGGCACAATTCTAAGATGTAAGAACATCTCAAGAGTTGTAGTTGTCATAAATGAATTTGGGAAACCAGTATTATAGCATGGACAGCTTCCTGCCCCAGGTTCAGAGGTAGCATCCAGTGGTCTTGCTCAAGTAGTAGCAGCAGAAAAGCAGTTCAACAGTAGAAGGAAGACCAGTTGCTCAGGCAAAAAGGGTGATAGAATCAGTCGTTTCCCAGTCTCTTCCCCTGTTTGGGCAAGTAATTTCAGAAGAAATGTGATTGGGAGGGATGGGGCCAGGAGAGTGAAGCACCAATGCCAACACAAATCATCAGATGCCTTAATAGAGATCAGGGGATTTTTTTGGAGGATCTCCTCTTGGATAGTTGATGATAGCCGATAAAGCTATATCTCATTTTTCTCCTGCTTCATTGTATTGCCTCATTGAATTTTATCAGTTAGCTCGTTGGTAGAATAATTTTTTTAAAATTCCTTTTCAAGAACATAGGTATCATCATCATCATCATCATCAATATCTAATAATATACCTTAGTTAAACTTTAAAAGACATAGCTGACTGATGCTCTAGGGTAGGTTAGAAAGCACCCGTGGAGGCTAGGTGGCATTAACCCATCACTTCCAGCATAATAACACTACAGATATTTTAAAGAGCATGAGAATTTAAATTCTCTTCATATACAACTTTCCTTCATGCACTCATTTTGTCCAAAACTCCAATATATTCATTTCATATGCAAATTTACCACATAAGTACCATTACATGGAAATAGTATGCGCAAGTGGTAAAATACTCAATTTTTTCATATGTATAATTTTCTGTGTTTAACTTGAGAATTATATAACAAAATTTAGAGATTTGATCTCAAATCTGAAGGCATGTGCTGTCTAAAGAATTACTGTTCTGTTCTGCATATTAGTTGGTTAAGTCTTCACTCATTTAATCTCATTAAAATATTCTACACCTCATATCTTTAAAAATATATCTGATATATCTCTCAAAAGCATTTCCAAAAATGTTTTCTTCAGACTTATTAAAGCAGTTTTGTGCTGAAGCCAAGTGTATTCTTATCATATTCAAGTGCATAGCAATGCACTTCGTATTGGGTTTCTCAATTCTTCCACCTTATGAATACTTAGTGGGCATGAGAAAGGTCTGGGAGTCCACTGAATCCAAATAAAACCCAGAGGTTGTCTACACCTGCATAGAAACAGAAATTCCATTCTCAGTTTGATGACTGCTGCTAACACAACTACGTAAGGTTGGATTTGAGCTCTTCTGATGCTTCTGATTTATGTTAGGAATGGGGTTCAGCTATCATAACAAATGCATTTGACCTAAAATATATTTACCATTCCTGAAACAGACATTGATGTGCCCTGTGAACTACTTTCAATTAGTAAACACACCCTTTGCAATTACCAAAATAAGCTTTCAATAGTAGAGAGAATTGAGGTTGTTGTAGCTTCTTTAAGGTTCCTCTGGGATTGCCTTTCCCATTCTACTCAGAGAAGGGGAAGAACACTTTTTTAAATAGTTAAGTTATAGTACATACATTGACTCATGGTAAACTAAACCCAGATTTTCTGGGGTAAGCTTTTTGATTAAAATTTTTAGACTTATACATAAGTATATAAAGAGTTACAAAAACTGAACACAACTAAATTAAGATTTTAAACAAAGTTCATCTTTTTATACACAATAATTTAAGTACATATAGTAAGATTAATTTCTTCTGGACAGAAAAAAACACACACAAATGGGTGGATAGTTAATTTTCTATTTGATGGCTTTGATACTACCATATCTGTGCCAGTTTTAGAAGAATGCTGCCCACTAACAAGTCATGTGAGATTTTCTTTTCTTTTTCTTTTCAAAGTAGTCTTTCTTAACACATTGGAACTGAAGCATGGCATCAGTTAGAAGAGTGAAACGGTCTCATTATTAAAAAATATAATAAATGTGATTTTCAATCTGAAATTTCACTTCAAATTGGCTAAAATATTCATGAACTTGACTTTGATTAATTCAATATACTTTTATTGCCCATAGTTAGTTAAATTAAAGTTAAACTGCCTGCCAGAAAAATCGTATTACTTTTCTCTTCTTTCCTTTTCACTTTTGCTAACTAAGAATGTATTGCTGAATAAAACTTTTCTCTTCCAATGAAAGCTCTGTAGGGTGCCTAGGAACCATTTTCGTTTCCCATGTTGTCCCTGTATGGGGAGCATTGGGCTCCAGATGTTATTGATTCACACTAGTTCGACTACTACTTTTCCGTATAGTCAGTGATGTGAGATCATGGACTCTATGATTTGAAAGACCACAACTCCCTAAAGGACCCTACTTGATATTTCTTTGGAGAAGGACTTTCTCTCAATATGATCACCATCAGAGGCACATATGGTAAAGCAATGGGAGAAAACCTTCTTGCTGACTGCTCTCAGACTATAGAACTCTTTCTCAAGGGAAATGTGGCTGACTCTCTTTCTGTTCTCCTTCTTCTGGTAGGAAAATAGGTTTTTCTCTAGGTAGGGTTTTGGCTCAACTCATATTGCTCTCTTACCAGTGAAATCACGAGACAGCACAAACATGTGGGATTAATTATGGGCAACTTTATTATACGTTACCAATCAAATATCTGTGTGATCTACAAACAATAAATGGGCGTGAACATAAACTTGGACTTGCCCTTAAACTTGAACTTGAACTTACAGGCTCAACTCATATTATAGAAGGGTATTTTAACAGAGTGTGGTGACCTTTATCCCCTTTGGCTCTATTTTAAACGTGTTTTAAATTGTTTTAACTTTTAATAGAATTGTAGTTGTCATGACAATTCATACAAACCAGTTGTGACAAAGGCCTATCCGGGCTGGCCTTACAGGCCTTGCCTAGGTTGCCCATAACCCTCACCTTGCCCTTAAGTTCCCCCTTGGACTTTGGTCATGGGCCTCCAGGTGACGTTAGAGTGGTTTCTGCACAAGTGGAATATTGTTTTGCTGACCTTCTGAAGTTAGAGACCAACTGTAAGTGTCTTGATATTACATGTCAAGAGGTGGTGTGAGGGAGTGGGTTTAGCTTCCACCTAAAATGCAGCCTTACCCTCTTTTCTCCCTCTTTGAATTCTTCAACCCACCTTCTTGGCTTCTTACACAATGTAAAAGTTTCAGCTCCTTTCAGGCTGGGCAAAATCCCCCCTTTGTGTGTGTGTGTGTGTGTGTGGGGGGGGGGGGTTGCCTATCCTACAGTGTCATGGAGAACCAGACAATTGGCTGTGGGTGGTGTCTTTAAACAGGATGTCATGGCAAATGCTGGGGAAGAAAGATGTGCCACTTACTGGCACATTTTGTATAGTTTGGGATTTCATCTCCTCTTGTGTATCCTCCGGGTGGTACATACCTTGGTTCCATCCCAGTTGGACTACAGTAATACACTCTACGTGGGGCTGCCTTTGTAAAATGCTCAGAAACTTCCGTTGGTCCAAAGAGCAGGAGCTAGACTGCTAACTGGGGCTGGCTACAGGGAGCGGACAACTCCTCTGTTGAAACAGCTCTATGGGCTGCCAACACATTTCTGGGCACAATTCAAAGTGCTGGTTTTGACTTACAAAGCCTTAAGTGTCTCTGGTCCAGTTTATCTGAAGGATCATATATCTTTCTATGAACTTAGTAGGCATTTACGATAGACTGGGGAGGGCCTTCTCTTTGTCCCACTACCCACTCAAGCACATTTGGTAGGACCACAGGAGAGGTCCTTTTCAGTGGCTGGTCCCAGACTGTGGAACTCCCTTCCAAGAGAGACCAGAATGGCCCCATCCCTGCTTGCCTTTCACAAGTACTTCAAGACTTTTTTCCCTGTAGGTAGCCATTTGGAGAAGGATAAGGGGCACGTTGCTGGGGAGTTTGTAGGTGGGGTTTTCGAGGAAGAGTGGGTGTTTTAAAATGTATTTTAATTATATTTATTGTACTTTGTATTTTTAACCTAGCACATACACAATATTGTCTAATTGGGTTTTTTAAGTTTTGTATTTGTTTTGTTTTAAAATGATCAATGTGTGTGACTGTTAGCCACCTTGAGTATCCTAAAGGAGGAAGGTGGGGTATAAATAAAGTCAATAATAATAATAATAATAATAATAATAATAATAATAATAATAATAAGTGATCTCAGGAAGAAAAATCTGGTCTCTGGGTATTTTGCTCTTATTTGGGGCCAAAACGTCCTAGGAACTTACAACCTCTGGTTAGACTTCCAGGTTATTAGCTGGACCTGGGAGCAACTGTGAGTTTCAGGGATTGCCCTCAGTGGCTATAGTGTTTTTCCCAGGGGAAGCTAGGGGCTTGAGTCTGGGTAGACTGACAACACTCACTCCCACACAAAAATTGCCCCCCGTTGAGTTTTACACATTACCAAGAAACAGTTGGTAACAACTGGTTTGTATGAATTGTCATGAAAACTACATACTACATAATAGAATTTTTATAGGTAACAATAAAGTAGGAGCCTCCGGTGGCCTAGGGGATAAAAGCCTTGTGACTTGAAGGTTGGGTTGCTGACCTGAAAGCTGCCAGGTTCGAATCCCATCTGGGGAGAGCGCAGATGAGCTCCCTCTTTCAGCTCCAGCTCCATGTGGGGACATGAGAGAAGCCTCCCACAAGGATGGTAAAACATCAAAACATCCGGGGGTCCCCTGGGCAACGTCCTTGCAGACGGCCAATTCTCTCACTCCAGAAGCAACTCCGGTTGCTCCTGACACGAAAAATAATTAATAAAGTCACCTATAGTGAATTTCAATTTTGTTGTCTGGTTATTTCTTGAGTTGAGCAACAAGATTCAGGTATCTAATTATACCTTTACTCCTGTCTGACTCTCATAACTGATTCCTCCAACTGTTTCTCTTCTCTCTTTTTTTTACACCAATGCCTAGCATGAAACATCCCACACTGATATAATGGCTTAACAATAAATTTATCGTGACATATACTTTGTCCCATAGTCAAGGATGGGGAACATTTGGCTCTCTAAACATTTTGGTCTTCAACTCCAGAACCACAAGGCATAGCGCCTATGCCAAAGGATTATGATTGCTGTAGTCAAAAACATCAGGAATGTCAAACATTTATTTTATTGTTAGGCTCAAAGAAAAGCCTGGAATCCCTAGAGCAAAGATGAAGTAGTGGCTAAATTCCTTTTCCAAATAATGTTCTCTCACCTTGTTTTGCTGTTGTTGTACTCAATTCATTTGGAACAGCAAGATATCACAAGCAGATCTGAGCTGTCAAATTATCACAAAGTGAGAAATGGCAAGAAGCAACCCCTTCTTGGGATTAATACATTTCCTCCTGATGGATATCTATAGCACTCACTGGCCATTAACCATTTTAGTTGCATTGAACACAAAAGAGACACCTGAGTAGAAAAACAAGCTGTGAGATGAAAAAGAAAGCAAAATTGTGAGAATCATGTTCCCTGTCAGTAAAGACAAATAAAATGCATGCTACTAACTTGGACAACATAGATTAGCAGTCCAAGGAAAGAAACGATGTTGCCATTTGTCTTATTTTGAAACATTCACATAATAATGGGCCTAAAAGGAAGGTGTTATATCTGATAGCAGGTGAGAACTCCAGCTTGACAGCAGAGAAACAGAGTGATCTAGCTGCTTGCAGATGATTCTGCCTTATCTTTGCTTTTTTGTGTTTCTTTTCAAATGAAATTATTCTCCCCCCCCCATGGTTTTATTTTATGAAATATTAAAAATTGAAGAGTGATTACATACCCACTAACATTTTACTGATGAAAATAGCTACTTCCATGTGAATTGGTAAGGCATGAGGCAAAAGGATGCAATCAGAAGGGTGTGAAATAAGTTATTAGTGAGAAAGAATGTGTAAAACTGTAGTATTTTAAACAGTGAAACATGGATTATACTGAATTAAGGGTTAGTTGGCTTGGAGAAGCAATAAATATAATATTGTGTGCATGTCTATATGCATCCCACATGGTTATGAATATTGAGCTGTGTGTTAATATAAAATCATCCAGACCCTGATCAGAAAATGATGTCTTTCTGGACACACAGTTTGTTCATAAGCTCTGTGTTCACACCCACCTCATTTGCTCATTTGCTCAAAACAAACTATTTATTATAATTGTATGTACCTAGCTTACTGAAAGGTCCCAGGTTCAAATCTGGGGAGCGGAGTGAGCGCCCGCTGTTAGCACCAGCTTCTGCCAACCTAGCAGTTCAAAAACATGCAAATGTGAGATCAATAGGTACCGCTCCGGTGGGAAGGTAACAGCGCTCCATGCAGTCATGCCGGCCACACGATCTTGGAGGTGTCTACAGACAATGCCGGCTCTTTGGCATAGAAATGGAGATAAGCACCAACCCCCAGAGTCAGACATGACTGGACTTAACGTCAGGGGAAACCTTTACCTTTTCCTTTACTAGCTTACCAATGAAATGCTTGCGGTCATCTTTAATTATTGTTATGTCCTATTTTGACCAGTCTCTGACAGCTGAATTTAACTTTCATTGAAAGTTCCTACAATGCCTCAGAAGAAAACAAAATCAGGATCATTGTGAGAAATGAAAAGGGCAACTAGACATGACCATCTCATATTGTATGGAGCATTGCTCTCACCACAATTGCTAACTGGTGAATAAAGTACCCATTCAGAGGCATTTTATCTAAGGGACCTTCAACACAGCCCTATATCTCAGAATATCAAGGCAGAAAATTCCACAACATCTGCTTTTAACTGAGTTATCTGAGTTCACAAAGCAATATATTCCAGTTCAAAGCAGATAATGTGAGATTTTTTTCAGCTGTGGGCCTTAGTTGTATTCTAAACTCTAACAACCTTCTCACCCTCATTTTAAAGAAACAGGACAGTAACATCAGCAGTAATATTTGTGAAGAGATGGATGGATGTCATTCTACACACTCTTTGATGTTGACCATGATTACATTAACCTTCAGCATGCTTCAAAACAAGAACAACAGCGGAATAACAGAGTATATACTTTGTATTTAGAAGTGCTGAGGTTTTATTAGTAAATTCAATAATCTATGTGTAAGTACACACACATAAACACACATAAACACACAGTTGGACTTTAATATTCATGGATTTAACAATCCACAGTTTGAAAATACTTTTTTTAAAAATCCAAACATAATCAGATTATGGGGTGTTGTTGCCAGTCAGAGAAGACAATACTTATCTAGATGAACAAATAATCTTACCTAGTATGAAGCAACTTCCTCTTCTCCCAAGGAGTTGAATTTGAGCCAGTACATTGATTCTAAGTACCAGAGTAACTACTGTTCTAAAATTTATGCTGCACAATGCAAGACAAAAGCACTGTATTCTTTTGGTGTTAGAAACCCATCCAATGAGAAGGCCTTCCCAAAAGATATATATTATCTCTCACCATCCCACCATCTGAGGAATGGGGCCAAGCTAGACTCATCGAACATTTCCAGAGCGGCAATGGTGCCTTTTCCCTTCTTCTCCTCAAAGGCAACAGCAATGGTAACTGAAATATGGAGTAGGGCTCTTACTAACAGATGGAATCATGGTGGAGCTCTAACTGGCTAGGGTTAGGGTACGAGATTTGATACTCTGCTACTACTGTTGATAGGGCCTTCCAATGCAACAATAACTTTTGTGAAGATTCAGTCTGTTGATGGCCTTGGAGTGATAATATTTCAGTACATGTTCTATTGTTGTTGCTTTTCAGAGCTGCCTCAAAATGCTCAAGGGGAGAAGTAAAGACAGAACATTTGAATACTTTGCATAGAGTTTCTTTTGTATTTTCTCTTTGAACTAATTGATGTGCAGAAGGTGATGACTTTGATAAGCATATAATTAACTTTTCCCCCCAGTTTATTTGTTTATCACTTCTAAAGCGGCCAGGGCCCCTGAGGCAATGCACAGGAGATAAAAACTGATTAAAATTAGTCCCAAGCAATTTTTTTAAAAAGCTTTTTTTCAAAAAATATGCATAATTATAACTATTGGAATTTCATGTAGTCTTGTTTTAAAGGACCAATGGTTTCATGAAATAATGCAATCTTGGCTGTGTCCAAGAAGGAATGAGTCAACCTAATTATCTTTGGGAACGAATTTTATAGCATCTCCCATATGTGGTTGCCAAGCTGCATGAAGGGATATGCAGCAGGATTTCCACAAATTGTAAGCAGGCTTACATTGTGGGGTAGGGTTGCTAGGTCAGGACTATTCCAAGCCTTGCAATTTCAGGGTTCAAATTCAGGGGGCCGGGCTGTGGCGCAGGCTAGTGAGCAGCCTGCTGCAATAAATCACTCTGACCATGAGGTCATGAGTTCGAGGCCAGCCCATGGCGGGGTGAGCACCCGTCAATTAAAGAAAAAATAAATAATAGCCTCTGCTTGTTGCTGACCTAGCAACCCGAAAAATAGTTGCATCTATCAAGTAGGAAATAAGATACCACTTATTAAAAAAAAGTGGGGAGGCAAATTTAACTAATTTACGACATTGGAATGAGGAAGTGCCGTCAGAGTGGATGATGAAGCAGCTGTTCCCCCCTGTGGCCAGAATCAAACATCCCCTCAGGAGAAGGTTAAATTGCCTCTGCGTCTGTCTGTCTCTGTCTCAGTTCTATGTGTATATGGGCATTGAATGTTTGCCCTATATGTATATAATGTGATCCGCCCTGAGTCCCCTTCAGGGTGAGAAGGGCGGAATATAAATACTGTAAATAAATAAAATAAAATTGAGTGTGATGTTGCAGGTGGTAAACCGTCATCATATTACAAGGGTGAAGGTACACTGATTCTCTGCCATCAACTTTGTTGGAGTGACCATGTTGTCTAAATCCCCCATCATCATCTCCCAAAGCAGTTACTTTACTCTCAGCCCAAGAATGGAAAACAGAATGTCAGTAGACAGCAAAAGAGATTTAAAGATCAGCTAACCTTAAAAAATAGAAAACGGCTGTTTCCAACAGTGCTGTGGATTTTGAAGAGGCATGAATGGAGGGCAAAAGGGAAATATGTGTTAAGAGGAAAGTGCATCAAGCAAACTCTTGTCGGGACAGCTGTCTATCTGTACATCCTCATTGTAAAAGACTATGCAGATCCAGAATAAATCTCTACAGTCATTTGCAGATCCACCGCCAAGATTCTATACAGAGTCCTAATTGATCCTTTGGCCAAAGTTATTGTTTGTTGTCTGTTTATCTTCCTAAGTTTCAAAGATCATCCCAACTATTTCTTCCACATGGGTGATATAGCAACACCTTAAATTGACATTGAATTTGAAAGCCAATGGGGCAAAATTAGCAATATGCAGTTTCTAAAGTGCAGACCCCAAACATTCACTATGCTAGAATCTTATTTCCAGAAAAAAATGAACTATTGTATGTGAAATTCTTTTAATATTCTAAAATCTCTAATCCTCAATCTATTTAAGCCTGATTCTTGAGGAGTCAAGCAATATACTGTTACACCATACTGGACAGCACAATCCAATTATTCTTATGCTTTAATAGTCAAATCACGTCATTTGTCAAAGAGATTATGATGACTGATGGTCCCAGAGCTAGAGATGGAGCAGAGTGATGCTTACACTTACAGCTTTGTTGTTCTTACTGATGGAGATGACATTCAGTCAATAATGAGAAGTAACCTTTCATTAACAGCAATAGCATGAAACTGTTAATGCAAATGTGTATTTGTTTCCTAATGACTAATTGTCTAGGAACCTCTCTTCCTTTCCCCCCTCGTTCTTCAGCATTCCTGAAAATGTTAATGGGATGCATTGGAATATAATTAATGCAGCAGACATTAATTTCATTCTCTCTTCGTGATTTTGGCCAGCCATTTGAATTGCATAATAGTTATGTCCTTCTCCAAGGGCCAGCAATGATGAGTCCTACACCATAAAATTGTGAATGACATTCTACATTTGCTTTGAGAAAAAGTCAAGGTTATTTATCAGAATTCAAAATTAATTTATTTGCTTTATGACTTTTGCTTTCACGTAAAGTGGCAACACTGCATAGATTCCCACTCCATTCAATATATATCTAGAAGTTGTTTGCATTTCAGAAAAGCTCCCATTGTCCCTGAGAATGGCATTTTCTCCCTGGAGTCTGGGACAGATAGAAAGAGTTATTTTTTTTCTTTCTTTCCATGCACTAGGGACATGTAGCTCTGCTGGTGCTCACTTTGCTGATATTTGTATAACAAATATTTATATTGTTTGGGCCCAAATGTACCATATTAAAATACACAATGGAAATTTTTAATTGTTTTACATCTTTCTGAATGGGGGTTGACAATTCTATATTCTACAGTCATGTGAGACCATTAGAAGAAGAGCTGATGTTGTATAAACGGTTGAGAATGGTTGAGGTTCTTTCTTTGGAGGCTTTTAAACAAAGGCTGGATGGCTATCTTTCAGGGTTGTTTTGAATGTGATTTTCCTGCTTCTTGGCAGGGGGTTGGACTGGATGGCCCACGAGGTCTCTTCCAACTATATGATTCTACAATTCTATGAAACATATTGTGAAGCCATTCTCATTATTTTCATTTAGATAGGCTTTCTACAGCAGTAGCTTGTTGCATTTTTGTTCTAATAACTCTGGACAGAGAAAGTTAGAAACAAGTATTTCCCAGCCCCCCCTTCTTTTTCTGGAAGTAGTATCTTTTTCTCCGCTGAAGCATATGTCATAAACTCCAAAGGCTGACTTTTGAATAGTCCCCCAGAAACCAGCAGACAACTTCAGGCTAAGTGGTCTGAGATATAAATGTTTAAGCATGTTTGGCTTTTAGACTGGGTGGTATATATTTCAGCCACCTATTTTTCCTTAGAAAATAAATTTAGCAGCAACGAGAACAACTGAATGAAGCTTAGAGATATGTTCAGCAGTTAAAAATACTGATGTTTCATAGGAAAATATATAATCTCCCCTTGCTAGTTTATTAAAGTTTTTTCATTCTCTGCTTTACATGTATGATTGTATGGTTTACAAGTGTTAAACATTCCAAGATATACATTATATAAAATATATACATTATATGAAAATTATATAAAAATTAGGAGTTTTCAACCCAAAGCCAGGACAGGTTGTTGTATATAATACTAATTATAAATTAATTTATAACTGCATTAGGTGCAGAGATTGAAAATTGTGTAGGTAACCCATCTGTTTGGGAGCATGTTATCCAGATGTATATGGCTAAAGGTTATTGTAGAATTATATCTCTAGCTTCATGTCTCAATTCATAGCACTGTCAAAACTGAATGTGGAATGTTATATTGTAGTTAATAAGCTGTTTGGAACCCTTTTCCAAATCACCTGCCAAATGGTCATATACTTCACGATTCATGGCAAAATTCCTAGTTAGATGTACAGGAAGATCATTTTATTTAGATTGCATTTGATCTGTTATATCTGCACAGCCCCTTCAAAATGCTGGAAAAAGTATTTTGTATGGTTAAATGTCTCTAATATGTTAGGAAACTGGGTAGAATGGAAAATAACTAGAATCACTGAAGTTTTTTTTTATCGGGGAGAATACATAATTCAGATAAATAAAAATTCAGGTAGGATGGCCGACAGGATTACTGCCACTTAGGAGGTCAGCTCATGAATTGTTTTATTGTGGTATTTATGTCATATTATATTATCTACTGTAATCATTTTATGTATGTTAAATACCTAATCATCCTTCCATGCTATCTTGAGCTGGCAAGACTTGAAGTATATTAAACATTATTTTCAACATCACAATGCTATTGAGTGAAGAAAGCTGATCTTAAGCTCTGTATTTATGTCTAGCGCTGCACTTATGTTTTCCAATAGCTGGCTCAGAATTTTTTCTGAAAAACCTGTTCATAATTGCAGGTGGCTGCTATTTCTTAAGTGCATTGCTTGTTTAGGTTTCCTCAAGGTTGAATGATTGCTCATTATCTCCTAAATAGGATGCTTAGGAGGTCCTCTCCAATTTATCTCCAGAGGTACATTTAGGGCTCTTCAGGGAAGTGAAAAAAATGTAATTTCAATTTGGGGCAGAGTTGGGGGGTGTTAATGAAGGATTTGTTTTTTTTTTAAAAAAAGCTTACACAGATTCCTTCTACATTGCCCATTTATTGTTTTCACTTTGTAGATGATGACATAGGAATTCCTGGAACCAGTTTGAGATCCGGATGGTGATTATACAAACCACAGAACACTGCAATTATTGGGGTTGTTGTATATCTTTCGGGCTGTGTGGCCATGTTCCAGAAGTATTCTCTCCTGACGTTTTGCCCACATCTATGGCAGGCATCCTCAGAGGTTGTGAATTATGGATAAACTAAGTAAGGAAAGGAAAGAATATATATCTGTGTAGAGTCCAGGGTGTGGCAAGAGTCCTTTGTCACTGGGAGCCAGCATTAATGTTTCAGTTAATCACCCTAATTAGCATTGGAAATGTTTTTGTCTCTTGCCTGGGGGCATCCTTTGTTCAGTCATTAGCCCTCAGAGTGTTGGTTCCCATCTACTGTTTTGATTTTAGAGTTTTGTAATACTGGTAGCCAGATTTTGTTCATTTTCATGGTTTCTTCCTTTCTGTTGAAGTTGTCCACATGCTTGTGGATTTCAATGGCTTCTCTGTGTAGTCTGACATGATAGTTGTTGGAGTGGTCCAGCATTTCTGTGTTCTCAAATAATATCCTGTGTCCAGGCTGGTTCATCAAATGCTCTGCTATGGCTGATTTCTCTGGTTGAATTAGTCTGCAGTGCCTTTCATGTTCTTTGACTCTTGTTTGGGCTCTGCAATTCTTGTTCCTCATATTTGAGAACTGCAGAAAAGTGGCAGAACCTTGATATCTGGGAACTCTAGAGAGGACTGCCTTTCAGATAGCCTGGTCCCATGCTGTTTAGGGCTTTGTATATCAACAGCAGCACCTTTGTTGGAAAAAAAAAAGAACTAAAGATTGAATTGCATGCTGATCTGTTTTAGTGAGCCTGATAAGCTACATCTTCACAACAACAGACATCTCCCCATGGTCTATATTGTTTGCTGAGCTTTGTGTTATGCAAGAAATGTTGTAATATTATGTGCCCAGGGCCAACAACCAGGCATTATGATTACACACAGTGCCTGACTTGGAAACATTCTCATCAACAAACACATCCTTGATTTATTCTGTATTAGTCACATAGACCTCAGATACAATTTACCATGTATCCATTAAATATTGCTCATGGGCATTTTGCCACTTTTGTGTAACTTAGAATTCTATAAAATATGGATGCTTGGAATGATCTGCCACAATTTGAAGTAAGTTTTGAGCTGCATTCAATGATCAGTGTATACGGGGCCTTGGTTTTTTCAAAATCATTGATTTGGACTCTTTTAGACATTCTTTTTGGCCAATGTTGTTAATTGCCCAAGTTGAGATCCTATGGAGATCCTATTAATGAGAGACCTCAAAGTTCCCCTGGTCTTGTGTACTCCAAGTTATGGTTTCTTTGGTTGAATCTATCTATCTGGAATGTGGTCTTCTTTTCCTGTTGCCTTCCACCTTAGCAAATGACTCTTTTATCTTGAATCATCTGTTCTTATGAAATGGCCAAAGTATAACAGCTTCAATGTAGCCATCTTGGCTACTAGGGGGAGAGGGTGGGGAATCCACTCACTCATGGGAAAAGAATGAAAACATATAGTAACGGGTAAACCAGCAAAAAATAAATAAATTTGGAGGCAGTGACAGACTTTATATTTCTAGGCGCAAAGATCACTGCAGATGCAGACTGCAGCCAGGAAATCAGAAGAAGTTTACTTCTTGGGAGGAGAGCAATGGCCAACCTTGATAAAATAGTGAAGAGCAGAGACATCACACTGGCAATGAAGGTCTGAATAGTTAAAGCAATGGTATTCCCCATAGTAACCTATGGATGCAAGAGCTGGACCATAAGGAAGGCTGAGCGAAGGAAGATAGATGCTTTTGAACTTTGGTGCTGGAGGAAAATCCTGAGAGTGCCTTGGACCGCAAGAAGATCCAACCAGTCCATCCTCCAGGAAATAATGCCCGACTGCTCACTGGAGGAAAGGATATTAGAGGCAAAGATGAAGTATTTGGCCACATCATGAGAAGACAGGAAAGCTTGGAGAAGATCATGATGCTGGGGAAAATGGAAGGAAAAAGGAAGAGAGGCCGACCAAGGACGAGATGGATGGATGGAATCCTTGAAGTGACTGGCTTGACCTTGAAGGAACTGGGGGCAGTGACAACCGATAGGGAGCTCTGGCGTGGACTGGTCCATGAGGTCATGACTGAACGAATAAAGAAGAAGAGAAAACCAGCAAATTCAGACAAGTGATTTACAACATTACAGGACTAAACACCACGGTTTGATGACATTAACACCCCCTCATATGGGAAAAGGTCCTATGAATAAGCAAACACAGGCTAAACACAGACTAATGAATGCATGAAAAAAATATGGTTGAGACCAAAAAACCAGGAAATAGTAGAAATACATAATATACCTAAATTCTAAGAGACATGTAACATTCAGCCCACTCTTTTGAGCTAACAATATGAACAAATGGCAGATTAATCATTTTGCAATACCAGTGAAGCTAACAAATGTCCCATCCATGCTCACTTGTCTATTAGGTAATAAATGTTCCTAAATGTGTTTTGGGTTGAGGCTCTGCTAGGAAGGCTTGAGAACTTTGTGAATTTGCAATTTGAACTGAACCTGGTCTGCAACCCATGGAGTGATTTGCAGACTGGAGTTTAGTAATCCACTGTTTCTCATTTTTCTCCAAATATTTCTTACAATTACATTACAATTAGTAATGGCTCAAAAACACATCAGAATGCAGATGGACAAAATGCATTCTGCAGTAAAAGATATTTAAAAATACATATTTCAGTGTAAGTTTTCATGCCACCTCAAACTGAAGATCAAAGTAGAAAATGAATTGAATAAATCTATGGGTAAACAGGAAAAAGTGGGATGGTTTAGAAATAAATGGATTTTTTCATACCTTAACTCTTATATAATAAGCATAAACACCCCTATTACAAAGGTCAACTTTCTTCTGGCAATAAACGACAGCTAAGAAGCATATTCATTGCACTGTAATGGATATGGAAATATGTAACTGTTCTGAGGAGGGGACAGATGGTGTAGTGCAGATTAGGTGAAAGTATAGGATTAAGTAATATATAAAACAGCTCAACAACAAGAAAAATATTGGTGTCCTGGTTTTTAGGCTTGTTTCTGGGGTTATTTGGGGTGCTGATTCAGAAAATTGCATTGGATTGACTGCATCAGCTTTAGTTCCTTGGTTATCATGATTTTCTATGGGCGAGCAGATGGTGACTGGTAGATGGCATATGTTCTGTATCTTAAAAAGTAGAGCTGATAGGGAAAACCGTTGCTATTTTTGGAATCAAAATGTCAAATATAACCAGAAACAGGTATAACATTTGAGACACCAAAAATATGTGTTGGCCTGTGTCATAATTATACCATTCCAAAACAAAGAGCATACCATTTTTATCAGTCATGGAATTTTCGAGTCAGATAACAAAATGTCAAAATGTGCTTGTTTACATTATTATACATTCATTTTTTCCTAGTAGTGTCCTCAAACTGAAATCCATATCAGAATTAAAGCCTAAATACTAGAAACTCTGGCTCTAAAACATTTTTGGGTGCCAGTTTCTTAATTGGTAGTTGGTAATCACTGCAACTACAGTTATTTCAATTTGTAGTAGAGATAGCTCTAAAATGTATTCCTCTTTGCATTTTACTGAGCCTTGTAACTCTACAAAGTAACTAAAATTATGGTTGCTCTGTCAGAAGAATAATATTATCCTGTACCAGGTTATAATAATAATACAATTTAGACATATGGAAATTAAGTATAATTAATTAGTTATTAGAAAACAGCTGTATTTCAAGATCTGATTGAGACATTGCTTTTTAAAAAAAGCCTTGCCCCATGTCCACACCAAAGTACACTGTCTTGGTGGTAGAACATGCATAAGGATCATTAACGAAGGCTGCAAATTATGGGAAGTTTCATATAGAAGGTATTTGTAGGTAACAGCATTCTGAATAGGCCATTCAAGAAATCAGAAGTCACTGCAAATGGCTCAAAGCTGATGTTATCTGGTCTATAAAATGGGCCACATCCTAGCTGTGATATTTTGTGTTAGTTCTAAAAGGCAAACTGTTGTTTCAAGAGCATGTTCATGTACAATGTGTTACACAGGCACAAATAACTGGCACAAAGCTTATAGAATATTTGCATTATGATTATACTTATTTATTGCCTTGGAAAAAACAACAAATTAAAAACACAATATACAAAAAAATTGATAAAAACTTTATTATCCACCATTTGAAAGTGATCTGGATAATTCTGCCAAAAGAGACAGATTCTCTTTGCTGTTTAAAATTCATATATCATATCCAGCTGTCAAAGCTCTTCTGGCAGGCCATTCCACAGTATGGGGGTGGCAGAAGAAAATGCCCTCTGGGTAACAGTTGCCAGCTTAGTCTTGGCTGACTGAAATAAATGTCTTTCAGAGGACCTGAGTGCACAGAGTGGATTATAGAGGTGATAATGCCTGCTTCAATGGACTTTTTTTTCTTTTTGCTCTTTCCAAAAGGAACAAGCTTTGTCAAAAATGTAAATGGAGAGAGCATGGGCTATTATAGCAAAGGCTGGATGGGCATCGTCTTGGTCCTTACTGTTTCAAAGGTTTCAAAGGTTTATTGGGGCTTTCTGTCATCTGGCATTACAGTTGGAGGCAGGAATTGCTGGTGTCACAGATATGGCTCCTGCCAGGCTCACACCTGTCTGTGAGAAACTCCTTGATGCACCATCTTTTCCTAGCATAGTGTTATTGAAACCCGGAATCCCAAAACCCACAGCCAAGAAGGGTGCTATGAAGGGTCCCACTGGTTGACATTTAAGGACAACCTTTTCCTCAGAGTCACAGTCTAGCTGATATTCAAAGGTGATCTATGCTCAAGATACACAGTTGCACAAGAACCCATTGGGAAGAACACAGGGCTAATTCCATTATTTCTCTGGGCAGTTGCCATAAATGACCAGTAACCATTCTTCTTGGCTAACAGTAAATCCTTCTACCCAACAATGAAAATCTCTGGCCAGCGGGAAAGGTTACGGTGTCACTCAACCTTGTCTCTCCCTGGGAACCAATCAAGGTGTTTTGGCACCCATTGTTTCCTCAGATCCTGGCTGGTAGAACTGAAGCCATCTACACCCAACAGCCCTAACCCTAACTCTGCCCAGAAAGCAGCCACAAGCTTCAAACTGAATAACAACAGTTCATTAACACTCCTGCCAGACAAGGAAACCAATCAGCAGCCTCCATCAATCTGGACAGATCATAACTTGCACCAATTAGTATTCAGAGTGGCAAAAGAGCATTGTCTGAATAGCTATCAAGTTGCTATAAATGTTTCTGTATCAATTGCATTATGTCTGAGTTGAGAGCGCTGTCTTTCCAACATCAATTTTTGGCCAAAGTCAATAAAACCTCTGGTTCTTGCCTTCACCCTGCCATGTCTCATTTTGGATTGAAGTTCAGGCATGCCAGGAACTCGAACTTGTGGTTAAGTGGATCTGAAGTCACATACTATTAAAATTCAGGCCTTTTGAACTGCGCATTCAATATCCAATGGAAAATCAAAATACATATTCAGTGGCATTCATCAGGACAAATCGTTGTCCAACATAGTTTCTAGATTGGCTGAAAAGAACATGACATTCTAAAAAGAATTCAAAAGGATTTTTCCAGCAAATAATCCCCTCTCATATAGATGACAATTATGAATATTATGCATGTTTCCTATATTTAGAGCATTTCAGAATTCTTGCTAAAATAGCCTGGTAATCAGCTCTCCTGCTCTCTCATTGTCCTATTAATTATGCTTCTGGAATGTTTCACAGGCCTTATTTTTAAATCACAGACTACTGCAGGGATTTAATTCATGGATGATTTCATTATGGGAAGTTTTTAAAAAACCTCTGGAGAACATGTAATCTTCACACTCTGTGTTTTCCTTCTATTAAGCTTTCTGCATTTTAAATTCTGTGAAACAGGAATGGATTACAATTTCTCATGTGGAATTCCTTGCAGATAAGCTTGGCCTAATTACAGCAGCTGTACTTTCATTTGTAAAAAATTAAAAGTTCTGTCTATCTTGGGAGAAAAGGAAGCATGATCCAGGGTTAGAAAACAACAACAAAATATAGGGGGCAAGATTAATCCATTGTTCTAAACTTACCATGGAAACAGGAAACAGTGGATGATAGTGAATTCTATTGATATTAAAAATTCTGATGGACATTATCACAGAATCACTCGGAGGGTTTAGAAATAGTATATAATAATTGTATTGTCATTGTTCATCATCAACTAAATTAAATGCCACTCTCAATACACTTTCTCAACCTCATAGAATCATAGAATAGTAGAGTTGGAAGAGACCACATGGGCCATCTAGTCCAACCCCCTGCTAAGAAGCAGGAAATCGCATTCAAAGCACCCCCGACAGATGGCCATCCAGCCTCTGCTTAAAAGCCTCCAAGGAAGGAGCCTCCACCACGGCCCCGGGGAGAGAGTTCCACTGTCGAACAGCTCTCACAGTGAGGAAGTTCTTCCTGATGTTCAGGTGGAATCTCCTTTCCTGTAGTTTGAAGCCATTGTTCCGTGTCCTAGTCTGCAGGGCAGCAGAAAACAAGCTTGCTCCCTCCTCCCTATGACTTCCCTTCACGTATTTGTACATGGCTATCATGTCTCCTCTCAGCCTTCTCTTCTGCAGGCTAAACATGCCCAGCTCTTTAAGCCGCTCCTCATAGGGCTTGTTCTCTAGACCCTTAATCATTTTAGTTGCCCTCCTCTGGACCCTTTCCAGCTTGTCAACATCTCCCTTCAACTGTGGTGCCCAAAATTGGACACAGTATTCCAGGTGTGGTCTGACCAAGGCAGAATAGAGGGGGAGCATAACTTCCCTGGATCTAGACACTATTCCCCTATTGATGCAGGCCAGAATCCCATTGGCTTTTTTAGCAGCCGCATCACATTGTTGGCTCATGTTTAACTTGTTGTCCACGAGGACTCCAAGGTCTTTTTCGCACACACTGCTGTCAAGCCAGGCGTCCCCCTTATTGACCTCAGAGGAAGTCAATAAGAAATCTTTTTTGAAGAAATTTTATTTTTAAAAGAAGCCAAAAATTGCCATACATTAGAGTCAACTTGAAAGCTTTATTTATCAACATATCAAGTGTGAGTAACCTGTGATCCTCTAGGTCAGTGGCTCTCAACCTGTGGGTCCCCAGATGTTTTAGCCTCCAACTTCCAGAAATCCGAACAGCTGGTAAACTGGTTGGGTTTTCTGGGAGTTGTAGGCCAAAAACATCTGGGGATTCACAGGTTGAGAACCACTGCTTTAGATACTGTTGTTCTGCAACTTCCATCAGACAGCAAAACCAATTGTAAGGAAAGTTGAGGATTGTCTTCTAACAACATTTGGAGTATCACAAATTTCTCACCCCAAGTAGCTTGCAATGTTAATTATTCCTATGATAAACTTATTAAAATTTAGAGGATTTGTTATCTATAATGAATTTAAGCTCTATTAATTTCAGTAGGCTTAATGTATCATATGGCTCAAGGTTAAGGCTAGAAAATTAATAAATTAAAATATGCTGCAATTCAAATATAATGATATATCTCACAATGTTGAGGAAAACAGACCCCCATTTTATATGCTCAGATTGCTTGTGCTTATATGCTCAGACTACCGTTCAAATACTAATTGTTGATGAGCATCTCTAAAAACCAAAGGTTCTCATATTTGGAATTTCTGAGCAAAATGCTAATATGATTGTTACCTTGCTATTTCCATAATGTTTGTGAGGGAGTCATTTAGGTTAGAAGATGGAATAAGGACAGAAACTGCATTGTTCTGGTGGATGACTTTCTAAAACACAAAGAAGCATAAACAGGATCAGCATGAACCAATCCGTTTTCCTGGATCTTTAAATCGGTTTTGGAAATGGTGTCTAGTGTATCTGCAATGTCAGATTGGAATGAAAAGATTAGAATTCTCCCAGCTATGAAATGTATAAATCCTGGGATTCCACATGTCTCCATTAATATTATATTTCCTTAAATGATTTGGCATGGATTAATGGGGATGTTAACCTTTAAGAGGTGTGTTGTGTTTTACATTCAAGGTCAAATTTTATACTTATCATTTTATCTTCAAGCCTGAATAGTGCTTTAAGGAGGGATACTATAGAAATACCTAAATAAATAAACCAAGGAAAATCCAGGGCTACTACAACTACAATTATCTCATGTGTTCACTAGCTCTGATTCTTCATAATGCACCCTGACTCTCCATTAACAAGATGTGATGACATCTAAAGAAAGTGTGCTTCCCATCTGTGTATCTTTTATCATGAGTTGATACTTAGAGGAATAATTTACTAAGGTCGCTCCATAGAGAAAGAAAATAAATTGAGCTAGGTTATTATCTTTACCCTTTGAGAAATTTATTCAGTTGACATCCCTGACCATTCTCTCAACAGAGAAAAGAGGTTACCTTTAATTGCATGAGACATCACAAGGGATGGGAAAAAGAAAATACGGACACAAAATGAACAAGAAGCTTATAGAAACAATAGGATAGACCATGAGATTACTCTAATGGTCTAATGTTTCCGACAAAGAAATCTTGCACCATCCTAGGATACTCCTGAAAAGCCTTCTCTACATGATACATACAAAATACACCACTGAATAATTAAGAAATGAATTAATGTAATTGCCCACCATTTTATTTGCTCAAGACTCTAAGTACCAGGATGACCCTCTGATAATTGCCCATTCCTGCCCTAGAGCATCAGTCACCAAAGGTGCTTCAGCAAACTTCTAATATTGTAATATTGTTTACTGCAGCACATTTGCTGTTTGCAATGGAGACTGGGAACCTTTTGGGAACGTCTCCCACTGGAAAAAAAAAAAGTCTGAGAAAACATTCTGCAGGCAAATTAGCTCATTTTTAAGATTCCCTTTATGTTTACTGAAAAAAGAAATGTGCATAAAGTCATCCATACATTTGATATCGGTCCATGACCAAAAGTGTATAGTTGAAGAATACAAACTCTCTTTAATCTACAGAGAGATGTTGACTATTTGGCTATAGCCTCCCAGAAAATAAATTTTCCAAGCAATCATCATTCAAAACTTAATTTTAACCAGTAATGCTGGCAATAGATACCAACTTCTAGCTGGAAAGGGCTTTAGTTAGGTTTGAGTTGAGAAGACCCCAGTTGATTAAGCAACCAATTAAGACTTGGAAAGGCTGTGGTTTGAAATCCTGGTGACCTATTGCCAATCAGTGGAGACAATCAACTTTAATTTAGTATGAAGACAGGGATTCAAGCCAAACTTGGAAGTCTTAAGATCTTAATTCCCCAGAGTAAAAATATCAGTTGGATTTCTTTTCTCCCCTTCTTCCCAACGCTTTTTCAAAAGCAAATTATTTCTGTCAAATATTTGAAGAAATTTGGAAATTTGAGGGTGTTTTTGTAAAAAAAAAACCACACACACAAACCAAACAAAACATTTAATGTCTAGTTGGGTATGGTGAAAGTTTATAATTCGGTATTTGTGCTGAAGATTAAGTCTAGACAGACAACTGAATGTAAATTTAACTCTTATTTGGATCAATTTCTGCTTCTTTTTGTAATTTGCTTTTTAAAGCTCTGAATAAGAATTTCCTTGCAATTTAGTATAAAAGTTTTCAACATTTGGCATGTATTGGACATGTTATTTTTACTAATATTTGCTTTTGGATGAAAACCTTTTGACTGGAATTTGACTTTGCCAAATTTTGGTACTGATGTATAACAGTTTAATTTTCATATTAAATTATATTTTTGTGTAGATGTATCAGTTTCTATGCAGTTTCCTACATAAATAATACTTTTTTTCCTGTGCAAATTAACTATATGATTTTTTGTTCAGAAAAAGTTTTGAATTATGAATTTGCCAAAATTACTCATTCTTTCCTTTGAGAATAAAATTAGTGAAGAACTACCACTGAAGGCCTGCATAGTTAAAGCAATGGTACTCTCCATATGGAGAGCTGGACCATAAGGAAGGCTGAGTGAAGGAAGATAGATGCTTTTGAACTTTGGTGCTGGAGGAAAATCCTGAGAGTACCTTGGACCGCAAAAAGATTCAACCATTCCATCCACCAGGAAATAATGCCCTGCTGCTCACTGGAGCGAAGGATATTAGAGGCAAATCATGAGAAGACCACATCATGAGAAGACAGGAAAGTTTGGAGAAGATCATGATGCTAGGGAAAATGGAAGGAAAAAAAGAAGAGTGGCTGACCAAGGGCGAGATGGATGGATGGTATCCTTGAAATGACTGGCTTGACCTTGAAAGAACTGGGGGTGGTGACGGCTGACAGGGAGCTCTGGCGTGGACTGGTCCATGAGGTCATGAAGAGTCGGAAACAACTGCGTAAATGAATAAGAAGACCTCGCTATTTGGAACAGATATATTAGCATGGACATACCTGGTAGCTGTTTCTAAGGATTAAAAAAACACATGGAAATTGAGAGCTCCTTTCAATGACCAATCATGGAAGCACTGAGTTGACTACAGTTACATTTTTGAAAACAGTCAGCCATCCACATTTGCTTGGTTAAAGGACACAGGAGCTGCAAAAGAAAGTGAATAAAAACATTGCTATTTTTTCATCCTGAGAGAACACCTCTTTAGGAATTTCTAGGTCTTCCAGGTCAACTCTATAGTCACCATTTGCTGCTACAGTAGAGGTTCACTTATTCAACATAAAGAGGCCGGCAGAATGTTGGATAAGTGAAAATTTTGGATAATAAGGAGGGATTAAGGAAAAGCCGATTAAACATCAAATTTCATTATGGTTTTACAAATTAAGAACCAAAAGTCATGTTTTAGAACAATTGATAGAAAAAGCAGTTCAATACACAGTAATGTTATGTAGTAATTGCTGTATTTACGACTTTAGCACCAAAACATTGCAGTCTATTGAAAACATAACTACAAAAACATTGACTACTAAAACGCAGACTGTGTTGGATAATACAGAACACTGGATAAATGAAGGTTGGATAAGTGAGACTCTACTGTAGTTGGCAATAAACTCACACTGGAGGATCTAGAAATTCTTAGAGAAATGTTCTATTATAGCAATCTCTAAATCCTCCAGCATGACTGAAGGAAGTTGATCATAGGGTCATATTAGAGAACCTAGAGATTCCTAGAGAGAACATTTTAAATCAAATCCATGAATAACCAAATCCACAAACGTTAAAATCACAGAATTGGAGGGATTAACCTATTTAAACTATTCACATCTGGGGTGTGCAGGGGTGGGGGAGCAACCTAGTATGGGAGTAGTTCATGTGGCCTCACCCAACTTCCTCTCCACTTCCTCCTAGGCAAACCATCCAAGTCCCAAGAAGAACACAAAACTTAGGATACTTCATGACAAGCCTGCTACTGGAAGGCCAATTCAAGAAGCAAACACCAAGGTCAGCCCCAAGAAACATCCCCTTCTCTATGTCCCAAGTCTCATGGCCTAATGTATTAGCTCTAGAAGCCTCCACTTTGCCAAATGGGTTCATGCCAAACCACACCAGCTTTATCTTCATCACATCAAACATTGCACTACACTCTTTTGTCAAAGCCTTTAAACCTTCTGGTAAGAAGTTCCACACAATCTGTTAACACAACCCCTTCCCCAAAAGTAAGTGGGGGAAAATATTGGAAGAACCTTGTGGAAGATTGGGAAAATTACAGAAAATGGAGATATAGCTGTAGTAGCCTCAAAGTTATTCCAAATGTTGCCAGTGCTTTGTGAGAGGAGAGTACTTTGTGCTCCATCTTTTCACACTCCACTAAAACCTGGATAGTTTAAGATGAGGTTGAAACCATCCATCATGCTGAAAATCTTTGGATACCCTCTCTGTCTTAGTGGCTACAGATTGTCTATCGTCTACCAGTGTATATTCTAGATGATTTCCATCATTTATGTGAACTGAGCTTGCAGGTTAGAATGTGAGAATGTCTGCTTTACAGTATTCAGACATATGAGCAGATTATTTTGCAATGCCCTAAGCACTATCGATACCCTAAGTGGATTCATTTTTCTTTTATATAAGGCCCTTGATTCATGCTAAAGTTTGACATCACCTCCCAGCAAACTCTTTATTCATGTTAAGAGCAATGCAACTTTTGTACTTGGCACACATAAATACACAAGCTGTCAGATGAAGATGGATCTCTCTGCTGATGTTTGCCAAGCATGAAGAGTTTGCTCAGCACCATGCATACAATGCCACAGCAATCTAAAAAATGGGTTATATTATGTTCAAAGAAAGAAAGTATACACATGGATATACCTTAAAATTAGTGTGAAAAGGTAGGGGAATACATTTTTGCACACTGCAGAAACAGACACAAACAGCTTTCTATCAGTTCGGAGGAGAAGCAAAATACCTTGCAGAATCAGATGTGGGTCCTCTACCTAGAGGAGAAATTTATTTCTTTTCATTTCCACCAAAATCTAGCATATATTTCATAATTACAAGGAGAAATGTGTAGCCCAATTCAGGCATGTAGAAATGAGAGTACAGTAAATCTGTTTTTAAAAAAAAAAGAAAAGAAAAACACATTTTAACTAATACATGCATTTTGAAAGTATTCACAAATGCAATGAAATTAGTGGGAGCAAAGTGCATATATTTGGGGAAATGTGTATCTTCAGAAAAAAGTACACCTGGAGATGTACGTGAATGCCTTTGTATGGAGGGGGGGGGGACTCACAGTGTAATGCTTACCCAAGAAGGTGGCCATGTCCAATAAAGCCCAGGAATCTTGTGTTTTTAATAGATAGAATCCTTGAGAATGAAGATGCACAATACAGAGAGACAGAGACAATGTCATATACAGGAGGTCTGCCTTATATTCAAGTGGAAAACCCAACAACTAAGCTGGGATGAATTTTGAGGTGGAATTCAGAAAGAAAGAACAGCTGCATACATCTTTTGTCCTATCTGTATCCTCCTGTCTCTTTCATTCTGTTCAATCTTATTATATATTCCCTTTTCTTGTCTCTTCTTATCCCCAGCTTCAAAATACAAAATAAATCCAGTCGTGCTTGTGATAGTTGAAATAAAATTTTCATTCTACTGCACGACCAAATTCAGAAGGTCAAACTATACTCATCATAAAAAAGACTCTGCTATATCTTACTTGGATGCCATATAACAGTTGAACATGTAGACATTGTCAAAACAACAACAAGAAGAAAGAGGAAGGCCTATCTCAGCATGGCAGCATCACAAACATACTCAGTGTTGCAAACCCATGTGTTAGATATGAATGGTCAATCTGTTGGTACTTGATTCTCCCCCATTAATCAGATCCTTGCAGACGGCCAATTCTCTCACGCCAGTAGCAACTCCGGTTGCTTCTGACACGAAAAAAAAAAATCAGATTCTCTTGTTCTCAAGTGCAGAGATCCTTGATTTTTTTTAAAAAAAATCTTACTAAACCCTTGAAGCTAATTTTTTACTCATTTGACCCATTTCCTTCCTGTCCAATTGCAGGTGAATGTGCTAGACACCTATCTTATTCTTCATAGGGACTAAACAAAAATGCTTGTGTTCCCAGAGTCCCAAATGTGGAGTCACTGAAATCCTTCAAATTTTGTGATAACTTGTCTTTATTTTTTTGCTGAATATTCAAAAATAGTGAAAAATCTACCCAAATCCCCTTAACACATGTGAATTTTAAATTAGCATTACTTCTTATTTCCCTATTCGAAAATGAGGATATATATATATAGACTAGATAAATACATCTTAGAATACAATTTAGAAGATAATAAAATAAAAAAAAACAGTGATGATCTTGTAGGCTAAAGATTTATGGAAAATATTGATTTGGAAAATTGGGAATATTTATGGAAAAGAGGATTTAAATTTTCAGTAGCTGGATCCATTAGAGAAAACATGTTTAAAATGTTCTATAGAAGTTATATAACCCCTGAGGTGATAGCCAAAACAGAAAAATCCAATCGGGGGTAATGTTTGAAATGAAAAATATAGAAAGGTACCTTCTTCCATGCTTGGTGGACCTTTAGGTTGGTACAATATTTTTTTGGAAAAAGTTAAGGAAACAAACAAAATGGTTACTAACAAGGTTAAGAAAAACCCAGAAATGTGTCTCATAGGTTTATTTTGGGAAAGAATTAGCAAATATAATGTAGAAATTTGTCAATACAGTTTTGTTGCTGCGAGACTGACAATAGCAAAATCATGGAAGGGGGAAAGAGAGTTACTTTAAAAGACTGAAAAGGAAAATTCTTAGATTATATTCAGATAACCAAGCTCTCCAATGCTATTCAGGGAGGAAATAATAATGAAGATTTTGCTAGAAAATGGAGGCTTGCATTTGGAAAAAGAAGACAAAAGTAAATTTTAAAGTAGCCACAAGTGGAATTTATTAATAAAAGATAATGGCAGGTTTTTATGAGATATTCATTTTACTCTGAGTGGTGTCAGAAGTCATAGGCAGCAGTTCACGGGTGGGGGAGGGGTGGTTTTGGTGGAATGATGTGTATCTATTATGGGTATTTGATTTTTGTTATTTGTGTTGCATTCTGTATACCACCTATACACAATAAAAATAAGATTAGGAAAAAAAGAAAAGAAAATGAGAATATAAATTTCCTGAATTAAGATTCTATATTGCTTATATTATGTGCAGTGAAGTAAAAAGTTGTAAAAGCCCAGAAAACACTAGCGGTTTTTATCAATCTAGAACTATTTGTATTTGTATTATATAGCCTACTTCCTCTCTCCCAAAGGAGACTCAAAGTGGCAAATGCTGAAAATCATAGAATAGAATTGGGTAAACAGGATATGGCTCATGGTGTTATTGCATAAATTAACATGGAAAGTTAGACTAGCCAGAGGAGATATAAAAGAAGACTCATTTGACAGTACATGGAAGCTACCCATAAATTTTATGTGTCAAAGGAATACTTGCTAATGGACAAATAAAAATTTGGTGTAATAGGAAAAAGATATGCTCCTTTGGGAAACAGCTTAAGAGAGTTCACAATCTTGGCTGGAAACTGTCTGAAACAGCAAGAGCAAAATTTTCCAGGTAGGGGCTATGATAGACTTTGTGGCCTCCACCAATTTCATAGACCCAGTGCTTGCCCCAGAGAATGGGATTCCACTAGAACCCTTGCCAGAGCCTTGTTTGGTGAAAACCATTCATGAGCCATTATTGACATCAATACCTGTTACTCATCAGAATTCCCTGTTAACTATGGAAATTTAGGGTCATTTGGAACAGGCCATTTTACCCAGTATCTCTCTTTCTAGTAATTTTGGGAATTACCTGTGTGGCATATCATGATCCTCACTTCTCATGGTCCCGGTTTAAATCATAAAGAGAATTAATAATAATAGATATTGATATTCAGGAAATATAGTAATGGTTAAGAGGATTGATAGGATAGCAATTTCTATATTAGAATTTGAGGAAGGGAGGATGGACAGAAGGGTAATTTAGAATGACAAACTGTTTTAAAATGTTGATATAATAATTATTTTAAAAAGTTCTTCAATCTTTCTTGGATTATAGAATGAATTTATGCTTGATGAAGAAGATGCAGCTTGCCAGCTCTAGAGGGTAGGAAGAATCTCTGTTAATTCTCCACAAAAATGAGGTGAAGTCAGAGTCCCAAAATGACATGGCCTGTGGGTGCTGTGGGAACACTATGTTTATTTGAAAATAAAACAGCCAAACTATTCAGAGACCAATTAGTTTGAAAAGTTGATAATACAAACATTCTCAAAAAGATTAAAACCCTTGTATGGAGGGGTAGAGGGGCCCTTGGTGGCACAGCATGCTAAAGTGCTGATCTGTTGAACTTGCAGACCAAAAGGTCGCAGGTTCGAATCCGGGGAGCGGAGTTAGCGCCCGCTGTTAGCCCCAGCTTCTGCCAACCTAGCAGCTCGAAAATATGCAAATGTGAATAGATCAATAGGTACCGCTCCGGCGGGAAGGTAACAGTGCTCCATGCAGTCATGCCAGCCACATGACCTTGGAGGTGTCTACGGACAATGCAGGCTCTTTGGCTTAGAAATGGAGATGAGCACCAAACCCTATGGTTGGACACAACTGGACTTAATGTTAGGGGGAAATCTTTACCTATGGAGTGGTGGAAAAACCTTTAGACAATGAACTGAAGTTCAATGTAAAATAAGTGCAATTCAGTTCCAGAAGGCAACAGGCATAGAAAAATAAAAAAGAACCCCACTACATCCCAATATATTTGGTGCAAAAAGAATATTCATTTGTTTTACCAGGTTGCAGCAAAGTACAGACTAAGGGCTTTCAATATGTTATGTTTTCTCTTCTTTGATAGCTATCAGAGCAGGAAATATAAACTGCCGCAGGAGCTGATAGATGCAAAATACCCAGATTTCTGATGGAGATATGAACTCAAATCTGCAGAGCAGTTACCTTGAAAGAAATATCTTTATTTATTTCCTGCATTCCAATTTTGCTTCAGATGAGAAAAAAAAGAAACTAACTTCATAATGCAGCATTGTCCCAGAAGATAGAGAAGGGGGAAAAAATATAATAGGGCATTATTCCAGAAGCTAATCTTACTGAAATATCACTTTAAATATTTCATTCATGGATTATTTAAACTCCCATCTCAAAGTTATTACTTTTATATTTCAATACATCTGGCTGAGAAAACATCATAGATTTCTCAGTGAAGTAGCGTCTATGTGGGAAAGTTGTAGCACAGGTGACAGGAAGAAACTTTAAGGAGCTGTTTCATGACTAAACAGCTCATTCACTACAAAATGGTCTGATAGGTGATCGATCATAACTGACATCTGGATGCCCAAAATGGCAAATGCAATAAGGAAATAAAATACATTTTCCTACATCTAAACACATGCTACACTTGTAACACTAAGACTGGATCTAATGCTATATAATCCAATTTCTGAATCCAGATTATATTCTTTGAACTGTATTATATGAGTCTACCTTAATGGGATAATAGTTCCTGGTACCTACCTCTTTCCTAATCTGTACCATACAAAACTATTTGCACTTTTCTGGCCCACTACCCCTTTTAGGAGTCAACCCAGGTTTTTATCAAAGTGTGCTTATTGTTTATTGGTATATGTGATTTTATTTGTTTATGATTAGTTTTTATTGTTGAGTTTTATGTTGCTTGTTGCCTGGACTTGGCCACATGTAAGCCGCCCCGAGTCCCTCGGGAAGATGGAGTGGGGTATAAAAATAAAATTATTATTATTATTATTATTATTATTATTATTATTATTATTATTATTATTACCTGGCCATATAATCCAGTTCAAAGTAGATAATCTGGATTCAGGAACTGGATTATATGTCAGTTTAGATAAGGTTTAAGCAAAATTAAATAAATACAGATTAAAATTCACTACCAATTCACCAGGTCCTGATTTAGTTCTTGAACTAATCCTACCTCATGTATTATAAACTCAAAAAATCTTGATTCATAATAAAGCTAAATAGACCAAGGGGGAAAAGTAACATTGAGGATTTACATCCTTACTGTGTATGTGTATAAAATTTAAAGGCGCTTGTACAGGTGTGAGGTGACAGGGATGGAATCCTTTTAGATCCCACCACACAGTTACCACCAATTTTAAAGATGTCTTGATGATGATTTTAATTATATTATTATATATTTGATTATCTTCGCTGCCACCAAATAGAGGAGATGTCAGGCAGATGGCACTTATTCTTTTTAAGCTTCTTCCTATTTATTTTACTTTTGATGGTGATGTTGCTTAGCTTAGGATATGATTGTGACAGAGACTTAGATGGATTTAAAAATCAAAACAAGTTTATTTCATGTACAGAGCTTAGTGGTTTCTATAACTTCTTAAAGGCACTTAGATTAACGGTTACAAATAGATGTGAGGTGTTCCAACTTTCAAAATACTTCTTTCTCTCAAGACTAAACTAAAACCTGATCCTCTTGGATCCACTGGGATTAATTTCCCTTCTCCACAGCCTCTACAAATGACCCTAAACAAATCACCCAACTGGCCTATGAGAGGTCTGCCTCCCTGGTTTCCTTAACTTGGAACCAGTCTGTTCCCTGTGACTAAAAATCACAGACTAAACTGCGTTTTTAAACATTCCCTCTTTTCTTTTCCAAACGGCGGTTGGCTCCGCCCCCGTTGTCATGACAACCTGTCTCCTAATGCTGAGCTGGTTACCTTCTGGTATTATCAGCTCCAACTTACCATTTTAAAACTTAACCAAACCTGACTGTTTAAACAAAATCAAATAAACATGTCATCCATAAACAAAATAAAATCATGCACTTCTTTACAGCGCTATTACAACAAAAGCCCCCTCTTTTTCCCCACACTTTTTGAGGCACAAAGATTTGGAACTCAAGAGTGGGCATCAATCTTTCTCAAGTGTACATGTATGGAAAAAAAACCTTTCTAAGGGAAATTGGATACTCTGTGGTCAGGGGACAGAGCATCTGGTTTCAGCAATGGACAGGGTTAGACCACACAGTCCTAAGAATCCCTTTGCATATTCAGTGAATGCATGGAGAATCTTTCCTACTGACTAAAGCAAAGTCACATACTAGCCAAGATTTGTATTTACTGCCTCTTCCCTTAAATGGTCAGGGAACAGCTGGTCTTGCATGATTTTATTTATATAGTAATTTTGTTTCAGGAGCAACTTGAGAAACTGCAAGTCACTTCTGGTGTGAGGTAACTGGCCATCTGCAAGGACATTGCCCAGGGGATGCCCGGATGTTTGATGTTTTATCATCCTGTGGGAGGCTTATCTCATGTCCCTGCATGGGGAGCTGGAGCTGACCGAGTGAGCTCATCCGCTCTCCCTTCTGCTCCCTGGATTTGAACCTCCGACCTGTCGGTAAGCAGTCCTGCCGGCTCAAGGGTTTAATGCATTGCGCTACTGGGGGTTTCTATAGTAAATAGTAAATGACCATGTGATTCACTCCCTTTGCTTCTATTTTTTTACACATACAAATGAGATAATTTTTTCTTGCCGTATTGAGAAAGGGGGAAGCAGAGATCACCTAGCATGCATTTCAGATTGAGAGACTTGAAAGGAATTTCTTAGGGAAGTAGAATGGGGTATTACTTACATTATTTGTTTACACTGCTTATAGGTAATATATGTGGCAAACATCTTTTCTTCCAGTTTAATGTCCAGCAGGGATGAAAAAACTATTAAAAATAACCTAAAATCTATTTCCTGAATGGCAAGAAACCCTGATGAGAAAAATCCTTATCTAACAAGCATTTTCATGGTCAAGGACACATTCTGTACAAAATTTTCACATGGTTATTTTCTTCTGAAAAAAAAAACATTCTGTGCAGGTTGCAGCATATCAGATATAATATGAACCATCAGAAAGCAACCATCACTATCTCAGCCCCCTGTATGGACATTTTTAGAGTTTGGGATATTTTAGCATTCTGAATAAGGAATCCTCAACCTGTATGTGCATCTATGCTGCACCCCCAAACAGTTTTAATGAAAAATTTCAAACTAGCATCTTATGTTTAATCTTTAGCTTGTGTATTTTAATATGTATTTTGTAGAAATATATTTTAATATGTGTATTTTAAAGAATGTTTTTCGATGAATGTGTGCTTTAGCAATGTTCTAACCTGCCTCAAGTCATGAGGAGAGGCGGGCAAGAAATAAAAAAAATTATTATTATTATTATTATTATTATTATTATTATTATTATTATTAAACTAGTATTTTATTGTAACATATAATGATTAAAAACTGAAACTATCGAGCAAAGAACTGCATAGTATGAGAAAGTGTTATTAAATATTTACCAGTAATATGTGGGTAAAAATTGTCAAAGAAAAACTAAGGGAACATAAAAATATTATTAAAATTGATTAAAAGGGGATGATCCAAACATCTTGGTGGAGAGAAATTGCCCAGCGATTTTGACAGTATATTTCCCTGATTAATTCCCATGGCAAACTTTTAGACATTGAGATGCTGCTTGTACAATTGCAGGGGTTGATTGAAGACCTTTGGTATCCTGAGGCAAAACAGCAAATATTATCCCCACCCTACAAGTCAAAATGAATAACACTGTAGATGGGCCAAATTATTTTGGTATGCAAGGCAGAAAATCCCACACATGTTGTCCCCTACTCCACAGCAGTAAAAGTAAAATGGTAAATTAAATAAGTAATCCTTTTCTGTGATTCCAAAACCAGCTGTTTAAGGCAATCTGCTCCTTCAGCATAATGGAAACCCCAAATTAAAAGAGATAATGGGTTCCTTAATGTTCATGTTCTATTCCATATATATCTTGCTATCTCAAACTCTGGTTTCAAAAGTTACTTTTAGAATATGTGAAAATAAGAATGATTTCACTTTAGATGAGAAATCTTTGTATGAAAGATAACGCAATAAACAAAATAGAACCTCGAAGTATACAACCAATCAATATGCATGGAATACAGGAGAGGCCCTCGAGTATCATGTTCTAAGGGCACATCTATACTGACAATTTAATGTGGATTGAAGACCACTTAAAAGTGTGGTATTTAAATGATGCACAAGTGCAGAAATGCGAATTAGAGGCTTTCAACCAGAATAAGCAAATAGAGTCATTAATGCACATCAGCATATGTAAGTATTATTGCATTGTGAAACTGATTAAGGGTTGGGTACTACAGCAACCTGCATATGTGCATTGTGGCAAGAGGAATAGAAAAAAATTCTGTGGAAACCCAGAACTGGGTAAAAGTTGACTCGTCTGGGGTGTATAAGCACCCAATCAAACCTCAACTCAATTCTTGAGCTTGAGATGTGACCAGCTCCATGTTTAAATTGTTTCCTTCTCTGCCAGTTTCACACCACCTTAAGTCATCAATGTGGATGTACCCTCTGATTGTCCATCCAGGAAATGTTCATTCTGTAGTCAATCCAGATAAATAATCTAGACAAATATAATGTTCTTTTGTAGCAAATGCAATTGAGAGGTCAAGCAGAACAGGTGATATGGCACTTATATCATTTAATATTTTTGTTAATCCTTTTTGGAGATACTTCTGCGCTGATCACTTATCGCAAATGGCACTCAAATCAGTTCTGTGGTGGCTGAATAACACAGGAAGCTGAACCAGAGCAATGTGGGGCACATTAGTACAGCCTTGACCCAATTTAACAAAAGTTGGTGGAAGGTCTGAATTCTGGCCCAGAATTCAGAGCCACCTTCAACTTTGAGGAGGGTGAGTATCATTATACATATTTTTTAGTACAGGAAGAAAGTGAAGTAAAAGAAAAAAGTTCGACTAGAATATTTTCTCTAACAAGAATAACAGATTAACCTTCAGTATCTTCATTGATTTCTTTTATCTTCTTATAGTGTTCCTTCTTCTTCTCTTTTCCAGATTTGCATAGTGAATATTCCTTCTCCTTATTTTGTCAATTAAATTTTTAAAACACTATTTTTCCTACTCTTGGTAGCAGCCAACTATATGCATATCTTAAATTTAATGTCTTTTGTTAACAGATTAGTAATATACATGTTAATATTTATTATAATTCTCTATCATTCACATAGATTCTAGACATACCAAATCTTCCTATATACCGTAAATGTATATATCTATAGTATCAACCTTTTAGGAGTTATATACTTTTTGTGCTAAATCAAATTATTAACTCATCAATTTTCTAACATTTTTTGCTCTTAAGTGAACCTGTTACGCCCTAGGCAGCTGGAGCACCGAAAACCAACACAAAGACCAATAACAATATAATATCTTTATTAAAGCAAGTAAAGTACCAAAAGGAAATAAGCAGCAAAGTCGAAGAAGCAATTGACCTCCCAGGAAAGATCAAATTTAGTCCAATAAGAAAAAGTCTTATGTCCAGTATTAGAGTTTAAAATCCAGAAACCGAAACACACTCAAAACTCCCCCTGAGTTTTGAGTGGGGAAAATAGCAAGTAGCAAGAAGAGTCCTCTAGAATAAATGTCCTAAACAGGATTTCAGAGCAAGGCAGAAACTAGATGTTCAGGAGCTGAAACGCAGTCCAAACTTGGCAAGGAGGTAGACCGACACCTGGTCTACTCAAGAGTAAGTGCACCTTCAGGCCGCTTGGAATCCAGGAGCTGGACACGATGATGTTTCTCAGTGAGAAGTAAAGTTGTCACCGCAAAGGCAAGTTCTCAACACAACACTTTTATTGAAGTTCATAAGCTCCCCAAACCAGGTGCCTAACTCCCTAAAACTTGCCAAGAGAACTGAGCTTGTTACAGTTATTACACCAGGTGTCTAACTCCCCAATTCTTCCCAAGAGAACTGGGCTTAGCCATAGTCACCACGCTCCGCTAATCTGGCGCTTCTCCGGAGGCTTTGTCTGTTTGATCTGTCTGTATATACAAATGCCCTACGATCAAACACCAAGTTTTCCGGCAAATCTGGGAGAGCCGGCATTGTCTCAAGGGCATTCTTAATTGGCTCTGGTTCGGAATTGTCAACATGAGGCATCTGGAAGGGTGTTGAATCTTGCTGACTTGGGAGAAAACCCAAATCTTCTTCATCCTGGTCAGGAAAGGGCGCAGGGTTCAGGGTCAAAGGTGCCCTAGGCATCACGGAACCAATGATATAGTTTATACACATGTATTATTTCATAATGCTTTTAGTTCACAATTCCTATTGCGGCCATCTTCTGAGATAGATATATATATATATATATATATATATATATATATATATATATATATTCATTCCATAAAAGGTTTCCCTTCTTCTTGCCGGTTTTGTGTATTATCTTGTTGTAGAATTAAAGTTAATTTGTCAGTTTCAGTCAATTTTTTGTAATCCATTTATTTGGTGTTGATATTCTTTGTTGTTTCAATAATTTTGCAAAATAAATTCTTGCTGTTGTAGTCATGTGCAGGAAGATTCTTTCCTGATGTTTCGGTATTTGCTTTTTTAGTAGCAAATCTTGATGCATAAGTGACACCATTTTATTATGACATATAATGGTATTTCAGCATCTAAAGATTCTGGTGCCCATGGATGGCGGGGTGGGGTGGGGGGAGGTCCTGGAATCAAACCCTAGTTGATACCAAGGACCCACTGTAGACTACATATATAAGATCAAAACATTCATCTTTGTGATAAACTTATGTTGATGTCTAGGATGAATTACACAAACTTCTCCTGATGTATTGAATCTTAATCCAGACAAGATAGAGGTTCTCCTTGCAGCTGTGAGACAGATTTGGGAATAGGGAGTCAACCTGTTTTAGAAGGGATCACACTCCCCCTAAAAATGCAGGTTCACAGTTTGGAAGTACTCCTGGATTTGGCTCTGAACAGTTAAAGCAAGGGTGCCAAGTGCACCCATTCCTGGAGAAGTCGAATCTGGCCACGGTGGTACATGCCTTGGTTACATTACAGTTCGATTACTGAAATGTGCCCTATGTGGAGCTGCCTTTGAAAAAAGCTCAGAAATGTTAGTTGGTCCAAAGAGCAGTAGCCAACTGCTAACTGGAGCTGATTACCAGGAGCGGGCAAGTCTTATGTTGCAGCAGCTCCACTGGCTGCCAACATGTTTCCAGACAAAAAAAAAAAAATCAAAGTGCTGGTTTTGACTAGAAAGCCCTATGCTGCTCCCGTTTGGGTTATCTGAAGGACCATATTTCTTTCTATGAACCTGGTAGACATCTATGATCTACTGGGGAAGGCCTTCTTTCTGTCCCACCACCCGCTCAAGAGTGTTTGGTGGGAACACGGGAGAGGGCCTTTTAGTTGGTTGCTCCCAGAATGTGGAACCCACTCCCAAGAGGGACCAGAATGGCCCTGTCCCTGCTAGCCTTCCTTCAGAAGGTCAAGACCTTTCTCAGTCAACAGGCATTTGAGAAAGGATAAGTGTGGGTGGGATTGGAGGGGGGGGGATCAAGAGTTTTAAAGGATATTTTATGTATATTTATTGTATTTTAATCTGTTTTTACCTTAATCCATACTGTATTATTTAATTGTTTTTAATTATTGTACTAGTATTGCACTTTTTAAAACTATGAACCAAGTGTGGGGCTGTTAGCCACCTTGAGTCCCCATGGAGAGAAAGGCAGGGTATAAATAAAGTAAATAAAAATGTATCTAAATCTTAGATCCTGGTGAAACCTCTTGTTTTCCTGATGATGTTTACTTTTTTAAAAGAGGATGATTGTTAAAGACAAATCTCCATTAGATTTTGCCCAAGGGGGTACTCTGAAGAATGATTCAATAACATTTTGATAGCATTTTTTAGATTTTGGAAGCAGGCTTTTTGGAGGAAGAAAAATCTATGCACTAAATCCATAGTTGGCATGATATACTGACATCACATCATGTTGGGAAATCTCACCATCAAATATCACTAAGGAACAATTTAAAAAAATGTCATGCCACCTTAAACACCTCTGAGTTTTGTTCTATTTCACGGCTCCTCCCCATCTCAAGAAATTATTTCCCCATTCACTGCATTCTTTCCTTTATTCTAGCCTCCAAGGTATCTAGAGCCATTAATTCCGTTTAACTGAATCAAGCTGAAAGTGGTAAATGGCCTGACACCATATATTGCATTTAATATTTCATGCACTCCACTGTAAATAACATCTTCCACTGGTGCTGGCTTGTCTCAATGCACACCTGTGAGTTCATCTTGGCATATTATGCTTGTGGCGATGATACGCTTGATGATGATTGGCTAGGTCGGCATCATGACACAGAATGTTTATGGATTTCAACTCCTCGGTAAACAAAGCTGTCAGAATGTTTGCAGTCAAAACTCTGTGTGGGAAGGGAAGTTTTAATGTTGTTTGGGGAGTCTCAGGGGAAAGTTTCACCTGCCAGCCAGAAAATTGTTGTAATTTTTCACTACTGGAATGGAAAAAGGTGGGAGGGGGCAGCATATTTAATTTGATGTATAAGAAGATTGTTAGCAATTAAACATTTATAGGACTTGGATATAAGAGTAATTTCTGAGAGAGGATATTCTTTCTTCCTGTATCATGGAAGAAAGGGAGGAT
Organism: Anolis carolinensis; assembly: GCF_035594765.1. Classification (NCBI taxonomy): domain Eukaryota; kingdom Metazoa; phylum Chordata; class Lepidosauria; order Squamata; family Anolidae; genus Anolis; species Anolis carolinensis. Next base: position 222,419,451 of record NC_085842.1, on the reverse strand, counting down.
GTTGGAATAACAGACTCATGAGTTGGAAGGGATCTCAAAAATCATCCAGTCAGTCATGCAAGTATACACAATCAAAGCACCCTTGACAGATAGCCTTCCAGTGTCTGGTTGAAAAAAAAAACTCTAGTGGAGAAAATTCCACCACATTCCCAGGCATCATATTCTACTGTCAATTAGCTCTAACCATGAGGACATACTTCCCGATGTTTAAGTGGAATTTCTTTTCCTGCAGTTTAAATCCATTACTCTCCCTCCTAGTCTCTAGAACAGCAGAACACAAACTTTCCCCTTCCTCAATATGATATCCTTCCATAAGACTTGGCTTCCTGATCTTTGATATTTATTTATTTATCTGTTTGTTTTATTTACCTTATTTCTACCCCGCCTTTTTCTACCCCGAAGGGGACTCAAGGCGGCTTACATATGGCAACCATTTAATGCCTTAAAATACATACAAACAGAGACTTAAAAATCAATTAAATTTAAAATTAATACATATTAAACACTTAAAACATTACATTCAATATTAGAATCACATCATCTGAAAATCATAGTCCAAGGCTGTTCCGTCATCAATTAGCCATAATTCCAAGTCTATTATTGCACTGTACTAATCACTGAAAGCCTGATCTCAGAGCCAAGTTTTTACTTTTCTTCTGAAGGCTAGAAGGGAGGGGGCTGATCGAACATTCCTGGGAAAGGAGTTCCACAGCTGAGGGGCCACCACTGAGAAGACCCTGTCTCTCGTCCCCGCCTGCACTTGCGGAGCAGGCAGGACTGATAACAGGGCTTCCCCAGATGATCTTAATCTCCAAAGTGACTCATAGGGGGAGATATATTTGGACAGGTAAACTGGGCTGGAAACATTTAGGGCTTTATAGGCTAAAGTCAGCACTTTGAATTGTGCTTGGTAGCAGACTGGCAGCCAGTGGAGCTGGTGTAATGAGGGAGTTGTGTGCTCCCTTGTACGCTGCTCTGGTGAGCAGCCTGGCTGCCACCCGTTGGACCACCTGGGGCTTTCAAGCAGTTTTCAAAGGAAACCCTATGTAGAACACGTTGCAGTAGTCTATTTGGGATACATTCCAGCTTGTTAATATCCTTCTTGAATTGTGGTGGCTTTACAAGCTGCCAGATCACACTGTTGACTCCTGTTCAGCTTGTGTTTTACTAAGACTGCTGGATCCCTTTCACATGTACCAAGTGTCACATGTTTGAGCCAAGTGTCACATCATATATCTTTGCATCTCCCCCCCCCCCCATGTAGTAGTACCCCATTTCCCCGAAAATAAGACAATGTCTTATATTAATTTTTGCTCCCAAAGATGTGCTAGGTCTTATTTTCAGGGGATGTCTTATTTTTCCATGAAGAAGAATTCACATTTATTGTTGAACCAAAAAAAATGAACATTTATTATATACTGTACAGTAGTTGTCTTCACAAAGCAGCATAACCAGACAAACTGTGAATCCTATCAAGAATTTCTTGTTACTACCAATATTTCCATGTACAACACTCTATGGTATGTACATTTACCGATCCTGCATGCTCTGGTGTTCTGTTTGGCGGGCATGCTTTCAAACAAAAACTTTGCTAGGTCTTACTTTCAGGGGAGGCCTTATATTTAGCAATTCCGCAAAACCTCTACTAGGTCTTACTTTCAGAGGACGTCTTATTTTCGGGGAAACAGGGTAGCTTATATTTCTCCCTGTTGACATTTTCTTAGTTTTGGCCCAACACTCTAATCTGTTGGAGTATTAATTATCTTTTCCAATTTGGGAGAGATAAGAATGCTCTCTATTCAGGTCATTGATAGAGATATTGACTAGCCCAAGACAGAACCCTGTGGCACTCCCAATAGTTACTTATCACTGTTCATTTAAGGCCCCTAGCTGACCTACCCTTCTGTAGTCCTTTCATTGAGTTTAAATAATTTTTGCTTATTGCATTCCTCAGCTAAAGCAGTTTTTAAAATGCTCTTGCTGTGTAAGGTGATGCTAAGCACTGTGACAAGGAAATTAGATATGGAGCTGATGTGATTTAATGGTTCAATTCAGTTGGGAATTGCAGATTCTTGAGAAATGATGTAATCTACTGATACCTCTGTTCTTTGATAGAATCCAAATCATTTATGACCTAAACTGAAGTTCAGAAACACCTGGTGGACTGAGGTTATAATAGGAAAAACAGAGGTCTGGGGTGATGGGTGATGATATCTCCTTCCCATATCTGGCAAAAACAGAAGGTTCACAACAGAGAAGAATTGCAAAATTATGGACCTTTGGATGTTATTGGCCTGCAAATGCCACAATTCCTCACTGTCGGCTATGCTGGCTGAAGTTGATGGGAATTCAAAAATGGGAAATAATGAGATTAAATAAGACAACTGTAATGGGGAGAGATAAAAAAGGCAAAACATTCAGAAGTAACGCAATGGGGACATTACATTTTGGTGCATTGAGAAAATATCCTTGTTTTTAGAAAATGACTCTGAGCAGTATTTTATGCCTTTTAAAGAGGCATTTTGACAGGATTTTTTTCATGTTTTATGCTTTTCTCCCTTAAACAATCTAGGGTGATTGAATAGCATGTAAGTTTCTGGAAGAGGAAAGAAGGAAAGAGATGTAGCAAATCAGTGTCAAAATTCAGTTACACCAGGTTGTTAGGCACCATGTTTTATGACAGCCTTCCCCAGTGTGCCACTTTCCAAAAGTTACTACCTTCAGTCAGCATTCAGACTATGGGAGTTGCACACACCTGGCAAGTGCTGGAGGAAGCAGTTGCATTTCCCAAAAGGACAGTTTTGAAGGAGCCAGCAACCGGATCTGACAGTTGTGGACAAGGTTGTCAAATAGGGAATAATAATTAATGATTAACAAAATATATGAAGTATCATCTACTGACATTCTTACCTCTTTGGAGTTGCAGTCTAAATCAAATAGAGAGCGCTATAGGTCAGAAATAGGCCACAGAAAGACTTTTATGTGAGAATAGTGTGGCCTTTGAGACTGATATACTAAGCACGTTGGTACTCCTGCCCCTCTACCAGAATTTTAGATTTCAAAAAGGATGTTTTCCTGAAAAAAAGAAGCACATATTTCTTAAATTCGTTTTTTAAAACCCCACCAAAAAACCAACACAGTACACAAAAACAAGACTCTGATCTATGCCCAGCCTATATATAAAACAAAATGTATGCCAGTGTTCGTTAATGAAGAATTGGTTTCATGTTTTGTGCATTCTATAGCTGCAGTCAGTCTTTATAGCCATGGATTCTGATTCCATATATTCAACCATCAATGGATTGAAAATATTTTGTTTAAAAAAGCCCCTCAAAAACCTGTTGATTTTTTTCTTTTTTAATATAATGGACACCCCTTTACTATAGTACTGTGTATAATGGGACTTGAACTTCTACAGATTTCGATATCTTGGAATGAGGGTGCTGGAAACAAACTGCAGTAGATAGCAAGGGGCCATTATATGTGACAAAGTAGAGATTGTATGGAGGTAAAATTTATACATTAGCAAAAATGGAATGAAATCCATCAAATCAAATGGAAGCATGCAGATTAAATGTAAATTATTTAATGAGAACAATAAAAATAGATAGATTCACCCCAAAGTCTTTGTTTTCAGTTTATGTGTTTACAACATTAACGAAGACAGAAATCTTCATCATGATATATTCTTCATCATTAAATTTGAAACGCCAATAACTTTTGTTAAGTGTTTTCTGCATGCCTTGGGGAGCAATTGATTGGCTAATTCTGAAAAATAATAAATAAATGAATTGTTCAAGACAAACCAATGACCTTGCAAAGAGACCAAGGGACATGATGAGGGCCATGTATAAATATGTGAGGGGAAGTCATAGGGAGGAGGGAGCAAGCTTGTTTTTTGCTGTCCTGGAGACTAGGATGTGGAACAACTTCTTCAAACTACAGGAAAGAAGATTACACCTGAACATTAGGGAGAACTGAATGTGATTTTCCTGCTTCTTGGCAGGGGGTTGGACTGGATGGTCCATGAGGTCTCTTCCAAATCTATGATTCTATTTGTTGTAGATCGGCCATCATGGCCTGTATTCCATCAAGAGATGGAGTTGGAAACAGATGAGGCTGAGGATTTTGCAGACAATTCTGCCCCAGGCCGAGGCCCCTTGACCTTGCAACTGCCTGATATGGTGGTTTCAGAAGAACCACTAACTGGAAAACATTCCGAAGTCTCTTCATCGTTACTCACACCAGATGGTGTTGACCTGGGTGAAGATGAGACTTTTAATCGGAAGGAATTTGTTACTAGAGATAGAAGCAAGAAAGAGGGAGTGAGAAGGTCTCGAAGATTAGCTTACAAGTCAGATGGCTAATTTTCCCATGGGAAGTTTTTGTGGGTCCTGTACTCCTTAATTTCACAGGCTCGGGATTTCTTAAAAGTGCCCCTCACTGTATTCTTGTTGCGGTGTCAACTTTGCCTTTCCTCAGAAGAGGTTCCAGTTTCTAGCTCCTTGCCCGTGCCGAGTTCCCAGTTCCTGGCGAGCCGAGCCGAGTCACGACTCCCGAAGAAACCTTGCCTTGTTACCACGACTTCCTTGTTCCTGAATCGAGTTTGACTCTGCTTTGTTTAACTTGCTTCCTTGATCCTGCTACAGGACTTTTCATGTGGATTTGCAATTATTTGTTCCTGCTATTGTTTCATGGACAGACTTTGATTTCTGAAAAGGAAGCTATCGAACTTCACTTGTGGATTACAATTTGGACATTGCTGAACTCTTTCTGGGTTGCTATTGACTATATATTGAGGACTATTTCTTACTCTGACTTTTCACCTTAAATGCATATATATATATATATATATATATATATATATATATATATATTCTGCTTCAATAAAGGCTTGTGTGTTATATTGGCTCCGGTCTGGCTCCGGTCTGGTTTTCGAGTGCTCACGCTGCCTTGGGGTGCAACACTATTATTCTATATGTTTTTAATTATGATGAAAGCTGTAGGCATTTTCAGCATTTGGTGTATACCTATTCCCACTCCATTTTTAGTTAGTACAGTAGAGTCTCACTTATCCAACACTTGCTTATCCAACATTCTGGATTATCCAACGCATTTTTGTAATCAATGTTTTCAATACATAGTGCTATTTTGGTGCTAAATTCGTAAATACATAGCATTACTGCATATTGAATTACTTTTTCTGTCAAATTTGTTGTATAACATGATGTTATACAGGGAATGCTGTGGATGTAGCGTACCTGGATTTCAGTAAGGCCTTCGACAAAGTCCCCCACGACCTTCTGGCAAACAAACTAGTAAAATGTGGGCTAGACAAAACTACGGTTAGGTGGATCTGTAATTGGCTAAGTGAACAAACCCAAAGGGTGCTCACCAATGCGTCGTCTTCATCATGGAAAGAAGTGACAAGTGGAGTGCCGCAGGGCTCCATCCTGGGCCTGGTTCTGTTCAACATCTTTATTAATGACTTAGACGAAGGGTTAGAAGGCACGATCATCAAGTTTGCAGACGACACAAAACTGGGAGGGATAGCTAACACTCCAGAAGACAGGAACAGAATTCAAAACGATCTTGACAGACTAGAGAGATGGGCCAAAACTAACAAAATGAAGTTCAACAGGGACAAATGCAAGATACTTCACTTCGGCAGAAAAAATGGAAATCAAAGATACAGAATGGGGGACACCTGGCTTGACAGCAGTGTGTGCGAAAAAGACCTTGGAGTCCTTGTGGACAACAAGTTAAACATGAGCCAACAATGTGATGCGGCTGCTAAAAAAGCCAATGGGATTCTGGCCTGCATCAATAGGGGAATAGCGTCTAGATCCAGGGAAGTTATGCTCCCCCTCTATTCTGCCTTGGTCAGACCACACCTGGAATACTGTGTCCAATTTTGGGCACCACAGTTGAAGGGAGATGTTGACAAGCTGGAAAGCGTCCAGAGGAGGGCGACTAAAATGATTAAGGGTCTGGAGAACAAGCCCTATGAGGAGCGGCTTAAAGAGCTGGGCATGTTTAGCCTGCAGAAGAGAAGGCTGAGAGGAGACATGATAGCCATGTACAAATACGTGAAGGGAAGTCATAGGGAGGAGGGAGCAAGCTTGTTTTCTGCTGCCCTGCAGACTAGGACACGGAACAATGGCTTCAAACTACAGGAAAGGAGATTCCACCTGAACATCAGGAAGAACTTCCTCACTGTGAGGGCTGTTCAACAGTGGAACTCTCTCCCCGGGGCCGTGGTGGAGGCTCCTTCTTTGGAGGCTTTTAAGCAGAGGCTGGATGGCCATCTGTCGGGGGTGCTTTGAATGCGATTTCCTGCTTCTTAGCAGGGGGTTGGACTGGATGGCCCATGTGATCTCTTCCAACTCTACTATTCTATGATTCTATGATTCTATGTTTTGGTGCTTAATTTGTAAAATCATAACCTAATTTGATGTTTAATAGGCTTTACCTTAGTGCCTTCTTATTATCCAACATATTCACTTATCCAACATTCTGCTGGCCCATTTATGTTGGATAAGTGAGACTCTACTGTAATGTGGAAATTCAAATCCACCCTTCTTACTTCAGGGTAGTGTGAGTTCATCTGGCCACTTTGGGGCTGGGTGGGATTTTTCTCCCCTTTTACATGTTTTCTTTTTGTCACCCCATACTATATCTGGGGGATTTTGACAATTGTTTGGGCTGGCATCTATGAACAGGTTTATTATGTGGCATGTAACTGGAGAGCATTTGTGAATTTGATGTTCAACTTGGCACCCACTTTGGTGTAGATATGGCTCTGGAACAGCCTCTGCACTCAGGGGATTTTGGAAGGAATATGCCCTTAAGATAAACCTGGGGGAATTTTACTCTCACTTGAAAGTCATGTGAATTGGGTGAGAGTGTCCAATATTTACTTTCCAGTAGGTGGCCAGCCAGGCAGAAACTAAATATTTCGACTGCCCTTGAGGCTTAAGGGAGGTTGTCTCAAGGTAGACATCTGGCCCCAGCTGGATTCACATGAGGTTCTTGCTCTTTTCAGCATCAAAATAAACTGGATAGGATAAAAATTAAACTAAGAGGACCTTATTCAATTCCAACCTTTGTTTTTGCTCTTGTTATTCCACGGTTGGACATCAGTACTACCACATTCACCTCTAGTGACTTATTTGTGATTCTAAACTTCTTGAAATTGAAGAGTTAAGAAGATCCTGGTTTTGTACAATGTTATAATTATAAAGGCTTTTAAAGCTGACTTTGTTACCATGCCAAGAAACCAAATTTACAAGTTCAGCTAAATCTCCCTGATTAGTTTATGATTTGCAAAACACAGATAGCATCTGTAGAGAGCATTTACTGTAAATATTGTTGCTATAGATAAGTCCATGTGCTCATAAAAGTGCCCTTGTAAACAACCACTTTTATTTTAATGTATTCATGAAATTTCTTGATGACATACTTATGGTAATATCATTGTGCTGGGACCACATTAAGAAAATGCTTAAGGTGTTCCTTTATCGTATAATGTTTAATGGCATGCCTTGCCATCGGGCAAAATAATACTGCAGCACTTATTGAAAAGTTTTTACATTTTGGGAAATGTATCATTTCAGAAACCTGAGGTGAAATGGAGATGAGGGAGCTTTTGAATATTTTGCTTGCATTATGATTCTAGTGGAATTTCCAGGTTGATGGAGGCACTAAAGCCCATTAAAAGCTTTAATGCTTGTCTCTGTATCAGAGTTCAAATGTGCAGAGTTTTTCAAATAAACATTTTATTTGTTTTTTTTTATTGGATGCTCAGGTCCAAAACCTGCAAAGTCAAGCACCTGAAGCTGCAATTTTATACACCAGGAACCAAAAACATGAGGATTGTCAATGTTGTTGTACACCAGCTTCCATTAGCCATTTAATATAGCTAATGACCGAACATAATGGGGGTGGGGAGAGAATGTCAAACATCTGGAGAGCCACATATTCTCCACAGCAGCCAAATGCACGGATGCAAGGTCAAGGGCTCATCTACACTAGGCAGTTTAGCCTCATGTACATCTGGCCCAGAACAACCCCTGATCCAGCCCCAAATCTGGGTCCAGATGGCTGAAATCTATAATTACTTACTACTTGTCTCAGAGCAGATGTGGAGTGGCTAATGCCAGATTGGTCCTGGGATAGTTTAAACCACCATTTCCCTGTCCACTATGAAGGTGGGAAGCAATCTTGAGCATTCGGTGCTGCCGAATCCATTTCAGCACCACTGGAATGCTACCGTTACCATTCCCTCCCACTCTTATTATCATAGCAGTCAGCCGGGTTTACATGGCTCATGTCATTCACTTGTCTCCTGGAATGAAATTGGCTGGGGTGCCAGAGTAAATAGGGAGGGGGAGAGGAGGAATCACCCCCTTCTTCCCCTTCCCCTCCTTTCTCTGATGGACTTGTTGCTCTGGCCAGCATCACCCTAGGTGCCAAACAAATGTCACTAAGCATTTTGTGCCTTGTAGCTGCCATGATGAGAATGGGAAAGGGATGGTGAATATCATCCCATTTCCCTGGGCTATCCGAGCTTGAGGAAAACAGGATCTCTCTTTAAACAGAACTGACCCATTGTTTACATGGACCCTAAGTCACAATTTGTTACAGATTCTTGGTGAGACTTCAGAGTAAATTGTGGCTTTGGTCAAGGCCATGTTAAGGAGGTCTTGGCCCATGTTAACCTGGATCACCTCTATGCATTGTTTAGCTGGTATGGAGCTGATGGACTTTGCAATAGGTAGTGGGTGTAGATGTGCCTAGAGTAGCCCACATCTCACTTCCTCTGAGTTGCTACTTTTCTGACTGGTTGTACATCATGATATCAGTAGAGGTGCTTACAGGGAATGCTCCATGGCCAGACAGAATCTGCGATGGCAGCATAGCATGATCCAGACCTTTTCCTTGCACTGATGAGCATAGAGAAAGGGTGACAGCATCACTTTCCAATCTGGACAGCAGGACCCTATCCCATGATCCAGACAGCCATGACACACTGATTTTGCCTGCCACAAATCCTCTGATTTTGTCTGAAGTGGGGGCAAAGCTAGTTTAAATGGAAATCACCCTTGATAGTCACCAGAAGCCACTGTGCGTATTGGGGAAAGCCAGTAGTCCACTCAAGGTGAGTTTGGAGGCTTCTGCATAGAAGCCCTAAATCTCACTGGTTTAATTCTGAGTAGAAGGGTGAAAGGTTGCATTGTTAAAGTAATTCAAACTTCCATTATTTTATTAATGGAAATGTGCCTAGCCTGTCTGGCCTGTATGATCAGCATAGTTGAATTTACACCTTTTATGAACTTCTACATTAAGAATCTTACTGAAGTAACTGCCTTGAGCTTTTTTGATAGGTCTTATTTTAGAAGAGGATAAGACATTAAATAAACTTCTCTAATTTGCTATTAGTCACAATCTGTGACTAGGAGTGGTATCATGGACTACAATTACTCAGAATCACCCAGCCTATGTTTATGTCCTAGAAATGTAATTTTTTTTCTAACTTCTGGCCATAGGTGTGACATATATTGGGAAAATGTTGTTGCCTTTATGCCCGATTGTCAATTTTCTAAAAAAAAAAAAATCCCCTTGCTATTTTGGGAAACTGGGTGCAAATCTAGCAGGATTTGTCTTCTGTTATATGAAAGATAAGGTCTATTCTCCATAGCACTCCTGCCACATGACTCACTTTTCAGAAGTACAAGTGATTGGTCAGGCTATTGAGGTTTTATTTTAATGATGCAGTTATACTAGTTTAATTATGAGCCACGATTATTATTATTTTTAGTTTTAGTGGATGCTTAGAAAGTTTTAAGATCCCTGAGAACAAAGGATGAAATATGTTTGGTTTTGTAGAAGAGTAAACACTAAAAGTATTTTGGAAATGTTCATAGCAGAAAATTCCAAGCATTTCAGCAAACTATAAATCCTGGGATACCATAGGTTGGAGCCATAACAACTGAAATGATATGAGATGGATGTTACTGTAGTGCAGGTACATTTGGGCTCATAAAATACTCAATAGATTTTAATAAGTGTTGAGGGAAACCATAGATAGGCAGGCAGGCAGGCATGAACAAAGCAAAACATTGTGAGTTTAATGTCTTTTTAATGGTCAAAATGCACAATAACATCTTTTGGGCATTTAATAAAAATTAAAAAGAAAGGTAAACAATCCTTCTCTGTCACAGCCAGTTTAGCATATGTGGAATGAATTTCCAGAAAATGTTAAGAAATAAATAGACAATAACTGCCAATTAATCATTTTTGGTTTATTTCATATCTATCTATCTATCTATCTATCTATCATCTATCTATCTATCTATCTATCTATCTATCTATCTATCTATCTATAATCTATCTATTTATTCTATTTATCTATCTATATCTTTTTCTTTTTTATAAATCTAAAGTTTTTAATAATGTAGATTTATGAATGTTCTTAGCAAACAACAAAAAGAAAATTCTCAATTAGCTCCCAGGAGTTTAATTTTTTTTTTGCTTCATTCTCACATCTGAAAATAAAACATTTCCTCATTACTGCATGTATTTTAAAATGGGTTTTTTTTGCCTTTTAGGACTTTTTTTTGGTAGAAATTCTGTTTGCTGGAAAAAAAAATTATGTACATGCAAACACAATGTTTGCAATGCAGTGCAAACTCTGCAACCTGCACAAGCCCAGATTTTCCCTCAAAAACATAGCTTTTGTAAATTTTTTGCAGAAAATTCTGAAATGCCAAAAATGACACATGTTAACAACTTTTAAAGAAAGGAACTGAGATTCTGTAACATCAGACATCGCAATGGCAATCTCATTGTAGCCAAAATTACCTTGCAACAAATGAAAGAGTTTGTGGAACTAGAAATTTGAGTACTGAATCTGATTCATCCAACCTCCTCCCATCAGTGAGGTGCTGTGAAAAGTGTTGTGATGGGATTCTATAGGAGGCCTTCTGAGACTTATTATTCTACACCTCTGGCAGAAGAAGGTTAGATGCATCGGTGTTCAGTGGCCCATTGGCTGATGCATTTGCCTGGGTTCTAAAGTAGACTCTAGCCATTTTTGCAATGCTGCCTTGACTCTAAATATTGGTTTTCAATATTTACAATATTGTGAGTCTTGGTTAAGCCATTATTCTGGATGTATTCCCCCTGCAGCTCTAGGGAGGGGGTACCATATGTGAGGAGGAAGTTATAGCAAGATTTGTTCTTCCCATTTTTCTCAAAAAAAGATAAGTGTTGGTGCTGTTTCTGGTAGTATGGTAGATGCAATCAAATAACAATGTCTCAAGGCAACATTGTTCCTGGAGCATTTTGTCAGGGGGAAGGCTCCCCTAAATGGGAATACAAATGGGTTCCTTTTGAAGCACAACCATGTAAAGAGGCCAGACATGTATATATGGTTAATTAATTGGCCATTTATTGACATGACTTGCAATCCAAGCTACACAGAAATATATCTGATTATTAGGGAGGAGCAACTGAAGCAGGTATACTCCTGAGGGCCAGTTGTTAACACTATGAATATTTCCTCATCACCCAAGCCAAATCACCAAATCCCGAGTGCATCCCCCACTTACTGTGGGATTTATTTATTTATTTATTTCATGTCAAAAGCATTGCATAATAAATAAGTTTAAAAGTGATAAAATAAAGGAAATCACAAGCAGCTAAATAGTTTTAGACCAAAAGTGGACAACAGCGACCGCATTGTCCGTGGCTTTGAACAACTCCTCCTCTGTGCATGAGGCAGGGCATTGTGGGCAAGCATACATATGTGAGTTGTTTGTTCTGCTCCACAGTCACACAAGGTGGAGGATTCCTCCAGGTAGTGCCACCTTGCCAAGTTGTCTTTTGATCTGCCCACTCCGCTTCTCAATCTGATCAGGGACTTCCAAGTTGCCCATTCTTGGTTTGCCCCTGGAGGAAGACCCTCATGGGGAGCCATCCAGTTGGAATTGCCTGGTTTAGCTGCCCAGAGGGACACCCTTGCTGTTGCTGGAGGAACATCAAGAGGAGTGGTGGTTCTCATGAAGCCCTTCCTTGATTTGAGTCTGGTGGGAGGAGGCCGATAGTCATGCAGTGGTTGGCTTTCACAATGTTTGACCTTATTTCTCTCACTGTTAGCAGCAACTTCCCATCGCATGCCAGGAGGGGCAATGCCAGCTAACTTGTAGAGTTTATCAACAGGTGTAGGTTTAAGGCATCCTGTGATGATTCTGCACATTTCGTTCAGTGCTATGTCCACCTGCTTTGCATGGGCAGACTTGTGCCAGACAGGACAGACGTACTCAGCAGTTGAGAAAGACAAGGCCAGGGCTGATGTTCTTATTACTTGTGGGTCTGCACCTCATGCACTGTGGGATGATCATGCTGGAAGGCCCTTCTGGGATCTTTCCCTCCCCATGCCATACATACAGAGAGGGAGACAACTACCCATCCAGTCCCATGGTTGAAAGCCCTTTCCAGCCTCCCAGGCCATACAATCTGGAGGGACCTTTCCAGGGGCTCTTCCTTCACCCTAAGTGGGTGCCAAGGGGAACACCATTTTGTTCCTCCCTGCCAATTTTTGCTATAGCAACTGATTAAAAGGCACCACCATAGGAAATGACATATTCCCAACAGTGACAATATGGGCTAGGCAAAAAAATCCTATTAGTTTATTTCCTTTTTTAGCGGGAGGGGGAAAGTCCTACTTGGCCCCTAAGGTGACTAGCCTTATACTGAGGACGAGTGGGTAGGCTGCATGTTGAAGCAAAGAGGCCAAAATGAAGCGGTGACTGCCTTAAATAGCCTAAGCCACTTCCCTCACATGGAGGCTTCAATTAGAGTCAATCATCAATAGCTTGAAAATATTTTTAAAAATCCAAAAGGCAAATTTTGATTTTTGCCATTTTATATAAAGGACACCATTTCATTAAACCACTATATAATATGGGACTTGAGCTTCCATGGATTTTGGTATCCAAAGTGGTCCAGGAACCAAATTCAGCAGATACTGAGGCCCATATGTACTTCTGTAGGATGTTCTGGCTATCTTCCAGAGGCAAAATAAATCAAAAGGGTTTTATACTGCAGATGTTTTCGTTTCTTCCAATAGCATTACCTGTTGTCATGCCTACAAATTCTTATGTAGCTCGGCAATGTATATATTACTTGCCTTTCTGACATTCTGAATGTCAAGAGAAAATGTGTATATATTACAGGAAACTATGATTATTCAAGTCACAGATAGACACAAGCAAGGGTATTTGTATAAAAAGTCTTATTTAATCCTTGTTCCTCATCTGATGTGACATAGCAATGTTAAGCACAGGTTAAATACTATCAGGTTAAATGCTGTCATTAACGGGTGACATTGACCACTATATCCTGCATAATATTTCACACACTCCTTAAATTCCTGAATGATCTGCAGTGCAGCTATAAATAATACCTTATGTGGCACTTTAGAATGGATAGCAAGGCAGCAAGTGACAAATGAACATGAGCTCCCCCTTCACATAGCATTTAGAGCAATTCTAATCTTTATGCACATGACAGAATAAATTTACTGCATTTGAGAGTAAGTTCTGTGATCTTTGAAACTGGAAGCAATTTTGACCTAAATGAGGGAGGCCAAAGATGCAGATTCGGGGATGTGACTCATTTCATTCTGAGCATAATGAATCTAAACCACTGCTCAGGGGAATTGACCAGCTTGTTTTCTCCTTACACTGATGGAATCCAGATAATGACTTGGTCATGTAAAGAATCCAACCGAATATTGGGTGGTTTCTGTGAATTCGTATTTCTTCATTCTATTGTGTTCTTCCCACAATTATCATATCATATTCTCATCAGATTGTGAGGTTATCCTCCCTCCCACATGGAAATTTGTGAACATTTTAGTGTGCACTTTTTCTAATGTGCACATAAAACATATTAAAATTATTTTCCCCATTGACTACAGTGGTTTGCTTCATGTTTTTCCAAATACATTCTTTTTCAATTATGCACATTTTCTCCCAAATAATTTGAAATGGGAAAGAAGAGCATAGACCCCTCTACATTGTAAAATCAATGCAGTTTTTGACACTACTTAACTGTGATGGCCCAATGCTGGAAGTTGTAGTTTACAAAGTATTCAGCCTTCTCTTCCAAAGAGTGCTGTTTTTTTTTTAATCAAACAACAGGTTTCATGATTCCATAGTATTGATCCATGGCAATTAAAATCATGTCAAACTGCATTAATTCTGTAATGCAGATGCACCCTTCCTCTGGATAGAAAGATGCACACCTCCTTCCATTGATCTTGTATATTTCATTTACAAATGTGTACATTTTAAATAGGTTTATCTTGCATAATGCTCAAAACAAATTCATCTTAATGTGTTGTCAAAGCATTTCATGGCTGGAATCACAGGGTTGTTGTGTGTGTTTCCAGGCTGTATGGCAATGTTCCAGAAGTATTCTCTCCTGACGTTTCACCCACATCTATGGCAGGCATCCTCAAAGGATCCTCAGAGGATGCCTGCCATAGATGTGGGTGAAACGTCAGGAGAGAATACTTCTGGAACATGGCCATACAGCCCAGAAAACACACAACAACCCAAATTCATCTTAGATGTGGAATGGTTTCCATATGTATGTTTATTGTTTACTAACTGCAACAAGTGATTAATTCCATGAGTTAATAGGTCATTAGAATTTAAGGTTTAAATCCTATCGTGAGTCCCAACTAGAGTAGAGCTAATGATACTCAAATACCATGAAGTGTAGTCGTTAGGAGTACTAAGAGTATTCAGGTCTTTGTCTGCTCATTTCCAACACTTTCAGTAGAGTCAATGAACAGTACATAAATCCAGTTCATAGTCCAGAGAAATCAAGAAAGGTCCATGCATGTGTGGAGCATTAAGTCAAGCTGCTGTTTGAGAAACTAGGTCATTGCTTAACAGCAGCAGCAGCGAGAACCAATTAGCAACAACTGGACATAGGGGAACTGAACCCTTTCCGCTTCTGAACTTTTTCTCTCACATCTCAGTACCCAAGATAAAATGATTAGGAATGATGTTATATAGCAGGACTAGTGGGTGTTAAGAACCTGCTGTCTTATCTGCAATGACTTCCCTCCTAATTACTGCATCCCACTTTTCAGCTTTTTGGCAATGAGCCTGTTTTCTTGATTCCAGTCTTCCAACATATCATTCTTTCCTAAACCGAGCTGTTTGCTTTGCTCATGTTTGTGAATGGATAACATTCAGAGTGACAGTAGGTCGCATAACTGCTGTGAACATTAATGAAAAATAAATAGACAGGTAGCACACAAACAAATCTTGGATTTCCATTTTACAATGTCAACTTGGCAGTTGTTTGTTTATTGGAAATATTAGCAATATTCCACAGGTATATTTGAGTGCATCAGAGCTTCTAGGAGCTGGAGTTGAAGCAGGATGTATGATCAGGGACTACTCCTCCTGCAGAAATTCTCTGGTATGTTGAGATATAAATATTTATTTTGGAATGTATTGTTTGTTTTTCACTGTCTCGGCTTCAAGAAGCTCATGTCTCCCAAAGACCTACATTCCAGGGAATTGTTCCCTGCCTACAACTGGATTTTTACTTTTTCATATTAATCTCATACTTCTATGTTTGAGGAAAAAAAGATTGAGGTAACAGAAGTCATTAGAAATCTTGTTATTTCTTTTCTATTTACTAACAATCTTAATCATATAGGAATGTTCCCCTACAGTGTAATTATAGCTGTTTGATAATTTAATGGCCATGTCTCTATTTTATGGAATCCTAAGGTTTACAAGGGTTTAACCCATTGCACCACTGGGAATTCATTTTTAAATGAAGATTTCATTGTTTCCTTTTCTTAATTACTTATACCACTACAAAGACCTGTATTCATTCATCAGCAGGTATTATCTTGGCAATGGGATGGTCCCTTCCCATCTAAGAGCACTGTCTGCTCAAGGAACACAATCAATGAAGATTTCAAAGTAATATCTGTTATGCCTTTTCAAAAGTAAAAGCAGTGTTGACAGCAGGCTTATTTGCCTCTGCATTGCCTCAAGTTAGGCTTCATAGAATTGAATTACTAACTGAAGGAACATCAGCAATAATTGCAGCAATGGAGTCATGTCTATTGTAATAATTAGCTTTAAAAAAGTTAATTTGCAGATTAATAAAAACAAGAAACCACAAGATTTTTTGTTTCATGCCAAAAGGTAGTGATCAAGTGAATCTATTACATTTTTAAGCTCATGGAATGACATAGGGAGGCGACAGTCTTCGATGGCGTGATGAGCCGAAACACAGTATTTTCTAAATGTAAGAATCATAGTAATTGGGTATGATGGGGTCAGGATTCATCCTGTCTGAATACAGTATGCAATCAGTTATAACAAAATATGGGATGCATACTGACTGAGACAGAGTATTTCCTAATGTGATAGGGTCCTAAGTTATTACTTGTCTCCAGAGCTGGCCCTAGGTATTTTTCAAGTGTAGGTGAACAGAATTTTGGCACACACACCCCCAAACCAATCACTGAAAAATAAAAGTGTTGGATAAGCGAAAATGTTGGATAATAAGGAAGGATTAAGGAAAAGCCTATTAAACATCAAATTACATTATGATTTTACAAATTAAGCACCAAAACATCATGTTTTACAACAAATCAATAGAAAAAGCAGTTCAATACATGGTAATGTTATGTAGGAATTATTATATTTGCGAATTTAGTACTAAACATTTAACAGGGATATAGGGTAGTGTGGACTTAGATAACCCAGATAGCCCTCAGTATTAAAAAAAAACCCTCTAAAATCAGGACAATAAATAAAGAACAACACTCTGAAAACAGAAGAAATCCAGACAGTAAACAATCAGGGACAGCTAACACCTCCCAAAAAAAGATTCTCCCAGGCAAGAAGAAGCCAGGCCTTGAATCCACAGGGCCATTAAATGCTAATCAATGTGATTAATTACAACATTCACACCTGCTTCAAAGAAGAGTTCTTTCTCCCACCCTGGACCTTCTACAGATATACAAACCCCACATACCTAGCTTCCAAGTTCCCACAGACCTCACAATCTCTAAAGGCCCCAAAGGTGGGCTCGCGTGGTGCGAAGGTGAAGGCCCGAAGGAGAAGGAGGCGGAGAGTGGCGTCCTCCTCCCGGGACGATGGTGCCCCCGGGACAATGGCGCCACAGGCGAGTGCCTAGTTCGCCTTATGGTTGGACCGCCTCTGCTTGTCTCTAAGAACTGGACTGTGACTTCAATATTTTAAAAATGTAACTGTACTCAGATGAAATAGGACAACACACCGGCTATTATTCTTATAAGGGTGGAATAAACTCACAGATTAATGTAATACTTCAAACTTAAAGGTTTTGTTGTGGAAGGATAAGGGAAATCATGAATTGCAGCACCTACAAATTCAATCCTATATGGCTAACCATGCAATAAGAACAGATGTTCTCCTCTTTAGGGATCTCGAGAGCTAAGCTATACATCATAAAATGTACAGTGTGTAACTGATATTGGTTTCTCCCTTGCAGGGGAGTATGCATGGAGATAATCTGGATGGCACCCATGTAGAATTTAAAACCTTCCCAAAGCTATTTGCCCCCTGACTGTCTGGTCCTGAAATGAATACTCTGAGCCTGGAAGTAAAAAAAGAATAACAATGAAAACCCCAGTGATATCAATTGAATTTTTCCTTGTTTTTAGCACCACTATACTGGAGTATTTTAATATACAGAATAAATGGCTGGAGGAGAAGGTTTTAACCTTCCCTGTCTGTGGCTACTTGCAAGTTAACAAAAGAGTAAGTCTTAGCTGCACACTACACATTTAATGTAGCATGTAATTGGACTCTGAGAGACTAACTTCTTTTTGCCTGTGTCGTAAGTCTCATACCCATGATGAAAGCTCCTAGATGCTTTCTATGTGCTGGAGGAATTCAGTATGTACAGATTATATACCAATCTGATTACTGCACAGGTTGGACTTTTCTATTCTTTCTAGAAATAGTAAGGCCCGGGTCTAATGGGGTATTGGGCCTGTAGGGACTTACTACCAGGTAGTTCTGGAAGTATCTGCGGGGTGAGTCCCCATTGCCATCTTGCACCTCTTGGGCTCCTGGAGCCCAAAGGTGCGAGATGGTACTCACCCCCTCCTCCAAGCACCAAAATACATAGTTGAATGATCTTGACTTCTCTGTAGAAGAAAGAAATTATCATGCATGCAACCAGTGTTAAAAGAAAAAAAAAATCACATAAAAGATTAGGAGCAATCTCTTTTCCTCTTTAAATTGTTTTCTGCATTTTGCTTTCTATTTAGGTATTTTTGTATGTATGTAGGTTACTTGATTTTTTTGTTATTTTCATTTTGTATTTACTTGATAGTTTGGTTCATTGTCTTTGTAGTTAACTTTTTCTGTATGTTCTATTCAACTTTTATTTGATAACAAATTAAAATTAAAATAATGTAAAAAGAAAAAAGAAAACAATTGCCTTGATGAGATTTAGCACAATGGGCTATTTTCTTTTGAAGCTTGGCTGTGATGAGTGACATGCAAACTTGAGATGATCCAGTGTCCATGCTCAGTGCTTTTTTGCCAATATGTTACACAATATGAACATGATAAGGAGAAATATGAACATATGTGAAATAAATTTTCTCTTTGTCTTCAAGCCCTGCAAAACAAGAAAATACATCGCATGAGCGGCCATGGTTTTACTCCACACTCACAGCTAATCTAGAGTTTTAGAAGAAGTAAGTAACCACAGTGACAGCACATTTTCAGCTCTAATGAAATCAATAATTTAGTAATAAAGCTATGAACCACTTCAACATGTACATGTGGTACCATATGAGAAGACGGGTTTGTGATGGCATAGTACAAGGCTTTCTCTGTAGAAGCAGCTCAGCTGAAGTGCTCCCTTCCAAGAACTGTCAGCTGTCTTGACCCGTATTGTTCCAAAAAATCTTGGAACTTTAAAATAAATTTAGTGTTCATTTTAATTATATCAAATATTTTTTGTAAGATTTAGAAATATTTTGGCTGTAAGTTAAAGTTTATTTTGTATCAAAATTTATCACTTGGATAGTCTGCATCCTGTATTAGGAATACATAAATAACTGGTGAAAATATCAGCTTATTTAATTGTCAAACATGAGAATCATATATATGCCATTCTGGATGAGATCATGAGATCATGAGAGTTGTGCATGGATCTGTTTTCCTTCAGTCCCTTCAGTCCCTTCGGGATTGAAACTGTTTTTATACCTAAAGAACACATTGTTTTAAATTTTTATTATGGTTAAGCTGTTGTTTTATTATTGGACTGTTGTATGGTGTATTGAATGTTTACCATGTGCAAACCGCACTGAGTCCCCATGGGAGATGGAGTGGTATATAAAGTTTTGTTGTTGTTGTTCAGGAGCACGTAACAGTAAGGGCCTTCCTGGAACAAAAACCCGCAATGAAAGCTAGCAGGAGCCGATCTTAGCTCTTTCTCCCCTATTCAGCATCACAGTTGAATATTTTTGATTTCTTTTATTTTCCTGATTCTTTTTATTCAGTGGGACTGACTGAGAGTTGGGGACCTAAGGGATAGTGGGTAAGGTGTGCGTGCTTGCATTTGGGGGCTTTAACCCTTTTAGCTTCTTTTTCTCCTTCCCTTCCTCTCCTTCAGGAAATGCTTCTAAAATATAATATATGATAATAAAGCCACCCAGGTAAAGGAGCATAACACTGATTAGCAGGGCTTGTCCTTGTCAGAAACCCTCCCAGGTCCTGGCAAGTGAAAGAGACCCCTTCCTCCTCTACTACCAACATGGAAAACTTTAACACAATACACAGAGAACTGACCCAATGCTCCCGCAGCTCTTGGCTGCCTTCCTTCCCTCCTCCACACCACACTGCCACTATCTGAGGGCCTGCAGCCCCCTCCTCTGCTCTGCAGGGTTTTTCCTGAGGGGTAGTAGATGCAGCAGTAGCAGCAGCAACAGCAACAGCCAGGCTTCTAGCCTGCAAAGTGAGCTGACACCCACCTGCATCAGCAGAAGGAGGGGGGGGAACCAAGGCTAAGCACAGCCAAAGGCCAAGGAGCTCCCCCTCCCTCCCTCCCTCAGCCTCTCTCTTGAGGAGATGGATCCAGCATTGCAGGTGCCTCAAAGTCAAGCCACATCCTGGAGATGGAGCGCAAGACTGGAGCCACTGCACCCTGCCCCATCTCCCCTGGGCCACCCCTCATTCCTTGCCCTCTCACCCCCACCCCCATGCCTCCCGGTAAAGAAGAAGGTGATCCAGAGTCACTCCCTTGCTTGTGCGCAGGCGAGAGAGGGGATTTTAAAGGTTGTCCAGGGAGGATAGCTCATCTGAACTCCAGGTCATTGTGCTTCCTTCCTTGGGCCTCCTTAAGATGCCTTGGAAAGCTGTGTGGCATGACGCTAGTGCCGAGAGAGAAAGCATGCATGCCTGCCTCTCCTCTAATGTAGAACAGCTTTAAGTGTTACACCCCTGGGCAGCGAGAGCACTGAAAACCAACACAGAGGCCAATAACAATATAATATATTTATTGAAGTAAATAAAGTTCCAAAATAAAATAAGCAGAAAAGTTGAATAAGCAATTGACCTTTCAGGAAAGATCAAAATTAGTCCAATAAGTGAAAGTCTTATGTCCAATATTAAGGTCCAAAGTCCAGAAACTGAAACACACTCAAACTCAGCTTGAGTATTGAGTGGGGAAACAGAGCAAAGTGGCACAGATGAGTCCTCTGGAGTAAATGCCCAAAAGCAGGATTTCAAGGCAAGGCATGAGCTGGATGTGCAGAAGCTGAAACACAGTCCAAACTTGGGCAAGAAGGTAGACTGGCACCCGGTCTACTCAGGCCGCTTGGATTACAGGAGCTAGAGACGATGATGCTTCTCAGTAAGAAGTAATGTTGGCACCGCAGAGGAAAGTTTCCAGCGCAATACTTATTGAATTTCATAAGCTCCCCCGAACCAGGTGCCTGACTCCCTAATTCTTCCCAAGAGAACTGAGCTTGCCATAGTCACTGCACCAGGTGCCTGACTCCCTAATTCTTCCCAAGAGAACTAAGCTTAGCCATAGTCACCACGCTCCGCTAATCTGGCGCTTCTCCTCAAGCTTTGTCTCTGTGATATCTTTGTTTTCAAAAAAGCCCTGCGATCAAACACTAACCCATCAGGAGAATCTGGGAGAGTCAGCACTGTTTCAAGGGCATCCTTAATTGGTGCTGGCTCAGAAATGTCAATAGAAGGCATCTGGAAAGGAGTTGAATCTTGCTGACATGGGAGAAAACCAAAGTCTTCTTCGTCCTGGTCAGCAATGGCCACAGGGTCAGGGGCCAAGGTGCCTGAGGTATCACATTAAGCATTAAACCTGGTCTCCTCTTTTACAAAGGGAAAGGATCCAGAAAGAGTGGTAACTCTAATGCTTTTTAAAATCCAGGTCTTAATGAAGGATATGGAAGGAGAGCCTGTGGGAAGTCCCCCCCCCCCCAATAATGGGCTGGATAAGGTGCTTTCTTAACCCCATTGCTGACACTCAAGACTCCCTTGAAGGAAAGAAAGGAAAGTCTCTCAGGGAAAAGGGAAGCCTAGAAAGTTCCCCATTGCCACCAATGGGCCAAAAATTACTGCTTTTTTCGGATATGGAACAAAAACGCCCATTCGGCAGTGCACCCATTTTTGGGAGGCACTGGAAAAAGGATATGTGGGGCTTCTGGTATCTGGCAAGCAGAAACGGATAGCGAAATGTACAAGTCAAGTTTGTATACATTTCCCAAACATTGTTGCATTTTGAGATTTCCATACAAGAAGTTAACAGAGTCCCTTGTACCAAAAGCATGATTTGTACTCAAAATACAATATATGTCATGCAAAATACTCTTTTTCTGGTTCCTGCTGATGTAGAAAAAAAGTTCTATTTTTTTTTTGCTCTAATGCAGGAGTGAGAAATCTCCAGTTGGCTGACAATTTTATCAGTGAGGCATCTTGATGTTTTGAGTCCCCACTCTCATCAAAGATGAGATAGTGTCCACTGGAAGAAACAACATCTGCATTTTTATCACCTTTCTAGGCTGACTCCATCTCAGCAAAAACAAGGTAATGGGTCAGATTCAAGGTGGGAAAACTGCTGTGGAGAGTTCTTATCATTTTGAGAAGCCTTGGCAGATAATTATTTTTTCATGCTGTTTTTAAAGAAATGAACTTATTTTTGATTTTTTGTCGCTTGGCTCTCAGTGCATATATAGAACGGGAACATGGAGGAGGATTGCTTCTAGCCTATTCTGAGGGTTGACTTCGATCTCATGCTGGTCAAGTTGATCTGTAAGTAAAATGATATTCTGAGAGAGAGAGTCTATGCTTCTTCATGAGGATAGAAGTCCAGATTTTCACGCATCGATGACAAAGGAGTAATTAGAAACAATGTTCTTTGACCTGGTCATATAGATTATCTGAACGGACTTTGGATTCGTCTTTTCTCTCCTATCCTGAATATAGCCTAGACCTGTGATTTACTGATAGATGCATAAAAATAGCCTTTATGTCTACACTCCAAGTGTCCTGTTTCAGATAAGGATATTTCCAAAGGTAACCTGCTCATCCTGTGGCTCTGCAGCTATTTTGGACTTCAGCTTCTACAATTCCTGACCATTGAACAAACTTACTGGGGCTTTGTGGAGTTGGAGTCCTAGGCTGAATCTATAATGCCACATAATATAGTTTCAGAATGCAGATTAACTTCATTGAACTGGATTATATGGGGCTACAATGCAATGTAATCTAGTTTAAGGTTGCATTCTGAAATTGTATTATATAGCAATGTGAAACCAACCCCAAACACTTGGAATGCCACAGGTTGTGCAAGCCTGCTCTAGACCAATGTCTCCCAACTTTGGTCCTCCAGGTGTTTTGGATTTCAATTTGCAGAAGTCCCTGCCAGATTATCCAATGGCCAATAATTCTGGGAGCTGAAGTCCAAAACACTAGAAGAACCACAGTTTTGAACCCAAGCAACCAATCAGAGGAGCCAAGTTCCAAGTCAGCAGAGCCTAACCAGAGAAGCAGATACATTTGGACAAAGACAATTGCCAACAACAACACGACTGGACAAAGCAGGAGTCAAGGAAAGGGCTAGCTGGGACTAGAGGTTATTTCCATATATTTTCCCCAGCAATCTTCCTGGGCTAGAACCAAAGCCAAGTTGCTAGAGCTCACTGAGACCTCAATATAGGTGATTCATCAAATGCCTTTTCTACAGAAAAAGCAAAACCTTTGAGATATTTTTTCCTGCATACTATCACTATTCTGGGCAGATCACAGCTATTCTCCCTTTTTCTAAACCACCAGTGTTTTTTGGTATTGGGTGATGGCTATTTCCTATCTTCTGTCTTTGGTTCTACATCTCTCAGGGTGGGTAGTCTATCCCTTTCTCCACCAAAAGTTCAGGATTTTTAGAGGTGATCTACTCTTCAGGCCCATTTGACCCATAATGATCTGATTCTTCCTTGTAAGTGTTGAAAATGAAGAGGCATCAGCCCTTGTATACCTAGTAGTTGAACAGAGAGGGAACTCTAGAATTGCATTCCTAGCCTTTAGATCCACCTTCCCATTTCTTTAATTGGTTTTAGCCTTCTTTTCCTGGGAGGTGCCTCTCCCCTTTTGGGTAATGCCTGGCTCGACAACAGTCCATTGGAGTCTTTGTGGACAACAAGTTGAACATGAGCCAACGGTGCAATGTAGCAGCTAAAAAAGCCAATGGGATTTTGGGCTTCATCAAAAGGAGTATAGTATCTAGATCGAGGGAAGTTATAGTGCCTTTGTATTCTGCTTTGGACTGACCTCACCTGGAATACTGTGTCCAATTCTCGGGGAGGATGGGAAGGAACCAGGGAAGGTTACATAGATAAGACCATCTGGCAGTGTTTTCAGAATAAAAAATGTAGACTGTGACAATGCAAACCGACAAGGGGGGATATTTTTTAAGTATATACCAGCAGCAGAGAGAGGTTAGTTAGAAATGACATTCTGGGATTCTGGCAAGAAGGAAAATTAAGGCTTGTTTCCAGTGATCTTCATTGTGAAGGTGTTTTAATTCGGAGAGCTTCGAAGTTCTGACAGGCTGGATAGCTATCTGTCAGGGATGCTTTGATTGTGTTTTCCTTCATGGCAGAGGGTTGCCCATGTGGTCTCTTCCAACTCCATTATTTTATGATTCTATGACTCATTGTATGAGAAGGATCAACCCTAGGGCTTCTGTCTCTGGATGGCTTGCACCCACACATGAGAGCCAGTTTGAAATTAGGTAACATACATACTCTAGAAATGTTAGTTGAAAAATCAGCTAAAAAACCCTGGGTTGACTTATTCATGGGTCATTGCGAGTACTGTACCTTAACTCTTATCAGAAAAGGAACAATCGTTTTTAGTGGAACTGCAAAGGTTGAAAGTTAAGTCTGTTCTTGAAGAACCTAAAAGAAGGACTGTCTGGAAGGGCCCTAGGAAGATATATTATTAAGATGAGGCTTCTGCCATCTTTACTATCTGTTCAAGATTTGTGCTTTTTTCCCAGAGATGGTAGTTTCATAGTGAAATATTACAGGTTTTCTTACTAAAATGGTTGTTGATTCAATTAGAAAAGGATGAGAAAAAAGCAAAAAATTGATTTTTCTTCTTCTGTTGTTTAACAAATTTGTAGGGAATGCTGGACATAAAATCAATGGTTAGGTTTGCAGTACACACTCAGTAGTAATTGCAGTGTAATAGTATGGCGTGTTTTAATACCTTTAGGGTATTATCCAATTCCCACTGAATCTTTTCTTGACTATATCAACATTCAATCAACATTATTAAGCCTCATAACCTTTTTCAAAGGAACTGAATGAGCAAATATAGCAGGCAAATTTGCCCTTTACTGGAGGGCACATCTAATTCCCAGTCCTCTGCAAGGACTCAGTTTGCTCATGTGTAGGATTTCCATTTATTATATAGGATGAAGAGCTATTTATGACTAGGCTTTTGCTCATGGAGAGTGTGCTTCCAAGCCCGTTGTGGCTTTTATGCATCAGAATAGCTTTTTGTCTGCATTATATCAAAAGATGTCCGAAGTTGTGAAAAAAGAAAAGCTTGTGCAAATTCAGTGTATCTGGAATTCATAAAGAAGAATGGGTGATATTGTCAATGTACCTAAAGCAGATGATATCCCATTGAAGTGTCATAAAAAGAAGTGGAACCTAGGATTGTTGGCATGAGGAAGAGGAATCTAGGATCTATCTACACTGCTATATAAAGTACTTTGGAACTCATATAATGTAGTTTAACTGCACTGAACATATAATACAGTTTAAAATTGAGTCTACATTGATCATATAATGCAATGCAGGGCCCTGGTGTCCAGATGGCTGTAGTCAGGGAAAAGATTCCTATTGGGGGGGGGGGGGGGTGAAACTTTTTTTTAGCAAATCATGAAGAGTAGTTCCATAACACAAAATAATTTAAATAATATGGTTCATTCTATATTTTATATAGACTAAATTAACTCAATTTTCTATTTTAGTTACAAAGTTTAGACATACAAACATACAGATTCTATGCAACTAGATCTGATTCCACGACAACGTATTAATTGGGTAACAAACAGACAAAAGGGGAGGTTTACATTTTTACTCAGCATTTACACACACGTTCATACATTCCTCTTCATGTATACAAATATTATCATATTATTTCTCCCTCCTTGGAGAAGCACCTGCTTAGACCAGGCCCTGCTTTCGCTGCAGCCTGCCAACACATAGTTCCAAAACGCCAAAACTTCAAAAGTCCAAAATGCATCCTTTTTTTTCCCCTAAGAACAATGCCAAGGATCAGAATCCTGTTTCCATACAGCAGGATAAAACACATTTATGCAACACATAAAATGACTCCAAAATGCACTCCTTCCTCTTCCCTTGAGAAAAGGAGGCAAGTGACCAGACTGCTTTCTTGCAAATCTGACACTCCCATACACCATGTCCATTAAGCATGGTGGGCACACAGCATCTGTCACAATTTCTGAATTGTCATAAGGTCCCTTATATAGCAATATTTTGCTGATGTTGTCCCAAAGTTGTAAATTAATGATAGACATCTTCCACCCTGGACAAGATGCTGGTTCTTTTTTATTAGCATTAGCAAATGCAAGCAGCTCTGTGCTGACTTTCTTCTTAACAGTTGTAAACATTTCCTTAACTTGATGGAAACATTTCTCTTATCACTGTCACTGTTCTTATCACAGTTTACCAGGCAGATCAACTATTTCAGTTCTCATTAGCAGGTTTTAATTGCAATTCCGCAAGCAGCTATTTAGTCATTGCAGGCATTCATATTTTTAAATGGTGTCTCCAAATTATTAGCCTTCATTCATTCAGCTTCCATACAGTTCATTCAAACCATATATTCCTATTTTATCCACATTTATCAAATCTGCACATCATAGTTTCGTGACATTATATGAGTCTACACTGCCATATTATCCAGTTCAATGTAGTTGCTTTATAGATCCAGCTCCAGTTCACTTTGAAGGACATCTTTTTTCACTGCATGCATATGATGAAATAAATTCACGACATTATCAGATAGGGTACTTTTTGGCGGCATGTGCTGGTCCCTCTTTATTTTTGTGACAGAGCCTGCCAGCTCCCATCCCACAAAGTACAGCTACTTCAAGTGGGGTTCTGTTGTAAAAGTTAAGAGCAAACTGCACATACCGCAGTAGTACATACCAAAGCAGTGCTAACACAGGTAGCTTCCTGTGTTACATTGGTAACAATGGGGGGAAGCCCGGCGGCAAATGCTTCCTCCCATGGGATGGGATTTCTTGTAAGTCCCCATGCCTTCTGACGGGCACTGCCGAATTCCTCACAATCTGTGCGATTCTGGCAGCCAGTATTATGAGGTTGTTAGAGTGCATCTACACTGTAGAACTGATGCAGTTTGAACCACTTTAACTGCTATCACTGGATGCTGTGGAATCATGAGAGTTGTAGTTTGGTGAAGCTCCAGAACTATTTGACAAAGAAGACTAAATAGCTTGTAAAACTACAATTTATATGATTCCATAACATTGCCTGTCTTCCCCCTAAACCCAATCCATAGGAGGAAGCATCTGCCGCTTGGCTTCCCCTCCCTCCCCCCCTCCCTCCGGTTGATCCTAATGCCAGTTCCTCTCTAGTTTTACCACAGAGTCTCACCAAAAGTAGATGGGATGGGATGGGAGGTGGCGGGCTCCATGGCAAAACTGGAGAGGAACCAGCATATGCTGCCAAATTTGGCCCACCTGATGAGGTTGTAAATTTTGAATTTTAAGAAAAGCATACTTAAAGAGGATGGATTATGAGGAGCTTCAAACACTTAAAAAAAAAACTGAAATTGAAGTGCTAAATAATTTTGCAAATGACACACTTATGTAGGTAATATTATGGGTTCATTTTAAAAATAATGCTATTGGGGGCAGGATGATCTGATCCCAATCCAGCTCTGGGAGAGATGTTCTACACGGTTGTATAAAATCCAGATGTATCTGCTTTGAAGTGGATTATATGGTAGTGTAGGCTCAGTTAATTCAGTTCAAGGCAGATAATCTGGATTATATACTTTGATAATCTGGGTTATATGGCAGTGTAGAAGGGCCCTTAGTTCTCTGCAGAAGGAGACAGAAGGCCTGATCCTTGCAGCCCAGGAGCAAACCATCAGAACAAATGCAATTAAGGCCAAGATCGAAAAATCAGCTGATGACCCAAAGTGCAGACTCTGCAAGGAAACCGACGAAACCATTGATCATATCCTCAGCTGCTGTAAGAAAATCGCACAGACAGACTACAAACAGAGGCACAACTATGTGGCCCAAATGATTCATTGGAACTTATGCCTCAAGTACCACCTGCCAGCAGCAAAGAACTGGTGGGATCACAAACCTGCAAAGGTCATGGAAAATGAACACGCAAAGATACTGTGGGACTTCCGAATCCAGACTGACAAAGTTCTGGAACACAACACACCAGACATCACACTTGTGGAAAAGAACAAGGTTTGGATCATTGATGTTGCCATCCCAGGTGACAGTCGCATTGATGAAAAACAACAGGAAAAACTCAGCCGCTACCAGGACCTCAAGATTGAACTTCAAAGACTCTGGCAGAAACCAGTGCAGGTGGTCCCGGTGGTGATGGGCACACTGGGTGCCGTGCCAAAAGATCTCAGCTGGCATTTGGAAACAATAGACATTGACAAAATTACGATCTGCCAACTGCAAAAGGCCACCCTGCTGGGATCTGCGCGCATCATCCGAAAATACATCACACAGTCCTAGACACTTGGGAAGTGTTCGACTTGTGATTTTGTGAAACAAAATCCAGCATAACTATCTTGTTTGCTGTGTCATACAACGTCGTTGTATCAATAATAATAATAATAATAATAATAATAATAAAACTTTATTTATACCCTGCCACCATCTCCCCAACGGGGACTCGGGGCGGCTTACATGGGGCCATGCCCAGGACAATACAATATAGCAAAATATAAAAATAGCATATCATAATACAATTAAACAATACAATAAATAATCATGTACAGTACAACACAAAATCAAAAAAGCAATATAACAGGGCGGTCCGCATGAACAAGGATTGAAGTCAAACCTAACTATAATAAGTTATATGTTGAGAAAGACAAAACTTTTCTTTTGCCCAAATATTGAACTAACTAGTGTCACCTTATCGGTTCTAAAAGTTGAGCCCTAGTATATATGTTTACTCCCCCCACATTTTATAGCTTATTCCAATGAATATATTATTCCTTGAAAACATGATGGGTTCAGCCAATAAATATCACTCTTTGTTCTGAACATCAGATGTCTTACTTGGTCTCAGACACAAAGCTGACCCACAAAAAAGGCGAATAAGTATAAAAGTGACAATTTGTTATGATGAAATTCATCTAGCTAAGATTTTAATAATTGCCATAAACAAGGAGGCCATGCATGTCTTAACATTGTCTCTGCAGTGGCAATCCCTTCTACAAATGAAAAATGAAACCAATTCCAGTTTGCTTTGTATAGATTAATGCCATGTTTTCACTGAGCCAGCTTGACCTATCAGATAGGTGTAACATTACCAACATATGCAGAAATGATTTTTTTTCATAAGGACAATAATGAACTACTTGTTAGGGGTCATTGTAGCAACGTTCATCCTACACTAATGAGTTCTCCAGCAAGATAAACTGTCAATCATGACTTTGTGAAGTATTTTTCACTTGTAATGTTACTCTCCTTTGGAGTTTTGCCAGAAAGGACAGAAGATTAAACATGCAAACAATTTCCATGACTGAGAGCTGTCAATTTCTCCTTTCCATGGAGCTGGGGAAGGCTTCTGACATCAGGAAGGACTGTGTTTCCTCTATAATTTCAAGAATTATTTCTCAGCTCTCTGTGCCATAAACCCAAGATGGGCAAAGGATTACTCATAGAATGCATGTGTGTCCCAGGTCAAGTACAAAGAGTTTTGGGAACAGTTTTTGCAAATTATTTAAAAAATGCCCCAAATGATCTCTAGTGGAATGTTTCCATGATGTTTGGTGTCCCTTGATCCCACCATAGGGATTCAAAAGAAAAAGTCATTTTTTATTAAAAATAAATGAATAAATGTTCTGCCTCAAAATGCCCTTTAGGGGACCAAGAAGGCTCTTAAACATGTCTCCATCTTTACTGGTGAGAATTTGGGGGAAATTATCTATTTATATAGATGCTTTTGAACTGTGGTGTTGGAGGAAAATTCTGAGAGTGCTTGGGGCTGCAAGAACAAACCAGTCCATACTCCAGGAAATAATGTCCAACTGCTCACTAGAGGGACGGATATTAGAGGCAAAGATAAAGTACTCTGGCCACATAATGAGAAGACAAGAAAGCTTGGAGAAGATCATGATGCTGGGGAAAATGGAAGGAAACAGGAAGAGGGCAAGACGAATGGCATCCTTGAAGTGACTGGCTTGACTTTGAAGGAGCTGGAGGTGGCGATGTCCGAAAAGGATTTCTGGTATGGGCTGTTCCATGAGGTCACGAAGAGTCGGAAGTGACTGAAAGAATAAACAACAAAAATCTATTTATGTATTTTTTTTGTTGGACTGGGTGCAAAACTCATACAATTCCCTGGGATTGGGCCATAGTACTTAAATTTGTACAGATACATTCTTGGCTTCAATTCCAGTCAATTCAGGCTGGATCAACACTGTCATATAGTGCAGTTTCAGAATGCAGATTGAATGAATTGAACTTAATTATGAGTTCACAGTGCCATATAATTAATTCAATGCTGTCAATCTGAATTCTGAAACTGTTTTATAAGGCAGTGTAGATCCAACCTTAGAGGCAATTGGTTCATGCATAGGCTGCAGCTGTTATGTTCAATTAAGCTATACTCAGGTGAGAAACGAAACTGATGTTGAACGAATATCCTACCTCAGGGATGAACAACTAACTCTCTTCTATACTGCCATATAAAATCCATATTATCTGCTTTGAAGTTCATTATGTGGCAGCATAGATCCAGCGTCAGGCCCTCCAGCTGTTTTGACTTTAGGCTCCTATGCTCCCTTACTGTAGGCTATGGGCTGTGGCACAGGCTGTTGAGCAACCAGCTGCAACAAATCACTCTGACCAAGAGGTCATGAGTTCGAGGCCAGCTTGGAGCCCCGCATTTGTCTTGTCTTTGTTCTATGTTAAGGCATTGAATGTTTGCCTTATATGTGTAATGTGATCCGCCCTGAGTCCCCTTCGGGGTGAGAAGGGCAGAATATAAATACTGTAAATAAATAAATAAATAAATAAATATGTTGACCATGGCTGCTGAGGGCCCTTCCACACAGCCCTATATCCCAGAATATCAAGGCAGAAAATCCCACAATATCTGCTTTGAACTGGGATATCTGAGTCCACATATTGAACTGGAATATACTGCCATATATTCCAGTTCAAAGCAGATAATGTGGGATTTTCTGCCTTGATATTCTGGGATATAGGGCCCTGAGATTTATACCCAAAAACATATGACGGATCACCGTTTTTCATTGCTGCCCCATAATATTTTTATTCATCCTATCATATTGAAGCCCCAGCTATTTAGATCAATGGTTGCATTGTCTTCTTTTTCGTCTTCCTCCTCCTCCTCCATTTATTTATACCCCACTTTTTCTCTCCACAAGGAGACTCAAATTGTACAAATACTTACATAATTATAATTGGAATGCAAATACATCTATGTGTTGCTATCTGAAGGCCCATGTACAGGAGTTAGAAACAGTGACGTTCTTCCAGAGTAGAGTATTCCAGATCAGCTGGAATCATTGCCTGGCAGCTGGATGGCATCTGCATGGCCCAGCACTTCCAGACTGCCATCTTTACCTTGCCCCCATCATTCTGGTCTTTGTGGTACTTATCAGGCACATAAATGGAGCTGGTCACCACTCAGCATCTGTAATGATTATAGCTAGATTAACAGAGAACTGAGAGGGAAGGAGGTCTTTTCCCTCTCTGTCAAATAGTGCTGATGCCTCACCAAACTACAAAACTTATGATTCCATATCACGGAGCAATGGCAGTTAAAATGGTGTCAAACTGCATTTATGCATCCTATGGTCAAGTATATATTAGCAAAGTTGGAGCAAAAAAAAAAATAGGTTGTATGCTAGCCATAAAGTATGGCTGCTTTTGACAACGCCCAAGGCTATTTTATAATATTTCTCAAAAGGATATATTTTCTGTCTTTGATTGGAAAGACCCTTGTGGATTGCTCTGGAAATGGATGGCCACTTCTAACGTAGTTTTATAAAATAACTTCAGCACCCTCTGTTTCAATCAAGAGAAATTGCAAGGTCCTCATGGGGAGGTGATTTGTGGGCAATTTTGTTGATATAGATGAGATATATTTGGGAATGGCTGAACTATTCAGATTTGCAATATTTCATGTGCCTTTTTAAAACATCCTCGTTTATCAGAGCAGGAGAGGAAAATAGAAAGTTTATTAAACAGAAGTGGCTTGTGGATTTGCCAGTCGCTGAGCAAGGAAGCCTTCAACTGTGGTCAAATAAAATTATGTTTTATTTATTTACTTCAGCAAAGGCAGAGGGAGCCCACATGAATTCATCAGGCTCATGTATCTTAAGCTAGCAATACCACACCCATAAGCAAAAGCAACACCAAGGGTACATCTACATCAGGCATGGGTAAACTTCAGCACTCCAGGTGTTTTGGACTTCAACTCCCATAATTCCTAACACGTCAGGCCCCTTCTTTTCTCCCTCAGCCACTTAGGGGGGAAAGGAAGGGGCATGAGGCTGTTAGGAATTATGGGAATTGAAGTCCAAAACACCTGAAGGGCCGAAGTTTGCCCATGCCTGGTCTATACTGTAAAGCAGTGGTTCTCAACCTGTGGGTCCCCAGATGTTTTGGCCTACAACTCCGAGTAATCCCAGCCAATTTAGCAGCTGTTAGGATTTCTGGGAGTTGAAGGCCAAAACATCTGGGGACCACAGGTTGAGAACCACTGCTGTAAAAATAATGGACTTTGATACCACAACTGCCATGACTTAACAACATGGAATCTTGGAAGTTGTAGTTTGATGAGGCGCTGGGCCTTTTGGGCAGAGAAGAGACCTTTTAAAACTTCTGTTTCCATGATTCCATAGAATTGAGCACTGGCAGTTAAAGTGGTATCAAATTTCACTAATAGATGCATCTAAAGGCTTGAGGGCTTTCTAGCACCATTCTTCTCAACCTTCGACAGGGAAAACTAAGACATGATTGTCCAGCTGGACATATGACGAAATGTGTCATCTCCTCAGATATAAAAACTTCTGATGATTACTTGTTCGGTTTGCTGTGTAGTAGAATCTGGGACCTGCCCTGTGTCCCCTCGGGGAGACAGGGTGGAATATAAATAAAGCTATTATTATTGTTTGAAACACAACAAGATGAGTCCACAGCAGACCACATGTCATTCCAAAAATGTTCAGGATGGTATGTGGACAGCCAATGGGTAAAGCCCATTTTCTCCCCAAGGTGTGTGATTTTAAAGCCCCTTTGGAGTGGGTTTCTTACACCTGCTCTGAAGTGGGTTTAATATATGTGTTGAACTGGCCTAGGACTTGTAGCAATGGGTTCAAATGACAGGAAAGCAGATTCCACCTGAACATTATGAAGAACTTGGACTGGATAGTCCTTGTGGTCTCTTCCAGCTGTATGATTCGATGTTTACAAATATTTTCCATGTCCCCAAGTTACAAAGTTGGTCTGTTCTTAAGCTGAATTCATTTGTAAGTCAAAACAGGTACATTTTTAAGTGGAACTCTACATATATATGCATGCTTTGGATAGCATAGGTATAGCATAAGGAATGTTTAATATCCCTGTGGTATTTGTTTTGCTGTCTGTGCCCCTGTTCAGAAGATTTCACCTCACTTCCTGTCCCTGTAATAATCTAATTTTGAAAAATTTGGCTTGTTGTGGAAACAAGGATTGGTGATAAACTTTCTATGGAGAAACCTTTCCCCCTGATTACTCTTTCAGGAGTAGATTTCCCTTCCTAGCGGTAGATTTCCCTTACTTCCTGTTGTCTCTCACTATTCTTAAATATGAATCATTTATAAGTCAGATGTTTGTAACTCAGGGACTGCCTGCATTATGGAAGCAGTCAATATTTCTATCTTCCTTCTTCAGTGTGAATCACAACAGGGATTTTTTGGACTGTGTATTTTTTTGGGGGGGGGGCTCTGTGTCTAGAACATGTTTTTTGGAATCTGTCATTTTGGATAAAAATCTTAACTTGATTGGTAAACATACAATCAATAAAGAAAAAATTAGATGGTGTGTTCCAATGGGCTTTTGGACAAACAATTGGTCTCAGAGATAATTGTTTCACAATGGAACAAATTACCTTAGAAAATGGTGGAATCTCATTTGTAGGAAGTTTTAAATCCAAGTTACATGATCTCTCATGGATCATGCATTGTCAATTGACTCCTGTTCTGACAGGAGGTTCCCTAGTCCATTTTCAGGGAGAAATAAAAGTGCTAGTGAATGACTCTGTTGCTTCATATGACTCTGCCCATGTTGAAAGATATTGGAAAGAAAGTTTTCCCTTGCTTCCACTACCATCACAATTATGTTAGGTGAAGACATGATAAGCTAGCTCCAACAATAAAATTTAATCTCCGTAATGTATTATTCAAATCCTTTAAAAAATATTTATGTTAATAAATATCAGAGTTCTTCAACCCCAAAGTCTACATAATTTGCATAGCTCATTATTGAAGACTTCCCGAAGTGGTAAATTCACCCCAAGCAGCTGCAGCTATCTGAAAGGGCAGCACAATTCCAATTATATCACATCTAGCTTAACCTGGCATGGGATCTAGAGCATCCACAGCTATTATTTAGAAAACACAATATAACAAGGTGAAGGCTTCTGGGATGTCAGGTTGGGTCAGGTTACAACCTAGTTTAGATGAACCTGGACTGATGGGCAGCTGTGTAAAACTCTCCTGTGTTTATCTATTGTTATGAGGATAAACAGTCTAGCAACAAGCCAGTGAGCAGCTGTGATAAATATCAGCAGCATTGGG
The DNA here is from genome assembly GCF_035594765.1 of Anolis carolinensis. Lineage (NCBI taxonomy): Eukaryota > Metazoa > Chordata > Lepidosauria > Squamata > Anolidae > Anolis > Anolis carolinensis. The sequence goes on along the minus strand of NC_085842.1, from coordinate 222,384,736 downwards.
GCCATTAAAAAGAAGATAACATTTACTGTTCTGTTATTTTGTGTCCAGCACCAGCAGACTCTGTGTCTCTTTTGTGTAAATATTGCATTTCATTACTCTTAGCCATTCCCTTGAAGAGTCAACAGTACTCTAGTGGGAACTGTTGCGAAATTCATAACGGATGAAAAATAGATGAGCAACTTCTATTTTTAAATTGTGAATTGTTTCTTTTGAAACAAGGGAACAGTATTGCAATTCAGAAGCCCAAAGGAGAAGTGAACTTGGCACTCCTTAGTAGCATTGATACCCAAAGTGAATTTAAGGTTTTTCTCAGGGAGAGGCCTGAAGGATTCTTTTATGAAAAGCCAAAAGCATTTCTATGAGATGATAATCAGGATTCTGTATATATTTGTATTGTTGGAGCAAAACTACTCCCCATGGAGACGTTTCATTGGAAAGAACATCTGAGAAATTTGGCAGAAATGCCAGAAGAACATAGATATGATCCAAGACTTATTTCTCTTTTCTGTGTCTGCAAGAGACACTTTGCTCTTGGGTCTCCAATGGCAAGTTAAGTGGATAGGTATAACAGGTCATTTGAATGTAAGAAATTAAAGAGATATAACATGGTGCATTCCTTCACCTGCGGAGAGACTAACAATTGGGATCATACCCAATATTTCCAGAGTCCTACACCTCCTCTGAAATCATGAGTCACACATTGTCAATGTGGAGTACAAAGTAGGAATGTTGCATGAGCAAAAGTGGAACATTTGGTGTTTGCACAGTCCCATTGATGACTTGAATTGTTGGGGAAAATCTAATTTATTAATATTAAAATGTTAAGACATTGCGTGACACTGATTCATGAATTATTTTCAAAGTGACGTGCTCACCTTCCAGATTGACAGAGCTTTCCTGTGCAGTCCCTTAGAGTAGTGAATTCTGTTTTGTTTTATTCTGCATTCAGTTTTTTTTCTAATCTTATTTATTTTTTCACCTGTTGTAGTTATCATCTTCTACAAAACAAAGAAAATGTCTAAACCAGTTATCACCCCCACTCCAATACCATCCTCAATGATATCAGAAAATACCTCACATCTCTGGCAGTGTTATTATTATATTCAAGTGTACAAAGGTTAAATAATCCAACACAAACCAAACAAGAAAATCAACAACAAGGTGTGAGATTACTATTTTAAACTAATCATATTATCCACTGAGAAACCCTGTAAAGGGGCCACATTCGCTTGCAAGATGTCCATATATCTTTGAAAAGGGGAGAGATTAGGAAATTATTGTATGCAATGGACAGAACTCAAGAAAGCAAACTCAAACACATTTCCTCCCCTCTTCTTGAGTGATCTGTGGAAATGACATTACATTGCTGACTCCCAGGAGTGGCAGGGATGCTTCTCATAACAACCTGAGTTACCTGCTCAGGGCTTTGGAATGAATTTCAAATAAGCTTTCTAATATGCTAAAAACTATCCCTTTAAAAGAGATTAAGCACCTTGGACACTTCCTTTAACATCCAGGCTAAAACCCATAATAGACTCCTTGCCTCACTGGTGTGGGAGCTAGCATCTGTCATAGAAGAATGAAAATGGAGTTTTGTCATCACTACAACTAGGGTCCCATCTATATGGGCCAAATGAGCTGGACCATGAGTCAATTAACTTCATGGTGCAAAGTGTGATACTGAAGGATGATGCACCCAACCTCCCTCCCACAGTGAATGGTGGTGTGCTGAGGAGTTATGAGAAGACCTTCAAGGGACATCTGCTTCTGCTTGTGATACCATGGCCCACTGGCCATACAAGGCCCACTTGTCAAAACACCAGTGCTAGAGAAATTTGTTCCAGAGAGAGAGAGAGAGAGAGAGAGAGAGAGAGAGTGAGTGAGTTGGGGGGGGGTATAATCATTTCAATAGTATCAGGATAACAAATGTGAATAGGAGATGCCATGAGACTAGTTTATGACATCATAACGGCCTAACAGAATTTAGTATTTTTTAAAATAAATTAATTGGCATGTTGAAGCTCTAGTTGGTGTATTATTTCTATATAGTAAAATAATAATAAAAGATATAAGATGTTAATGGATTTTACCAAGATATATTTTATAATATGGAAGGAGGAAGTTTGCAAAACTATGAGATAATAATGGGAAGAGATGTCATTCTCCCTTGTTCTGATTTAAAAATTGCTTGCATTTGAGACATTCAGCAGGAGCACTCATTCCCAGCATTGTGTGGAGCATTTTATACTTGTCTGCTGTTTGGCTGTTTGAAATTAAGGACGTCTCTTTTAAAGAAAAGAGAGAGAGAGAGCTAGCAACCTGACCTCTATGTCGCAGATATGGTTAGATAACAAGGAAATAAAAATCAATCTTTGAAAAATTAAAACTCAAGGCTGCAGGTCTGAGTAAACAAACCCATCTATTTCCATTTCTCTTGTTTACCTTAAAACAACCTCTTATTTTCTTTGTATGTTGAATATGAAAACATTTGTGAGTCTTCAAATACCCATCTCCAAATGATAGTGGCATGACATGAATTCAGGTGATCCAACTCACAGCACAATCTCAGATTGCATCCTTCAAGATGTCCAGGAACTAGATGAGCTAAGCCAACTGAACCTAGGATAAATCCAAACCCCACTAGCTAGGGATGCCAAAAATTACTTAAGAACCTCCTGCTCACAATGGGTTAAATTTTTCCCAGAACCATGGATGTTCCTCCTGATTGGGCAAGTTTTAGGTCTGGCGCAACAACAGTTTCCTGGGTGAACACAGGAGGCACAGTAAGAAATTGCCCTCTATAGTATAAGTCCAGCTACAGCAATGGTTCTCAACCTGTGGGTCCCCAGATGTTTTGGCCTTCAACTCCCAGAAATCCTAACAGCTGGTAAACTGGCTGGGATTTCTGGGAGTTGTAGGCCAAAACATCTGGTGACCCACAGGTTGAGAACCACTGGGCTACAGGAACAATACTAGATACTTCCATGTCCTCTCCACTGGCCAGTAAATAGCTATAGTGGGAAGGAGAACTAAAGCAGCTAAAAAGTAGCATGGAGTAAAGCTACAGATGTGATGTACATCTGCAACATGGAGGAGACTCTGCCAGCATAGTCCACTGTGGAACAGCTCTTAAAATCAGAAAATCCTTCCTTATGCTCAGGTGGAATCTCCTTACTGCAGTTTGAATTCATTGTTCCTATGCTTAGCATGTTAACAAAAGTATAACTGAGCTCCTCCCTTGCCAGCAGAAGAAAGCTCTGCTAGTAGAAAAGATTTGTGACATTTCTGAATTCTTTACTGTTGTTGCTCCTTTGAGTTAGCACTACTCACTTATAATGAAGCATAAGTAGCAGAAAATATCACTGCCAGAATCCTATTGATGAATCTCACTGGACAGATGACTGAATGATGAGTCAACATATAGTTAAATCACATTGTTTAATGAGTATGCTCTAGTTGGAAATACAAGACTGAGAACCATAATTACTTCATTATTTCTTTTCTCTCTTGCTTTTTAATGTGTCTAACTTTTTTTGGGGGGGGCAGCCACCTTCACTCTGATACACACTGAACCTTAATTCACTTTCTGAACATGCATATGTATACATTTTCACTCAGACATAAAGTCTGATTGTGTCTTGCAGTATGTTTATGATTTGGAGCCTTTAAGACCTAGCCCTTCCCCATTTGCATTGCTCAGGTGGGTTACAGCTCTCAGGTACAATAACATCAAAAAACAATAACAACAGTATTAAAAATGAAGACGGACTTAGTCTTCATGATGGCACTTCATGAATAATAAATCACAATCAAAATTCTTGAGGCTGATATTTTTAATACAAGAGACTTGCCCATGAATTTTTATAAGATTATAATATTTCTGCAAGAAATAATGTCTACAGCAATTTTGGCCATGCCGTTCTATTCTTCCCCATTTTTGAAGCCAATCACAGTATTGAATTCAGAAGAAGTGTTGTGCCTTCCTCTTCATTTTCAATGCTGCCAGCATCTTCATTTGCTTGTGTAATAGGTTTCTGGGGGATTGCTTTCATCTCCTTCAGTGAACAAATGAAACTAATATAGGTCGCGCACACACTTGTTTAACCTACTTTAGTTATATAAAGTGGCACATACACACACACATACACAAACATTGCAGCTCAACAACTTCTAAAGGATGATCTGGCAAAGTTGAAAGGACATTTAAAATATATTTCTGCAGCTTGAGAAAGTTACTTCTGATACAATTGGGGTTGTGTTTAGCTTTGCAGAAACAAGTTGTTTTCTCTGCTGTCTACTGGAGATATTTCTTCCAGATAGATTTCAAATTTTCATCTAGATTTCTGCCAAAGGAGAAGATGATCCAGAAAGATTACCTAAGCATGATCTGATCAGTTATTTAATCAGATACATTCCTGATTACTTTATTGTCGCATTTTTCAGTTTCTTTTAAAATGTCCCAGATTCTCTCGTTTCCTCCTGATTTCTCCTTTGTTCTCAGCTTACTTTAATTGCTGCAAACTGAATTCAAAGTGAAAATATATTTTGCACCCAATTGAGAGGTGTCCACCCAATCTATGGGTTTACCTTATCACATTGGAAGGTTATGATTTTTTAAAAAACTTTTTTTCTTGGGGCAGTAGCCCTGCTATTAGATTGTGAGTTTTCAGTTACTTCAAAAACTGGCTTAGTATTAAACTAGGTTGTTAGTTCTTTGTCATATCCTAGCAGTGCAGTCTTGCAGGGAAGCTTATAGATTTGAACACATCTGTGAGAGTTCAGAGGTATCATGTCTGGTGAAGAAATTCCCACCTCGGCAAATTCTTAATGCAAGTGGCTTGAGGAAAAGAATAAGAAGTATTCTGAGGACCTCTTTTCTTCTGATATGTACCATAGATATGGAGAATAAGGTTGTATCTACCCTGTAGAACACCACTTGAATTGCATGGCTCAATGCTATGGAATCTTGGGAGTTGTAATTTTAAAAGCCTTTAGCCTTCTTTGCCAAAGAGTGCTGGTGCCTCACTAAATTATAACTCAGAGGATTCCATAACTTTGAGCCATGGTAGTTAAAGTGGGGTCAAGCAGCATTAATTCTAGAGTGTAGATGAACCCAAGGAGAGAAGAAACTTGCACTTCCCAGAATGCTCATGAAAAAGAAAACTGCTGCAGCCCCTATGTCATGAATACTTTTTAAACAAAGGTTCTTTTTTATTGCAATTTTCAGTGTGAGAAGGTATATCAGAACTTTTACAGAACTACACAAAGAATGACATTGGTCATCCAGACATACAGATTCTATGTAACTACATTGGATTCACAAACAATCTACAGTTACATTAACTAACAAACAAACAAACAAAAGGGAATACATTTTTTACTCAGCATTCACACGCATATCATCCTCATTCATACATCACCATTTCTCCATCTGTCATCTCCTGGAGAAGAACACCTGTTAGGCCAGACCCTGCTTTCCGTGCAGCCTGCCAATGCACAGTTCTGAAATTTCCAAAATGCCAAAACACCATAACTTATTTTCCTAAGAACATTACTCCAAAACACACACTTTTCTCTTCCTTTGAGAAAAGGAGGCAAGTAACCAGATTGCATTCCATTGCAAATCTGCCACCCACAAAGTACACTATCTCTGTGTTGTCGAATGCTTTCATGGCCGGGATCACAGGGTTGTTGTATGTCTTTTGGGCTGTGTGGCCATGTTCCAGAAGTATTCTCCCCTGATGTTTCGCCCACATCTATGGCAGGCATCCTCAGAGGTTGTGAGGTATCTCTCTCCTTTGCAAAGAGCAGAGCATAGCAGGTGAACAGTGTCACTGTCTCTCACACTTTTTGGATTGGAATAAGGTCTCTTAAATAGCAATATTTCTCCTGATGTTGTTCCAAAGTTGTAAATGAATGATAGACATCTTCCATCTTGAAACATCCTGGCTCCATCTCAGTTTCCTGGTAGATGGTGACTCTTCTTGACTGGTGTTGATAAATGCATGCCTTTTGTTAACTTCTTTCTTAATATAGGGAGTCTTATAAACATTTTGTTAACTTAAAAAAGTAATTGTTTGTCACTAATGCAAACACATCGTTTCCCCCCAAAAGTCCACCAGTTAATGATTCGTCACAGTTCTTATCAATGTCAGCAGTTCAGCAACTTTTAATCACAGTTCTTATAGTTTTTCAGGCCCCATTCCTTAGAATGGTGTCTTCAAAATTATTAGCTTTCATTCATTCATCTTTGATGCAATTTCATTCAAACCATATATCATATATCATGAATATTTTTCTTCATTAATTGGGCAATCTATCCCAGTTTTCATTTTTGAAATGTTGGAGTCTAAGGGTGAGAGAGCTCAACGTTCTTGTTAGATGCAGGACAGAACGATTCTGAAATTTCACCTTTATATGGTATTATATAATTTATTAACCATGCTTAGACCAGAAGCCATTCACATACAAAGAAATATTATATAAAAGTACCACATAAAATAATTAGTATTTATATGGTAAAATGTGAGTCTTGCTTAATATTTCTTAATAATTTATTTACATAAAGCATGCAAGTTTATATTTACTTAAGGGTTAAACCTATTTCCAGAAGCTAGTTTCAAAGAATATACAATGTATTATTTTTTCCTCTAGCAAGTGTGTCTTCCATTTTGAGTTTCGGCTCCCTGTGCTCAAATCAAATTTCCATTTTTCTTTGGCTGATGGAATAAATGTTGCAGTTTATCATGCCTATAGTAAGGTCCTGCTGGCAAACCTCTTTCCTTAAAAAAAATACATTCTGTTCAAATAAGTAATTGCGAAGTTCGACAGGGTTCACTTCATTCATCAGAGAGTTGATAAAAGGCATTCCATCTTGTCCTGTACTGAAAATCAGCATGCTGGGTACACATAGTAAAACTAAGCAAGGAGTGTGTGAATGTTTAAATAACTGTTAAGTTTGCCCTCAGTATTCAAGGCAACCTACCTAACATGAAGCGACAGCAAACACTTTGGAAAACAAACAAGTCAGTACTGTATCCCCCCTTTAGCTGTTGCTAATCTGGTCTTCAGGTCTGTCAGCATTTTTAATTATATGGAAGTAGCTAAACAATTTTGTTAATGGAAAGAATTATTATTGGATTTTTTATCCTTTGTGGTTGGTTCTCATGTATACTGGACTGAAAAATCACTCTGTTATGTATATACTTAGGTTTTCTTTTTCTCCTCCTCCTCCTTCTCATAAATGCACTTTGATATCTGTGAGTGTGTGGGATGCCCAGAGGCCTAACCTTCACCTAAGGGACAGAATCCTTAGGGATCTTAATTTGAGACCAATCCAAAGTAGAAAGACTATGGCCTAACCATGGGAGAGGCTACACTACCAATCTCTGTCCTTCAACGGCAGCAGCAAGGTGGAGTCCAGACCATCCAATGCGGCTGAAACTGATCTATCCTGCTGGACTATAACCTTACCTTGGTGGTTGCATGATGCTACTGATGGACTGTGACAGAGTTTCTGAGAACTCCTGGCCATTGCTAGGTGCTTTTGCTCATATCCAGAGGCGGTTCAACCACCAGGCCAACTAGGCAGTTGCCTGTACTGCCATCTTGTTGGGGGCGCCATCGAGGCAACTCCTGTCTCCTGCGGCCTGCCTCCGCAAGGTATTGAACTGCTTTTTCTGTTGATTTGTTGTAAAAAAGGTGGGTACCCGGGACAGTTTGGGGATTCTGCTGGTGTACCGTCCACCCCGTGACACAGCAGTCTCCCTGCCTGAGCTAGCAGAGGTGGTCTCTGGTGTGGTGCTGGGTTCCCAGCGCCTGGTGGTGCTGGGGGACTTCAACATTCATGCTGAGGCCACCTTGACAGGTGCAGCTCAGGAATTCATGGCCACCATGATGACCATGGGTCTGTCCCAAATAATATCGGGTCCCACTCATCAAGCGGGACATACACTCGACCTAGTCTTTCTGGCGGGTGACGGTTTGGTCAGAGTGGAAGAGCAAATTATTCTTCCATTGTCATGGTCCGACCACTATCTGATCAGTTTAAGACTTACCACATCCTCAAACCTCCGCAGGGGTGGTGGACCTATTAAGATGGTCCGCCCCAGGAGACTTATGGATCCTGAGGGATTCCTGAGGTCTCTTGGGGATCTGTCTGCCATGGAAGCTGACGATCCTGTTGATTCCTTGGTCGCTCGCTATAATAGTGAGTTGTCCAGGGCAATAGACACGATCGCTCCCGAACGTCCCCTCTCACTATGTGGAATTGCCCCAGCTCCCTGGTTCACCGGGGAGCTGGCGGAGATGAAACGCATGAGAAGGAGACTAGAGTGCCGCTGGCGGACAACTCGTGATGTATCTGACCGAGCACAGCCTAGAGCCGCTATTAGGGCCTATTCCACGGCATTGCGGGCAGCCAGGAAGGCTTTCTCGACTGCCCGCATCGCGTCTGCAACAAATAGATCCTCAGAGTTGTTTCGGGTTGTTGGGGAGCTCCTCCACCCTCCTCAGGCTGGGGGGGCACCTGACATCCCGGCAACTCAGTGTAGCGAGTTTGCTCACCATTTTGCAGACAAAGTCACTCAGATTCGTTCCGACTTAGATGCTGGCCTTGTTGCAATGCCAGGTGAGGTAACCGAGGCTTCTGTCTGTTCGAACTTGTGGGATTCGTTTCAGCTTGTGCAGCCTGATGATGTGGACAAGATTCTTGGAGCGGTGAGGACGACCACCTGTGCCCTTGACCCTTGCCCATCTTGGCTTTTAAAACAGGCCAGTGGTGGGTTGGTTGATTGGTTTTTGAGAATAATTAATGCCTCTTTGGGGCAGGGTAGATTTCCATCTTGCCTAAAACAAGCGGTGGTGAGACCTGTCTTGAAGAAGGCCTCCCTAGTTTCGACCAACTTGTGTAACTACAGACCAATCTCCAACCTTCCATTTTTGGGCAAGGTCTTGGAGCGGGTGGTTGCCTCTCAGCTCCAGGGATTCTTGGATGATACAGATTTTCTGGACCAATCACAGTCTGGCTTCAGGCCTGGTTTCAGTACCGAGACGGCTTTGGTCACCTTGGTGGATGACCTCCGCTGGGAACTGGACAGGGGGAGTGTGACCCTGCTGGTTCTCTTGGACATCTCAGCGGATTTCGATACCATCGACCATGGTATCCTTCTGGGACGTCTCTCTGGGATGGGCCTTGGGGGTGCTGTTTTGCAGTGGCTTCAGTCCTTCCTGGAGGGGTGTTCCCAGATGGTGAAGCTGGGGGACACCTGCTCGGACCCCTGGCCATTGTCCTGTGGGGTCCCGCAAAGTTCTATTCTGTCCCCCATGCTTTTCAATATCTATATGAAACCGCTGGGCGAGGTCATCCGGGGTTTTGGAGTTCGGTGCCATCTCTACGCGGATGACGCCCAACTCTATTACTCTTTTCCACCAAAATCCAAGGAAGCCCCTCGGATACTGGATCAGTGTCTAGCCGCTGTGTTGGCCTGGATGAGGCCGAACAAGCTGAGACAGAGGTCCTCCAGGTCAGTCGCAAGTCTGATCGGGGTATTGGGTGGCAACCTGTGCTTGACGGGGTCGCACTCCCCCTGAAGGCGCAGGTCCGTAGCTTGGGGGTCCTCCTGGATTCGGGGCTGACTCTTGAGGCTCAGGTGTCGGCCGTGGCCGGGAGGGCCTTTGCACAATTAAAACTTGTGCACCAGCTGCGACCATGCTTCGAGAAGTCTGATCTGACCATGGTGGTCCATGCCTTAGTTACCTCTAGACTGGACTATTGCAATGCGCTCTATGTGGGGCTGCCTTTGAAGACGGCTCGGAAATTGCAACTAGTACAACGCTCAGCAGCCAGGTTTCTAACTGGAGCAAATTACAGGGCACGTTCAACGCCTCTGTTTAAGGAGCTCCACTGGCTGCCATTTACCTTCCGAGCCCAATTCAAGGTGCAGGTTCTTACCTACAAAGCCCTAAACGGTTTGGGACCCGCCTACCTTAGAGACCGCATTTCCCCCTACAAACCCGCACGATCTCTTCGCTCGTCGGGGGAGGCCCTTCTCTTGCTTCCACCACCCTCGCAGGCGCGGTTGGTGGGGACGAGAGAGAGGGCCTTCTCTGTCGTGGCCCCCCAGCTTTGGAACTTGCTCCCTAGGGAGATTAGGCTGGCCCCCACCCTCCTCTCCTTCTGGAAGAACCTGAAAACCTGGCTTTTCCGGAAAGCCTTTGATGAGTGAATTCTGTTGGTTCAAGTTGTCTGCCTATATAATAATAGACCCACTGATTCGCCTTCTTATTGTCATTATTGTCATTTCTAGTACTTTAATGACTATGTCAATTACGTAACTACCTCCCCCCGATTTGACACATTCGCTCTTTGGCCTAGACTTGTGTTTTATATCTGTTTTTAACGCTTTTTCCTGCAATATTGTTTTTATGATGGTTTTACTGATATTGTTGATTTATTGTTGTAAATTTATGTGTTTTGATTCGTTTTTATATTGTGATGTTGGGCAAGGCCCCATGTGAGCCGCCCCGAGTCCCTATGGGGAGATGGGGCGGGATACAAGAATAAAATTATTATTATTATTATTATTATTATTATTATTATTATTATTATTATTATTATAAAACATGATGTTTTAGTGCTTAATTTGTAAAATCTTAATGTAATTTGATGTTTAATAGGCTTTTCCTTAATCCCTCCTTATTATCAAACATTTTTGCCTATCCAATGCTTTTATTTTTCAGTGATTGGTTTGGGGGGGGGCACCAAAATTCTGTTCACATACACTTGGAAAATACCTAGGGCCAGCTCTGCTGATATCCACCCTACTTTTGCTAATCTGCTATGGTGAGGAAAGGGCAACATGGACACAATCTGTTCCCTTTTCCCTATGCTACAAAGAGGAAAAGGGGAATAGAGGTGCCAAGATATGTAGACAATGGACCAGTTTGGATTAAAGCCAGTACAGGTGTCTATATCAGGGTCCTCAAACTTTTTAAGCAGATGGATGGTTTACATTCTTTCACACTGTTGGGGGGATGGACTTCAGGTTGGGAAAAAACCCATATACGAATTTCTATGCACCTTGCACACATATTATTTATAGTGCAACCCCCCCCCCCCCATGAAAATACAATATTTAAAATGAAGAACAATTTAACCAACATAAACTTATCAGTATTTCAATGGGAAGTGTGGGCTCGCTTTTGGCTGATGACACCTGAACACTTTGGTTCTGCCAAGTTCTCAGAGGCTATCTTCCTCCTGCAATCACTTGATAGACTCACAAAATGTGATATTTGAGAATATTTCTGGTTATTATAGCCTATGCCTCATCTCTGCTATTATTTTGGTTCTATAGGAAAGTAGCTGGTATGGCTCTTCAGAGTCTAGCAAAAACCTTGGATTAGAGAAACTCTCTAGCTCACTAGTTCCTAACCTTTGGTTCTCCAAGTGTTTGGACTTCAACTCCCACAATTTCTAACAGCTGCTAAGATAGCTAGGATTTCTGGGAGCTAAAATCCAAAACACCAAGAAGGACCAAAGGTTGGGAACCACTTGGGAACCACTTGGGAACCACTTCTCTAGCTCATTCCTGAATAGCTCTTGGAGTCATTTTTATGGAGGAAACACCACATTATTGTGTCTTGCCTCCTGAGATAGAAATTTCACTTCTGACATTGAACTGTGATGAATTCTTAATGTTCTCCCAAATAGAAACCTCTTAAAAGTAAAGCAATAACAACAAGGAACCACAAAGACAATTGGGAAGAGAAATGGGTTAGACTTTCCATGCTCCTGTTAGAAACCCGGAACACTATATTTTAAGTGGGGAAAACAGAATAAAAATATATTAAAATACAATTAAATAGATGAGAGGATCTCAATCAAGATTAAGACACCATGGTTTACTTGAGATAAAAAATGCCAGTATTCCTAAACCTTTCCATTCCTAAACCTTTCCATTCTTCACCAATGCGTCGTTGCTCACCAATGCGTCGTCTTCATCATGGAAAGAAGTGACAAGTGGAGTGCCGCAGGGCTCCGTCCTGGGCCCGGTTCTGTTCAACATCTTTATTAACGACTTAGACGAAGGGTTAGAAGGCACGATCATCAAGTTTGCAGATGACACCAAACTCGGAGGGATAGCTAACACTCCAGAAGACAGGAGCAGAATTCAAAACGATCTTGACAGACTAGAGAGATGGGCCGAAACTAACAAAATGAAGTTCAACAGGGACAAATGCAAGATACTTCACTTCGGCAGAAAAAATGGAAATCAAAGATACAGAATGGGGGACGCCTGGCTTGACAGCAGTGTGTGCGAAAAAGATCTTGGAGTCCTCGTGGACAACAAGTTAAACATGAGCCTACAATGTGATGCGGCAGCTAAAAAAGCCAATGGGATTTTGGCCTGCATCAATAGGGGAATAACGTCTAGATCCAGGGAAGTCATGCTCCCCCTCTATTCTGCCTTGGTCAGACCACACCTGGAATACTGTGTCCAGTTTTGGGCACCGCAGATGAAGGGAGATGCTGACAAGCTGGAAAGCGTCCAGAGGAGGGCAACTAAAATGATTAAGGGTCTGGAGAACAAGCCCTATGAGGAGAGGCTTAAAGAGCTGGGCATGTTTAGCCTGCAGAAGAGAAGGCTGAGAGGAGACATGATAGCCATGTACAAATATGTGAGGGGAAGTCATAGGGAGGAGGGAGCAAGCTTATTTTCTGCTGCCCTGCAGACTAGGACACGGAACAATGGCTTCAAACTACAGGAAAGGAGATTCCACCTGAACATCAGGAAGAACTTCCTCACTGTGAGGGCTGTTCGGCAGTGGAACTCTCTCCCCTGGGCCGTGGTGGAGGCTCCTTCTTTGGAGGCTTTTAAGCAGAGGCTGGATGGCCATCTGTCGGGGGTGCTTTGAATGCGATTTCCTGCTTCTTAGCGGGGGGTTGGACTAGATGGCCCTTGAGGTCTCTTCCAACTCTACTATTCTATGATTCTATGATTCTATGATTCACCAAAAGTGGGAGATTTGCAACATGAAAACACTCATTAAAAGTCTGTTTTCAGCAACATTTTAAGACCTTTTAAGGAAAATATTAATTTTAAATGTTTATTAATAATTTAAAAATTGTTTAGGCCATTTTTTGCACACATCTGATAAGGTAATAGTTCCACAGTGGGGGAGTACAATGCATTTTGGAACAACCTCCCCATTTCCAAATGCAATATTCATTTTAGTGGAGGAAATTACTCAAGACAAAGAAAAAATAAATAAAAATAGTGCAGGCAGGAATGACCTATAAACCAGCCAATACTACTTATAAATATTTGAGTATGTTTGTTAGGTTTTTTTCTTTTAAAGGATTTAGCATGTACTTGAAATGAAAACTTCAGTGTAATAAACTGTGTATATTTTGAGCAAGCACTTATAAAATGCAATTTTGTTAATTTTCCAAGCCATTTGGTTTTTTAAATAAATCATTACTTTATTCCCTTTTTAAACACTATGTTTTTGAAAAAGGAAATTCGCTTTCATGGAGACCATAGACAAATAAGTTTCTATACAAAGCTGGAGAGAAGAAGCATAGGAAAAACATAATCTTTCATGAAAAGGAAGAGTCAGTGTTTTTACAGAATTATATATTTAGTAACAAAGAAACAGTGTGATTAACCATTCTAGATTTTCTCTGGATGGGTCCAGAAATTATTATATTTGATCAATATATACAGCTACTCTGAGACATTGGGCTTGTTAATAATCCAGCAGAGAAATGAGAGAATGCTGATTAACTAATCTATATAGTTTGGCTAAGTAAGGAGATGGAGGGGGGATCTAATTAACTGCATGTAGAGTGTGATGCTGGGGTAAAAATACATTAGTTAATAAAGTCTTTCAGGCATAGCATTCAGTCCCAGCAGTGGGCAGTAAGTAAGAGTTGAACAGCGATGTAAAAACATCATGTGAAAACTGAACACTAGACACATTAATTCGTTACACATTCTGAGACACAGTATGATCTTAGAATTATGTATCAGCTTGTATTGAGCTCTTTCCACTCCCGAAAAGGAACACAAAAGTTTCACCTTCACTTTTTCCATTTAATCACCAAATCCACTGCTTACAGCCTGTGGTTCTCATTCCATGTCCCCCATTCTTGTCTCTGATTTTTACATGCCTTGACACATGAAGTGCAAGGACTGGAAATGTTGGTAGAAAAGGCTGATAATGTTCCATTACTCAGTTTAGAGGCCAAACTGGGTAATGGAACATGTCCATTTAAATTTTGGAAATTGAAAAAATGTCAAATTTGCCATTATGTTGATTTTACACATTACAAAGTACGATTGACAGGTACAATAGCATATAACGTTGGTGATGATCTAGAAAGCCCTGTATGGCCCCTTCTGTTTTATAATACCACAGTAATTGTATAAATTATAATCTTATATTATTTGCTTTGAACTGGATTATCTTGAGGTTCCTTCTACACAAATGTATAAAATCCACATTGAAATGGATTATATGGCAGTGTAGACTCAGATAATCCATTCCAAAGCAGATATTGTGGATTATCTGCCTTGATATTCAGGGTTATATGGTTGTGTGGGAGGGCCCTATGACTCAAATCTAGGTTACTTGAAGGACCATATTTCTCCATATGAACCTCTCCATGGTTTGGGGAGGCTGCTTTTCATATCCCACCATCCTCACAGTTACATTTGGCGGGAACACAGGAAAGGACATTCTTAGGACCTTGTCACATGAACACACTATTCCACAGCAATCACATTATCTCAGGCTCCATCTCCACTGCCATATAATGCAGTTTGGAAATGTATTATATAGTCAGTGTAGATTCATATAATGGAGTTCACATATTCGTCAACACTGACTATACAATGCTATTTCAAACAGTATTATATGGTGATGTAAATGGAGTCTTTGGTAGCAGATAAATATTGCATTTACTACCTTCAGTATCACATCTTCTTTATCTGTGAAATTGCAACAAGTTGCCAATTTATGGTCTCTCCATTATATTTCCATACATCTTTGTAACCTTGCCTTTAAATTTTATCCCCCACCCATTTTAGTGTACCTGCAAAATTCTAACATTTAAAAACACAAACAAAATGTATAATGGAAGCAAAAAGACAGCTTGCGAAGGGAGGGAATCTTGCCATTGACATCACTTTAATATTGGTACACTACTGGAAAGTATCCATTGAATATAGCTGTGGGACTGGAAGCAATTAGTGGGTTTTGCCTGTTAATAGATAGGGACAGAAAAATCATGAAGGAAGAGGCAAACCAACAGTGGATACACGTGGCATTATGTGATAGGGACCATCATCAACGTGAAGATCCAGCTGCAATGCTGAAATCACTGCCTAATACAATAAAGATCTTAGTGGCCATTTCCAGGATCTAGAGATCTCAGATAGACTGAAAAGCCAGTCTCTTACTATCATTCCACAAGCAAGTAAAAACTTTTTTGTTCTGGCAGGTCTTTGAGAATTGATTATTTTAAAGGACAAATGAGCCTTATTTGTTCCTTCTGTTTTAAGGTTCATGTTTTTAAGTGGCTTTAATCAGGGAAGTGATGTTTGGTGTAGTAAATCTTGGTTTCAGTAAGGCTTTTGACAAAGTCTCCCAATATATTCTAGCCAGCAAGCCAGTGAAATATAGTTTAGAAGAAGATAATGCTAAAGGGGATCAATAGTTGATAGACAAACCAAACTAAAAAAAGCTCTGTAATGGTTGTTTTTCATTAGAAGGATGCTTCAGCAGCAATTAGCCAGAATGATTAGCATTTAATGGCCTTTCAGGTTCAAAGCCTGGCTGTTTCCTCCCTGGGGGAATCCTTTGTTGGGAGGTGTTAGCTGACCTTGATTGTTTCCTGTCTGGAATTCCCCCGTTTTCAGAGTGTTGTTATTTATTTACTGTCCTGATTTTAGAGATTACATTGTTCTGTTTTATAATACCACAGTAATTTTATATATTATATTTATAATCTTATATTATTTGCTTTGAACTGGATTATTTTAAGGCTCCTTTTACACAACTGTATAAAATCCACACTGAATTGTATTATATGGCAGGGTAGACTCAAGATAATCCAGTTCAAAGCAGATACTGTGGATTATCTGCCTTGGTATTCTGGGTTATATAGGTGTGTGGAAGGGTCTTGAATCTACACTGCCATATAATCCAGTTCAAGTAAGATAATCTGTATTTTATAGGCAGTGTGGAAGAGGCCTAAGTGAACCCTGCTTGTCTCCCATGCACTATTGTGTCTGAGGGGCTTGTTATGACACGAAGTGAGTGGGGCGTAAAGGGGGCGAGGCCTACCCTTCTGACTGGCAGTCAGGGGGAGAATGTCTCTTCCTCGTCCTCTGTAATTTGAACTTAATTTTTCTAGGTTTTTTAGATTGAAAGACCTTGATTGGATGACTATGCACATTACATTTTTACATATATAAATTAGATGATGGAATAGAGGACATGTTTATCAGATTTTCACATTACATCACATTGGGAGAAGATTAGCTAATAGCCCAGAGGAAAGTATCAGAATTTAAAATGAACCTGCCAGATTAAAGAACAGGGCCAAAACTAACAACATGAATTTTAATAGGGATAAATATAAGATAGAACAGGTGAACATGAAAAAATTGAAATGTACAGGATGAGTGAAAATGGATTGAAAGAATCTAGGTGTCTCAGGAGACTACAAGTTAAACATAAGCCTACAGTGTGGTGCAGGAGACAAAAAATGCAACTCTGGGCAACATCAACAGGAACATAGTGTCCAGAAGAAGATAAGAAGTAATCCCTTCTACTGTTTTGAACAGATCTCACCTGGAATGTGCCCACAATTCAATAGGGATATCAATAAGCTGGAATGATGGATACGTTTTCTAAACTAGTTTTCCAAGGAACTGCTGCTTGAATATATGTGGGTATCCAGATGCTGCTGGTGTTAATCTGCTATCATTGTTCACCTTGGAGAACCCTATTTTACAAAGGTATCCTATTTTACCTAAGAAAAACCTCTGTTTGAAGGAGTGATTATATTACTTTCGTACTTTTTAAAGTATTTATCTTTAACAGATTGATAATGGAAATTTGTTCACAGGGTTTGGGGAGAGAAATGAAAAGAAATAGTTCCATAAAACATTTTTCTCACCTGTGTGATTTGATTTCCTGTCAGCTTATTTATAAATGTGAGATCTTGCTTCACGATAAAATTCTAGCCAGCTGCTTCATAAAATTCTCTCAACAATAGAAATCAGTTTGCTATTTTAAGATAAGTTAATAGTGCAAATAAATATGTATTTAAATCTCTATTCATTCAGAAGATTACTTAAAGACATATTTCTAAAGTCATACAGACTGAGTATCCCTTATCTGAAATGCTTGGGACCGGAAGTGTTTTGGATTTGGGATTTTTTTTCCAGATTTTAGAATGCATGTTTACATACATGTACATAGTGAGATATTTTGGAGTTGGGATCCAAGTCAAAACATAACATATATTTATATTTTATATACAAATAAATATAGCCCAGGTATGGGCAAACTAGAGGAGCCCCGGTGGCGAAGTGCGTTAAAGCACTGAGCTGGAGACTGAAAGGTCCCAGGTTCAAACCCTGGGAGCAGCGTGAGCGGCCGCTGTTAGCTCCAGCTCCTGCCAACCTAGCAGTTCGAAAACATGCCAGTGTGAGTAGATCAATAGGTACCGCTCCGGCGGGAAGGTAACGGCGCTCCATGCAGTCATGCCGGCCACATGACCTTGGAGGCGTCTACAGACAACGCCGGCTCTTTGGCTTAGAAATGGAGATGAGCACCAACCCCCAGAGTCAGACATGACTGGACTTAACATCAGGGGAAACCTTTACTTTTACCTTTATGGGCAAACTAAGACCTGTGGGCTGGATGTGGGCCCTTGGACTTTTTTACCCAGGTCCACACACTCCTTTTGACAGGAGGACACAGCAGCCCACTGGAGGGATTTGGGGGAAGAGGCAACGAGGAGAATAGTCCTTTGCATCGGCCGCACTGAGTGTGAACTATCTTTCTCGGCATCTGGCCATGAGGGCTCGGCTAGGCATGGGAGGAGCCAGCCCTCAGGACCACCTGACAGAGCATGAAGCAGTAACAGTTTCAAGAAGAGAAGGGGAGGGAGGGGCACACGACCAGCCACACTCAGCCTGAGTGGGTGAGCACATGTGCTGGCGAAAGAAGAAAAAAAAACCCTCTCCTCTGATGCCTCTTGCACCCCTTCCAGGCTCTTGCTGTACATCATTTTAATTAAGGGGGCTTCTCCAATGTCTCTTTCTCCCCCCCCCCCCATCTTCTCAATTTGTGAGAAGGAAGTGGTCAAGAGGTATCAGACTGCATACCTTATTAGATGATTAGGGGAATATCATGTTGTTGTTGTTATGTTTATTTATTTATACCCAGCTTTTTCTCTCCACAAAGGAAACTCAAAGTGGCTAGTAGAGAAGTGCTAGAGAGCTGAAATGGGGGGAGGGAGCAGCCTGTGGCCTCTCCTGAGCCATGAAACTCCTCAGCCTAATCTACTTCAAAGGATTGTGAGAAAGCTGGGGAAGAATCTGCCCAGTGGGGCCTTGCCCATGGCAGGAGAAGCAACTGCAACTGTGCCTTGGCCTGGGAGCACTGTGTGTGACTTTGCAATGAAAGGAGGGAGGAGGGGGAGGGGGAAGGAGTGCAGAGGCATGGCTCTCTCCCCGTGAGCCCTGTGCTAAAGAGGGGAAAGTGGTGAAGAGGTCAATAGATCACAAAGGGCCTGCCCGTCCCCCTGCTGAAAGAAGGTTCCTCTGGCCCCTCCCCTCCTGGCCTGGCCCCACCTAGTGCATGCACTCCCTCCCTCCCAGCCCAACCATCCATGCAGCCATCCAAGGCAAAAAATTTGCTCATGCATGAATAGGCTGAGGGTAATTTTATACATAATATTTTAAATAATTTTGTGCATGCAACACAGTTTGTGTACATTGAATCATTAGAAAGTGTCAGTATCTCAACCATACAGAGAAGGGATTCTCTGAAATGCAAAGGCAAGAGGCCACTATAACCAGAAATGTAATCTAATAAACTATAAGACAGTATTTCCTCTATGTGCTATAGTCATAGAACATTCAATGTACAGACAAGGAATATAGAGATTCAAAATATACTAAATGCTTCAAAATACACTTCTCTAAACCAAATATAGCCAATGTGTATATAGCAAATTCATAGAAAGCAGAACTCTTATATTAAGGGTTTGTGAGTTCAATGACAACCAGAGTTCATGTTCCACATGGACGACTGTGTAAATCACTGATTGTAGATCCAAAACTATATGTCAAAGTTAGTAAATCCTTTTTTAATCCAATGTTTTAAACAAATCCAAGGTTTGTCACCATCCACGGCCAGTTTTGACTGTGTAGTCTTCCTCTGGTGGTGGTTTATGCAGGTATGAAAAACCTAGAATAGTCAATTTTCCAATGTAACACGTTCTTAGAGTAAATAAATTCAATGTATCAGTATCAACGACGGAGTGGACCTACAGGGAATACATATGAGTAGCTAGAAACACTTGTACAGGATAAAAATTACGAAGTATTGTAAAAGCATTAACGACAGAAGCATGTATACTCACATAATATGTTTTGAATCTCTATAATCCTTGTTTGTTCATTGAATGTTCTATGACTATAGCATATATAGGAAACACTGTCTTATTGTATCTCAACCACCCATGTAGACAATTTTAGAGAAGCTTGGATTTTGGATAAGGGAATGTCAGTTTTCTCTTGCATTTGTGCTTTTTAGCTCCATATATCATGGTAGTTCTTAAAATTTCTAATCAGTATGATAAAGACAATGAACCAACAACAGCAGTAAACATACCAACTTTACCCCACCCTTCTTCCAACCAGCTCTGTGTTCATTCCAAGATGTTTGGTTCATGTAAATTTTGTATCCACTTCTATGTCAATTCCATTATATTTTGGCATTAATCTGATTTATTTTTGCTTTTTAAAAAGGCATGGGAAATGTGAGGTGAAATATTTTATATGCTCACTTCTAAATTATTTTCTTCCCAAAACTGCACATTTAATGCATACACTTTGTTCCAGAAGCCATTTTGAAACACAAATAACTAAATTTCAAACTGCACACTAATATTGGTGATGAAGCAGTTCAAGTAAATTCAGAATACAACTGAGAAAGATTTAGTTCCTCTCTACTTTTTTCTCCTTCTAGCTTCATGACTGTCTTTTGTAAAGTAGATTAGATTGATGATATTATCACACTAGGGCTTTAAAGTGGGCAACCACACTATTCTGCCGACTGCACAAATCTAGGAAATGTAGTTTAGGATGAGGTCTTTTGAATTCTCAGCTACAGAGGTCCTCGACTTCCCCAACTACATTTCCCAGAAATCTGCAGGTGGCTACCCATTTTAAAGCCTAAATGTGGTAACGTGGAATGGGGAATTTTTGGCCCTCTAGAAGTGGAGCTCTCTCTTAGGAGACCTTTCAGGAAATGATACTTCTTTCTATGGATCCTTTGTAGATGCTCTCGTGTGCTTTCCCTTTTTTTCTTTGGAGATTCTGCTTCTCTCTGTCGAGCCTTTGGTGATTCTCTCTCTCTCTCTCTGTGGGAACTTTGAAAATTCTGCAGGTTTGCCCCTTTGTTTATATTTAAACAATACAAACCAATATTTAACAGGGGCTCTTGCGCCATCAGTTAGATGCCCCTAATGGGTTTGCAGCCTTTCTGGATTTGATCCACCAGAAAGGGGGGAGCAACTGCTCACCCGATTCCCTGAGAAGCTGAGGTGAGAGAGAGAGAGCTCTCACAACCTCTATCCGGCCGCCATGCTCCCGCACTAGAATATTTACTCTCTTTTAGATACAAATAGGTTTGTCCAACGTCTGGAAACTTCACAATATCTTACAATAAGCATGCATCACTCTGAGCCAGTTTGACAGAGTCTCCACTCAATAGAAGTAAACAAGATTGTTAAGTCCCGATTCCTTTTCTCAATGCAACAATGAGAAAATTTCCTTCTCAGCAGGAGGGTGGAGATTTCAAAGGAAAATTCCAGTTTTAGTTTAAAATGAGTGTTGGCTTCTTCCCAGATGACCAGGGATCATGATCTCACACCCTACATTGCCGGAAGCAGTTCCCTGCCTAACATATCAAAATGTAATATCAAATATTACTCTTAGATACTGTACACCTTGATTTTGAAGGGGTTAGTTGTGGCAATAACAGTTTTCCAAGAAATATCATTGATCCCCCGAGCCCAGGATAAATAGTCATAACTCAATAGTGTACTTTGGCCATGAACCTCATCAGCAATAATGAGGATTGGAGGAGAAGTGTTTACTGAATTTAATAAAATGTTTAAAAAATGTTAATTTTATTCCATTAAAGTTTATTCATTTTTAAATTATGCAATTTATTCAGCATTAGGACAATTATTACAACAGGCAGAGATAATTTGCGGCCTTTGTGATATTTCTCTTCCATGTTAAGTAGAAGATCACACTAGTAAAATGGTACAGCTTTTCCATTTAAATTGAAAATGCCAAAATGATCCCCAAATAAATGTTTTATTCTTTTTTATAGTTAAAAACGCCATTGAATTGATTCAAGGTGAATCTGACATAAACAAAAAGCTCATGACACTTAGATTGTTGCCCAATCAGAGGAATAAAGAGAGCAGACATAAAACATGGGATAAAATAAGCGCAAATTTATTCAATATTATCTATTTAGTTGTGTTTTGGTGATAAGTAAACCTAAATTGGGGGGGGGGGCAATTTGGTGCAGGAGAAACTGGCGTGGTCAGTGTCTCCGCACCAGAGTAGCCAGCCTCTCCTGTCCTTGAAATGAATCCCTAAAAGTCAATGCCATTCCTAGGTTCAGCCAATGAACTGGAAAACTAGCCAGAGGATGTAAACCCCTAGGTCACTTTGGCGCCTAGTGAGGGCAAAAGTTCCAGAGACCAGCTCCAAGAACAGGAAATTATACCTCATTTCCAAAATTGCACAATACACAGGAGCAGTTCCAAATTTCCATCTTATGCAAATATGGCAAAAGGTGTATCACTAGTGTGTTTCTCCCCTCAACACATGCCATGGAAATCTATATAAGATACCACTCTTATCCAATTGTCCAATTTTCCATGACAGTGTTAGGTAGGCAGGAATGAAATCCATAAAAAAAAGGGGGGGGGGCGTTTTTACCTGGCCTCATGGCGACCAAAATTATTACACAGTGTAAGGAAGTGGGAGGGTGGATTGAAGAAATCCAAGGTGAAAAATGGAGGGCGGGGTTGACTCTTAAGAACCGGTTAGGTCCTAACCCTCTCTTCATCTCCTGGCACAAAAATGATGCCAGGAGACATCTATCTACCGCTGCCCTTCATCTTCCCGAGGACAACAAAATTTAACCTCCATTACTCTATGGTCTTTGGAATTGCATTATGTGAAAATTAAAATCAAAATATACCTTTCAATAAAAGAAATGCTCATGTATTTTTTAAAAAGAAAATACACTGGCTGTTTCAGTTCAAGAGTGAATGCATAACCAATTAGCCATGAAATTGTCCTTATCTTATATTTTAACCTTGAAAATTGCTTCCTGCCACTAGAATTCATTATCATTTTAAAGGCATAGGTAGCACACACCTCAAAATGAAACATCTAGTGGGTATCAGCCTTTAAAAAAGAGGTGAGTTTCCTGTTTAGCATAAAAAGGGGCAAAACTATTTCATTTTTCGCTCTTGTTCTCTCTTTTATGTCATTTTTATTTATCATGCCCATCCTTTCCTTGTATCAATCACAATACATTTTATGCCTTTGAACATCAAAAATCTAAAGTATTGGAATGGCTGAAAACTATGTATAGGACTTTAATACTTCACAAATTGCAGAGAGAGACTGCATGTATATTTGGTTGCATTCTGCCTCCTGGGTGCCCTCCCCCCACAATATTTGTGGAGAATATTGAAATTTCTTTGTTGTTCTCTTGTCAATTTGCATCTAAACAAAATGTCCCCTGAAAACTTATAGAGCCATTGTTAAAGACCCTAAAGCCTACGCTTTAAACCTAAGAGTGCAATAAATCTGTTCTCATTTAATGTGCTACCCTGCTGTTTTGAATGCTTCACAGAAATTCTAAAACAGGTTGACATTTCAGATGGGAAAACCAGTTTTGGATTGCTGTTTTTCAGTTATTGCATAAATCCAGGAGAAGCCCAACCATAAGGGAAACAAAAATAGCAGTGTGCCTATCTTATCACTGCCTATGGCATATTTTCTTTTTAAGGAAGACCAGATTCTGTACAAGGAATCGGGAAAGGCTTCATTTTGTCCTTGAGTTCAGGCAGCAAATTGTCTTGGTCTGGTTGCAAAAGAAACTTCTGAAATATGGGACAAGGCAGATTCTTCATAATGGTGATTTGGGGGAGAGGGTTCTTAAAGGAAAGTCACACCTTAAACTGGATGTAGTATATGTTCTGCGTCTTTCCTAATATTTTCTAGCTACAGTTTCTGATTCATTTTCAAGGGCAGCCTCACGTAGAGGGCATTTCAGTAGTCTAATTGAAATGCTACCAGTAAATGGACTACTGTGGCTAAGTTATCGCTTTACAAAAGGATCTTGTAGTACTTTAGAACAAAGTTGGTAGCATAAGCTTTCATATACTAAGAATACTGCCTCACATTCTTGAGCTTAAGTTATCTCTGTCCAGGAAAGACAGTAGCTGATGGACAAGTTGAAGGTGGTTCCAAGCACTCCATTCAATCAAGTCTAGCATCAAGGGACAATGATGGATTTGAGAATACTCTCACACTATGCACCTGCTTTTTCACGAAAGTGTGACTTCATTGAGAATGGATAATCTACCTGGCTCCTGGATGCGAGAACCACCAATCCACAGAGCATCCAATTTAGTGGGATTCATTCTCAGTTTAATCACCCTCATCCAATCTATTCCAGCACCCATAGTCACAGGCAACTTCAATGACAAAAAGCCTAGGTGAGTGTCATCTGCATACTGGTGGCACTCAACCCCACAGAACCCATAATGTGCATCTTCTTCCAACAGCCTCATAGGGATGTTAAGCAGCATGGAGACAAGACTGCACCATACGGCACCATACAATACATTAGCTACAGGACTCAGAAGTAGTCTCTCCATGCCCATATCTCTAGAACCAATATTGCAGATAGGAGCAGAACTACTGTAAAATAGTGCATATGTGAAAGGAGGTAGGGTGGACATTTCTTTTTATGCCAATATCATTTTCTTTCTTAAATATTTTTCATATTTTGGGACTTTTTGGATTTTTTTCACAAAGTCATTTTCTTTCTTCATCATTTTTGACATCTTTAGAGTTTTTGGGAAAATATTTCACAAAATCTTTTTTATTGATCCCCCCGGTGCATAATTTCTATTTTTATGTATTTATTTATTGGATTTTTGCTCTATCTTTCTCTCAGGAAACAAGAATCCTATAGGTAAAGGTTTCCCCTGACGTTACGTCCAGTTGTGTCTGACTCTGGGGGGTTGGTGCTCATCTCCATTTCTAAGCCGAAGAGCCAGCATTGTCCGTAGACACCTCCAAGGTCATGTGGCCGGCATGACTGCATGGAATGCTGTTACCTTCCCACCGGAGCGGTACCTATTGATCTACTCACATTTGCATGTTTTCGAACTGCTAGGTTGGCAGAAGCTGGAGCTAACAAGCGGGCGCTCACTCTGCTCCCCAGATTTGAACCTGGGACCTTTTGGTCTGCAAGTTCAGCAGCTCAGCGCTTTAACACACTGAGCCACCGGAGAATCCTATACGGCAGGAGAAATCACACCTTTTTATCTAATATTTGCCCAGTTTCATTTCAAAGAAGGAAGAACATTGATCAGCATTGTGCTTATTCTTTGTTTTATGAGAACTTTCTTTTTAAAGCAAAATGAAGAATATAGTCCCATTCTCAAGAGGTTTTTGAACACATCTTTGCACACTATGCCCATGATCCTGCATAGTAGAACTATGCCATAGCTAGCATTGCTGTAGTGCTTTCTCACGGTCATTTTTCTGGGGAGAGTTGTGGAGGACT
The DNA here is from genome assembly GCF_035594765.1 of Anolis carolinensis. NCBI lineage: Eukaryota > Metazoa > Chordata > Lepidosauria > Squamata > Anolidae > Anolis > Anolis carolinensis. Next base: position 222,359,590 of record NC_085842.1, on the reverse strand, counting down.
AGAGAATATTAGAGTATGCCTCCATTGCTAGATATGAAATGATTACATCCTTCCCTGAGATCTTCTGGAGGTGCCTGGCTATGGGGACACCACTCTCACACCAGGTTTTCCCACAGCTTTCACCAGGCATAGACTGGTAAAGAGACACACAAATGTAGGTTTAATTCACTTCTGCCTATGCTACTAACTGCCTGCCATGCATGGTGCTCTGGGCTGGGGTGACCATTTTTAATTGGCAACTTTTAGATCATGAGAGAGCTATCCATATCCATGTTTTATTCTATTGTTTTCTTTTAGGGCAATATTGTCCACTTGCCCAAATGTCTAATACAGGATCAATGCAGCAATTCTAATTTAGTAGAGAAATCTGTGGAAGTGAGAAGAGCAAAGATGGATTGCTCACAGTTATGGACCAAAGCCAAAACAAGGATTCAAAATTTGACTGTCCCATGGAGGAGAAAAGAAGCAGTCTAGATATAAAGAAAATGAAATATTTGCTTGAAGCTATCATTCATCCACTTACATGGGACAGGAATCCAAAACAATTTACGGAAATGATGAATGTCCTCTATCTTTTGCTCTCATCCTTCTCCCAATGGGCTGCCAGTGCAGCTAGGTGCACTGAACATATGGTATTTCAGGAAAAAAGGAAAAAGAAATACTTTAGAGTCTTGTTCAAAATGCACATTGAAAAACTCTGTATATAGAAGCTACTTTCACCCCTTTGATAAAAACACCCACACACACAAACAAACAAACAAAACCCACACACAAAGCAGAAAAATGAACTTCATGTTAAATACATGGAACAAAAATTAAATGATATGATCCTTAGAGTACTTAAAGATTTTAGAGCTATGTGGAAGCGTATACTCCTAAAAGCACACATAACATTATTTATTTAATAGGAGTTCTGGCTCAATGACCAAACAAACAAACAAACCTAGCTGTGAACACAGAAATATTTATGAAGTTTCTACTTGTTATGAATTGTTTTTTCCCCTTATTCTCATGAAGTAACATTTTGTATTCAAGGGAGATGGGAGGACAGAGGTCACTGAGCTCTAAAGAACCAGCCTTGGATATGGTGAGCATGTGACATCTAAATTAATAATAATGGAGTATAGAAGAGAAGAAATACATTTCTATGGGAAGCTTTCTCCTCCACCTCATGTTTGAAACCATGGCAAATGTGAGAGGAAGTAGAAACTACTATGTGATAAATTCTTTGAATTCTTATTCATACATCCTCAAATTCCTTTCATGCCCATTCTTCTGCCTGCAAGTGAAGCTTTTGATTCATATATTCTTGCAGGCTCTGGCTACTAAAAATATATTCTTACATATCAGCACTCAATATCAGATAAACTAGTTTTTTCATTGCTTCATGATGCCATTATGAGAAACATTACTTGTGTACAAATTATACTAGGTATCTGTCTTAAAAATAACTCTGTCTATTCAGAATACAATCCTATTTATATTTAGTTCAGTATCTTTCATGGTACACCCTAGTTTGCAGCCAATTTGTTAACAACAAATTGCTACCATTATATGTTTCTTTGTTACCTCCCCCCAATGTATTGCACAAAAGCACCAAAGCTTGTTTCACCAAAAGTTTGGAAGAGACAGCCATCTAAAATCTTTTCCTTAAAGGAAAGTGTTGGCCACCTGCCTGGTAGGATTAAACGTATCATCAATCATCCTTGACATAAGTCAGAATGAGAAGTGATAACATACATATGTGTGTAAGAAGATAAAAACTGGAGGCAATGACACATGGTAAATTTAATACCTATATAAAATAAATACAATGTATGCATGCATTTATAAGAAAGTGTGCTCATTTTTATGGCAAGGTCTCCTCATTTAGACCAGTTGTTTTCAATCTTTTGACCCTTCAGATGTTTTGGGATTTTAATTCCCAAAGTGCCAAGTGCAGTTTCTGAAAGTCAGCCTAAAACTGCTAGGGAGCCAATATTGAGAATTACCTATCCAGTCCAATCTCAGGCTCATTGCAATAATATTGCAACTACTGTCTTATTTTAAAATATTTCAAAATTGCTACAATTATTTCAGCAGGTCAATGTCATTTCCTTTCATTGACTAATTATCTTTCATAATTTATAAAGGGTTGATTAATTTTTACTCCATGTTTCTTTCAATATGTTAAATTAAATGGTTTTCCTCCTCTACACTTTATCTTCTCTAGAGATATTAATTTTTCAAGTTTTGGAATCTTAAAAGGGAGAAAAAGGTGAAATCATATCCTGAAAATATTAATTTCAAATGTTGCAAAAGCAAAGACCCATTGATATTCAATGTATAACATTAACATGCTATATATTTTGTAGTGGTTTGAGCATTGGATGACAGGCACATCTACACAGACCGCATATGGCGATGCTAATCTGGAGTGGTGTACTATGGCTAAGTGTGGCTAGAACACTGTGTGGCACTGGGTTGTCCCAGTGTCTAGATCAAAGTTTCTCAACCTGGGGGTCAGGACCCCTGGGGGGTCACAAGGGAGGTGTCAGGGGGTTGCCAAAGACCATCAGAAAACACGTATTTCTGATGATCTTAGGAGTCCCTTTGACAGAGAAGGCTGAAGATCTCTCAGCCTGTCCTTCTCTTCCTTTTTGGAAACAGACAGCGAATCCTCCCACCAAAAAGTCCTCCTACTGTGATTGGTTGGCCTCTCAGCCAAGGGGAGGGCTGTTTCTGAGACTCCAAGCAGTACTGTGTCGGAAGTTTGGCTCAATTCTATTGTTGGTGGTGTTCAAGGGGCTCTTTGATTGTAGGTGAACTATAAATCCCAGTAACTATAACTCCCAAATCTCAAGGTCTATTTTCCCCAAACTCCACCAGTATACACATTTGGGCATATTGAGTATTTGTGCCAAGTTTGGTCCATATCCATCATTGTTTGAGTCCACAGTGCTCTCTGGATGTAGGTGAACTTCAGCTCCAAAACTCAAGGCCAATCCCCAATAAACCCTTCCACTATTTTCTGTTGGTCATGGGAGTTCTGTGTGCCAAGTTTGGTTCAATTCCATCGTTGGTTGAGTTCAGAATGCTATTTGATTGTAGGTGAAATCCCAGCAACTACAACTCCCAATGACAAAATCAACCCCCCCTCAACCCCACCAGCATTCAAATTTGGGCAGATCAGGTATTTGTGCCAAATTTTGTCCTGTGAACAAAAATACATTCTGCATATCAAATATTTACTTGACGATTCATAACTGTAGCAAAATTACATTTCTGAAGTGTCAATGAAAATAATTTTATAGCCGGGGATCACCACAACATGAGGAACTGTATTAAAAGGTTGCGGCAATAAGAAGGTTGAGAACCACTGGTCTAGATGGTGTCAAGGAAAGCATGATGGCCATGTGAACACACAGTGTCGCTTCCAAAAGGGGAAGTGGCCCAATGGTTCACACCCCTAAAAGGTGTATGTACCCCACAACTTTTAAACATTTTTTCTCTACTAGAGAGCTCAAATCCATTTAGCCTGAAATACAGTTTCAGAAAATCTGAAGAACATCATCAAATCCTTAAATTTCATAAATTGGATCCATGACAGTTAAGGTTCCTCACCCATAGCATAACTGTGGGGTGTAGAGACCCTTGAATGTCCGGACAGGCTCTATCTAGCCAACCTTTTGATAGTGGGTGACTCTCTAATTCCAGATGGAGAAAGGTTCTAACTTTCTGCTGATTTTGAAAGGCACTGGGAAGCTCTCACGTTCCCCCCTTCAGAATATGAGCAGATTCAATGATTCATATAGTCTGAAAGGTGTGGGGAACTTTCACAGGAGGAATGTTAATCTCTGAACAATGACAAATCCCTCTCAGTTCTGTCAGGCAGCTCATTCTTGTTTGCGTGATGGGATCAGTCAGTCTACGATAACGGTAGCAGTGACCTCCTCTGATCCAATAATGTAACAAATGCCCTCTACATTCTAAAGTGAAGCAGCTGGTTAGAAAAGAGTGGAAGACAATCTTGGCTGCTGACAAGGCCTGTTAGTCATCTTATTTGTCTGTCAAGGGCAATTTTCAATGCACAAGGCATTGTAGGGTCCAGATGCTGGAAAAAAATAACCTGAAATGCCTTTTTGAGATCATGTATAAGGTACATTGTGAACCTATTGAACACTTTGAACTAGTTTCTTTCTTTCAATGTGTTAAGTTAAATGGTTTTCCTCTTCTGAACATTATCTTCACCAGAAATATGAATCTTCTCAAATTTCATACTTCTAGACAAAAATGAACAACTTTGCTGTTTTTAAAATGTCATTCCAAACTGTGCAGTTTATAGGACCACATCACTAACTCTGAAAACCAGAAGCCCACGAAACAATATGAAGCTGAAGGGAGGACAAGAGTGTGTTTATGGGTTTTCTTTCAGACTGAGGCCCTGACTTAACAGGTAGTTGCTTTCCATCCTGCACACCTGCCTTGCCTCCAGAAGTCTAGACATAATAGGCAGATGTCTGTGGGGGCAGGTTCACCACCAGCGGGGTCATCCCAAAAGGACTGTCTCTTTGCCTGGTTTTTTTTGTCTTTCTTTTTTTAAAATTTTTAATTTTTTACATTCCAACAATTAACAATATTTTTGCAATGCATGTCTTATTTCAATATACATAATACCAAAAGTAACTAATGCTTAAATGACATTTTAAACGATCCTTTGGAATGTATCACCCAACCCCTTGCCCTCCCCCCGTTCCCCCTCCCCCCTGGAACAGCAATTCAATAATATATTAGCATTGTATCATTTTAACCGTGTGGAACGCCTGGTTCAAGGTGGTGTATCTTTCGTCTCCATCTATTTTGTCAATTAGGACTGACCATTTCTTGAACCAGTCTTGTTCTTTTAGACTATTTGTATATTTTCTTTTCCTTTGATTAATGAAATCATTAATTATATATTCTGATATATAAGACCACCAAGTTTCTATGTCCCATTTTGTCTCATCCCTCCATCCTTGGGCTATCGTGGCTTGTATTGCGGCTGTCATATATTTTAGAATCTCGGTCCAGTTATTGTTATCGTCCCTTACCATTATTGTGAGGGAAATAAATCTGGCTTTGTCCCATATTAATTCTTTCCCTATTATTTCTTCCATTTCTTTTCTTATTTTACTATAAAAGATTTGAATTTTTCTACAGTCCCACCACATGTCCCACCTATTTCCCCACATTTGTGCCAACATTTGTTCGAGGTATTTCCCGTTATATGAGCTAATTGGAGGGGGGTTCTATACCATTTTGAGATTATTTTCCTTTGTGTTTCTTTGATCCTTTGATTAATTTTCTGAATATTATCGATCCAAGACCTTATTAGTTTCTCAGTAAATTTTTCTTCCTGTTTCCAATTCTGTATAAGTGTTGCTTTCGTATTATAAGTTAATGTAATTAGTTCATCATACCATAGCCCAGTCATTCCTTTATCTATTTCTAATTCCCTTCTAATTATTCTATCCAGGGGGGTTTCACCTGTTTCTCTTCTTTTCAAGCCCAGGTCTCTTTGCCTGGTTGATGCAAATTTTGCTACCTTGTTGTAACATCTGCCTTCCTGATTGTACATAAGATTGTTTTTATTGTGATTATGCTGTTTCATCATGATTATGCTACTTTATCAGAGGTGCGAACACATAGAACAGCAAGCTAACCCACACCTCCCTATTGGATTTTGACTCTCCCCCTTTTTTATTTTGTCCGGAAAGTTGTTCTAGTTCTCTCTCTCTCTCTCTCTCTCTCTCTCTCTCTCTCTCTCTCTATCTATCTATCTTGGGTTTTTTTTGTTTTTTATGATGAGAAAATGGAAATCAGCTTGATTGAAATTAATCAGCACGACTGCCATTGACTATATGTACTGCCCTTGTTAGTTTAACCTATTTCATAGTGGAATTAAAAGTAAACAAGTTATTAGAATTTCTTGGAGGATGGAAAACATAACTGTGACAAGCAGAGCAGTAGTGATTATTTGAGAGACCAATCAATCCTGGCTGATTAATAGGTGTACCTGATTGTTAAAAGCATCATTGTTAAATTTTGGTTCTGGGGTTTTATAGTGATTGAAACAAAATATAAATATTTGCAGTACATCCCCATCTATGTTGTTACAGGATACCTTAGAGACCATATTTTTCTATATCCACCTGCCCTGATATCAATGGAAATAATATTTTCTGTGTTCCAGGTATGGTACAGACAAGAGTAATATGGTTGAGAGAAAGGGCCTTATGAACAAGATAGGTTTTGTAGGTTTGATCTTAAGTTGATATAGTAGTTTTGGATAGCATAGGGAAGGGTTAATATCCCTGTGGTGTTTGTTTTACTGTTCAGAAGATTTCGTCTCACTTTCTGACCCTATGATAATTGGATTTGTGATAAAGCTTCAGTTGAGACTTCTTTCCTCTATGATAACTCTTTCAGGGGTGAATTTTCCTTCTGAGGGGTAGATCTCTCTCACTTGCTGTGTCTCATACCCATTCTTAACTAGAAGTAATTTTTAAGTCAGATGTCTGTCTGTAATATGGTGAAAAGCAAGAGAAACCTAAAACACATGCTGATCCTTTCTATTCTCTCTGACATGGCATTGCTTCAGACCCTTTTAAACGCCTGGTTAGTGAAATCGTGGTAGCATTCAGAGGCTGCTGACCCCCTACGGCAGCATTACTGCTTTTCCTTCTCCATGCCTTTGACTGCCATGACTCAATACTAATTTGTGGTTTGGTGAAGCACTAGTACTTTTTCCCAGAGAAGGCTTAAGACCTTGTAAAGCTACAACTCACACAATTCCATAGCATTGAGCCATGGCAATTAAAGCAGAATCAAGCTGAATTAATTATACTGTATAGATGTACAGATAGTGTTTTTTTTAATTAAATACTTAATGTGCAAGATACCTCAGAAGAAGAAGGCTTTTCTGCAGAAGACTGAACCCTCTCATACAAGGGTAGTAGTAGTAGTAATATTAGTATTAGTATTTAGACCCTGCTTTTTCTCTGCCAAAAAGGACTCAAAACAGCTAATATTAAATTCCCTAACAACGTGTGGATTAAAAGCTAACATATATAAACATTAAAATAAAATTAAACATAGAAATATTAAAAATACATAATTAAAACCAATAGCAATATTAACATTTTTTAAAAAATCTGATGCTTGATATAAATGGAGAAAACCATGTTGAGCCACCAATTAAATCCTATCAATTAACCACTCATATATTTAAATGGGTGCATCAGAGATCGTGGTGTGTATGTTGAAGAAGAACACGAGGAAAGAGTCACGCATACTATACCCTGACAAGCATCTCTAAATATCTAATGTTGACCATGTAGAACATGCAACATTTTGCATGTGTCATGTTAGTGTTGGTGGGACACTCTTCAGTAAGAAAATAATATGGGGAAAGATGATTTCATCTCCCCGCATGCTATGGTCCTAATCTTATTTTGTTTCCCACCCTTACATATACAGTTATTTATGCTTTTGCAGAGAACCCAGGAAAGAAGGTAATGTATCAAATATCAATCATTCTGTTGGCAGACTGAAGAAAATCACATACACACCAGGAGACATATGAAGTCATACCAAGAAATCTAATTTAGAAGAACAACAACAAAAGAAAATATGATGGCATGGAAAGGATGATAGCAATTTTTGTTGAAATGAACTAAGGTTTCAAGAGTGGTTTGACCCATCTCAATGCATACATCGGGATAAGGCAAACATCTATGGAGCCCCATTAGTTTCTAGAGAAACTTGGAATGTTGTATATTAAATTATTTATTGGTTGCAGAAATCCAAATAGGGGAGCCATACAGTAACTAGCCTCAAGAACTTTGAGGGCAACAGGTATATTGGTTACCCTTACTGTAGAAAAATATTGCTGCAATGTTGATATGTGCAGAAGCCATTATTGCTTGTCGCTGTGAGAGCTATGACAGGTTATATCTATTGCAAATACCAAGGTATTGAAAGTATTTGACCTGTTCAATTTTGTGGCAGCTGATCTGACAAGACTAAGGTGAAAATGCAGGAATAAAGACCTACTGGCTAAGGGCAAAAGTCAAGAATGGGATTGAGAAGAAGGGAATGACAACCCTGAGATTTAAGTATAGGAGTAGAAGGGCCTAAATACTCTAAAGGCTCCAGATCCTGTCTGATCTTGAAAGCTGAGTAGATCAGCTCTGGTTGTATTTGGATGGAAAAGCACCAATGAATCACAGATGCTATCGGTATGCTTCAAAAGATGGCATTGCAAACCACCTCTAAGTATTTCTGACCTAAGAAAATCCTATGAAATTCATAGTGTCACCATAAATTGACAGATGACGTGAAGGGACATATACATAGGAGTGGAAGAACCATCAGAACTGAAAAAATACAATGTGGGCAACTTGAAGAAATCCCTCATTCTCTGCGTGTCTCTCTCTATAGTTTTTTTCTGGTTTTTTTTCTTCTTCCTTCTTTCTCTCTTTCTTTCTCTCTTCTGTCCCCTCTCTCACACTCTGGAAATATATACCTTGGTAGCAAGCTGGGGTTGGATCTACACTTCCACATATTCCAGATTGTCAAAGCAGATCGTCCAGATTATCTGATTTGGCAATCCAAACTATCTGCGTCCAACTGGATTATATGAGTCTACAGTGTCATACAATCCAGTTCAAAGCAGATAACCTGGATTTTATAAGGCAGTGTAGAAAGGGCCTAGAGGTGGTCTGGGTTGAACCCCTCTTATCTCTAACACCATGCAGGTTTAAAGTTGAACATATTTCTGAATAAGCATACAAAATTTAGGTAGGGCATTCAGCAATCTGAGTTATGTTGTTTGGGACATCTATGTATACAATTGGGCACCAAGTGCTTTGTAGACTGCAAACATCCTCAAAGCATTTCTCTATGGTCTCTGCTAGCCTGTTTTGAATGCCAGGTAAAGAAAGATGGAACAGCCTTCTCTTCTTCAGTGTGTGGGTGAAAAAATAATGTTACCCAAAGTCAGAGAAAGCTGTTAACTCCAGATGTAACTGATTTTGGAAATTTAGCATCTCAAAACAGCTAAGCTTCCCAGTGGATCAAATTTTGATATAGGCGTAACACCAGTACAATTTCCAGACTGCAATCAAATGGCAGGATGTGTCATTTTGAAATATACAATGGCCAAAAAGCTTTCTCAAATTTTGATAAGCATGCACAGGCATAGTAGAATTGATGTTGCATGACAGTTCTGTTACAGCAACTGTATTCCTATGCATTCATATCCAAGACAGGTGAGCAGTTATTCTTGTACTCTATTGATTTACCACAATTGTTATGATTTATTTTATCTCTCTGGATTCTAGACTTCATTTCCTTTATTCTCTCATCTCTCGTTCTCATTCCAGCTGTCTACCTCCTACTATAACTGCTGTCAGCTGCCACTACCTTTCTATAGAAAGAATCTTTGAATACTCTGCCAATTGCCACAGCTGTGAGTGATGTGCTGTCTGGTGCATCTCCAGCATTCCTAAATGAGCAATTTTCATCACTTTCTTGCAATACCCATAACTATAGAGCACATTGGTTACATTGGAGAGCCTCAAAATGTTGGTGTGCAGAGTGGGATCGAGGTTCCTATTTATGCTGAGCAACAGACTAGAGAAAGGTAAAGGTTTACCCTATCTTTAAGAAGGGCAAAAAGGAGCATGCAAACAATTACTGTCTAGTCAGCCTTACATTAATATCAGGAAAGATTCTGGAGCAGATCATTAAGAAGGCAGTCTGTAATCACTTAGAAAAGAATGCTGTGAACACTAAAAGTCAACAATATATCAAAAAACAACTCATGCCAGACTAATTTTATCTCTTTTTTGACAGAGTTACAAGCTTGATAGATGCAGGGAATGCTGTGGATGTAGCATATCTTGATTTCAGTAGGGCCTTTGATGAAGTCCTCCATGATCTTGTTGCCACCAAACTAGTAAAATGTAGGCTAAGCAAAACTACTGTTAGGTGGATTTGAAACTGCTTAAGTGATTGAATCCAATGTGTTCATCTTCATGCTTGAAATAAATGACTAGTGGGGTGCCAAAGGGTACTCTCCCAGGTCCTGTGCTGTTCACCATCTTTATTTTTTTTTTCACCATAAAGATGTTCACCATCTTTATTAAGGACTTAGATCAAGGTTTAGAAAGCACACTTATCAAGTTTACAGAGCACACCAAATTAGGAGGAATAGCTAATACTCCAGAGGACAGGGTCAGAATTCAAAATGGCCTTAACAGATTGGAGAGCTGGGTCAAAACCAACAAAGTGAATTTCAGCAAGGATAAATGTAGGATACTACACTTAGGCAGAAAAAAATGAAATGCACAGATACATATGGGTGATACCTGGCTTGACAAAACTACATGTGAAAAAGAACTTGAAGTTTTAGTAGAACACAAGTTGAACATCAGCAAACAATGCGATGCAGCTGCTAACAAGCCAATGGGATTTTGGACTGCATCGAAAAAAGTATAGTGTCTAGATCAAGGTAAGTGTGTTGGAGGCTCCTTCCATTTAAAAAAGAGACTAGTTAGCTATCTGTTGGGGGTGCTTTAATTTTCTATTTCCTGAAGAATCTTTCACTCCACTGGTGTGGGAATATATTATCTTTATTGTAGAGAAGAAAAATAAGAAAGAGAAAGAAATTGTGATGTGTATGGGAGGAGATAAAATAACCCCATAGTTTGGGTCAAATCTTGGTCCTCCCAGCTGGGGAAGAGATGACTGCTAACATGATCTGTTCCCATAGACTTATGAAATGTAAAGAATGGCAGCAGAACCTGTGGCTATTAGGAGGGTGGTGAATCTACTTGAAATTCCCTGAATTTTAAAAGGGGGTAAATCTTTCTGCAGGGGGGGGGGGGGTTAAATTGTATGGCATGAAACGGATAGGAAAACTACCTACTACCCTTAAAGTTTGGTTGAATCCTCAGGAGCAGTGAACCAGGTGTGGCCTTTGGTTTCCCAACACCGTGTGCTTGTCTCTTTGTGCAGGGAGAGCAGGTGGAAGGTGGTCGCCTGTGCCCATGGAAAGAGGTTCAGGGGGAAAACAGAGATGATTAATATTTTCCTATTCAACTTTATAATTTACCTTTCTGCACTTCTAAATTAAATCTTTGCATATTTCAAGTATAATTAAACACCCCTAATTTGACTGCTTATCTATGTGTTGTCTCTTTGTTTCCCAGTTTGCAACTGACCACAGTATTTGGCTCTAGAATTTTATAATGTGTTTTCATCTCAATCTAAATGGAGTAATTATCAGGGATGGGGACCGAATCCATCGTATAACTGCTAAATAAATCTGTCCAGTAATAATGAGAATGGAGAATGTCCAACATATTAATGATTTTCTAGGAGGCAGGGCATAGTGGGATTTGATTGCAGTATTTATGAACATGAAATGTTGCCTTATGCTTCCATTCTTCTAATAACATTCATTCAGCATTTGCCTGTGTGAGACAAGTGCCTACATGAATGATATAGGTTGGCAACCACCTGCAAATCAACCCTTTTTTGTTCTGTGCAAAGATGAAATGTGTTTTTAAATGCAAAAGCTGATGTGTTAGTTGTGCTATGAACACAACATATCATCATCATCATCATCATCATCATGTAAAGGCTTAGCCAGTGGAAAATAACTCCTCCCCCCAAAAATTAACAATGCAAATCTTTAAATACACATTCATAACCATGTTTAAACTTCTGTCGCTGTTTTGAGACTCTTTAGGGCCAGGCTTTTGAACAGCTAGCTTTTTAAAATCTAGCTTTGGATCCAGGGGAGAATTTATGCAGATGATGATAGGGTTGTTACAGTATAGTGTAGGTTTATTTTCTTCTATTCTAGAGGGCAGAATAAGGTCTATTGATTTTAAGTTATAGGAAATAAAGTTTTGATCAAACATTAGTGGTTTGGCAATTGAGCTAATTATATAAAGCTAATTATATATGAGATTCTCTGCTCATCTTCAAAACGAGGCTGGACAGCTATCTGCTAAGGATGATCTAACTGGCATTACTATACTAAGCCTGTGTTTGGAGGGGCATTTCATGATTCTATGATGCAGAATTGAAAGCTGAGGATCTAACTGACCTGTCCTTCAACCTTGTCACTGAAGAAAAGAAAGGAAGCAGGGTGAATTCATCACTCTGTGTGCTGCTTCCTGCTGCAATACTTTCCCCATCACACATCGGAAGAAACACCCAAGTGGCGAGGATCCATGCAGGCTCCATTGGAGACAACACAACATGGGCAGGCTCCCATATTGGAAGGAAAGCATTGTACAATGCTTCCAATCCAATTGTGGGTGGGACCTCCATCAGAAGTCCAGAGATGTAGTGGGATGATATAGTGGGATGGGCCGTGTGCCCAATCATCACTTGACTGGTGGGAAGGTGTCCTAGGACACTTTCCAAGCCCCATCTGATGAGGTGGTTTGAGGGGAGGGAAGAAGGGATAGGCACAATTTAACCATGCCAAGACCTAGAAGAAAATGAATGGCCCTCCCTCTATTCCAACTGCCACTGCCCTGGCCTTGGAGGGAGAGCAGAAAAGAAGAGCATGGTTCCACTGGACCAGGTCTTGGGGAGATTGGGTGTTTTCCTTCCATTCCAACTGCTTTTACCCTGACATTGGAGGGAAAGAAGAAGCAGGCACAGCTCTGAGATGCCTAGGACTAGAAAGAAAGATGGAGGACCTCTCCTCAATCCTGATTGCCCTAGTCTTGGAGGGGAGAGAAGAATAGACAGTTTCTACTGGACTTCAACAACTCTCCCACTCCTATCCCCTTTCTTTCTGTGTTGTGCTTTTAGATTGTAAACCTGGGAACAGGGGACTATATTTTCTGGGAAGGGGATTTGTGGTTTGTAAAGCATCCTATATAGTGATGGAGACCATCAACGTTATCACATTTGACTTCACTTGGTATCTCCTCCACCCCAAATATTTCATGTACAAAAACAATACAATTTTACCCTATCAGTTGCACAAGGATAGAATCCTCCACCATAGCAAAGGGTGGTAGGATAAATCATGAGTGGAGTTAAAAAAACGAAACCAGTGCTAAAATGGTGCCTGGCAACTGTATAGACTGGATGAAGGCCAAAAAACTTAAGCTTAATCCAGACAATACAGTGGTGCTCCTGGTCAGTCAAAAGACAGATATGGGAACAGGGATTCATCTTGTGTTAGAAGAGGATAAGGTCACACACCTTGAAAACACTGGTTATCAGCTGGGGGGGGGGGGTACTCCTGGATTCGGCTCTGAATCTGGCAATGACCAGGAATGAACATTGCTCAAAAGCTTCAATTGCTCCCAAGAATGGCAGCTAGGTTATTAAGTAAGCCTGGCTACAAGGAGTACACAAATCCCCTGTTGTAACTGTTCCACTGGCTGCCAATTAGTTTCCCAGGTGCAATTCAAAGTACTGGTTTTGACCTATAAAGCCCTATATAGCTTGAGTCCAGGTTATTTGAAGGACCGTATGAGCTGTATGAGCCTATTAGGACACCGAGATCTTCTAGAGAAGGCTTCTCTATGCCCCACTCCCCTTTCAAGTGCATTTGTTGGGAGCAAGGGAGAGGGCCTTTATGGTGGCTGCTCCCAGACTCTGGAACTCATCCCCAAAGGAAACAAGAACGGCCCCATCCCTGCTTGTCTTTCACAGGCAAGTGAAAAAGTATGCCATCAAGCATTTAAGCAATGATGAGAGGCAGGCTTCTAGGGATGGTGTGAGTAGGATTTTGGGGTGCTGTGTAGTTTTTAAAATGTAGTTTTAATTGTATTTTAATCATATTTTAATTTGTATGTCTCATGACACAAAATATTTAATGGTTTTTTATCTTTATATTCTTATTTACATGCTTTTGCTCAGTTTTTCATTTGTACTGTGTCATATTTGCTGTTAGCGACTTGAGTCCTAGGTCAGGGGAAAGGCTGGATAAAAATAAAAAACATACATACATTGGAAAGCAGCTCTTTCTCAAATTCACAGCTCTATTGTCCAACACCTTTCTACCACCTGAGATGGCCATTGCACTCAACTAAATGCCTTGCCTGCAGAATAGTTACCAAAAAAATAGAGCTGATTGAGTTCAGAAATACTTTTTTTATTGTGAAGATGGAATGACTGTTAATCTTCTCTTTGCTCTGTTTTAACATGAACTGATTTTGACTGCTGTGCTGTGCGGGAAGGCAACAATATCTTTCTGACAAAGATTTGTGTCTTATCTCCTATTTTCTCCACTGCAGTGTATATTGTATAAGCCAGGGACAAAAAGAACCTGGGGTGGCAATTTCCATGATCAGAGGAGCTCCCAAATGGACTTGGTGAAGGGAATGAATGCTGATGAAGCAGGCTTTTTGGTACTTCGCAGAGGTAAACAGGAACATTCTTGTTTACTTGTACCATTGTATTTTCAGCTTTCAGTACATTCTTACACCTTGTTGAAAATTTTTATTTTCCAGTGTTCACTTATCTGCAAAAGCCTTCCATGCACTTGCTTCTAAAGTAAGTGTAATAAGTTCCCTTTCTTAAAGACATGACAATGTTTGATACAACATTTAGGATGCAGTCATCTGCAGAACTACCTCCATAGTTTGGCAATACAAGGCAACTGCCAGGATTACAGTATCAGCAAATGGCCCACTTGTCCTAACAGGGGAGCCATTTTCACTTTTGCATAAAGGATAATAATAATGTTAAAACATATTTCTATAAAATACATATTAAAGTGCACAAAACAGAAGTTAGACACAGAGTGGAAGTTTAACATTCATCATTAAAACTATCTGGGTAGGCCTGGGTCTTCTCTTGTGTCTTAAATTCTGACAGCTGATCTAGCTGTTAGAGCTCTACTGGCAGGTAGTTCCACAGTCTTGGGGCAGCCGATGAAAAGGTCCTTTGAGTGACAGTTGCCAATTGGGTTCTGGCAGGCTGGAGCAGATGCCCCTAGAGGACATCTGTGTTCAGGGCAGATTTTATAGGAGAAGGCGATCCTGCAGGTAACCTGGACCCAAACCATGTAGGACTTTAAAGGATAATACCAGTACATTATGCATTTCCTGGAAACTAATTGGCAGCCAGTGAAGTGACTTTAGAATAGGTGTAATATGTTCAATCCTAGATATCCCTGTAACCAATCTGGCTGTCATAGTTTGAAAGGTAGCCCAATGTAAAGCACATTGAAGAAGTCCAATCTTGAGGTTATTAGTGCATGCACTGCCATCTTTAGGTCCTCCAAATCTAGAAAGAGTAATCTAATGTATCAGCCAAAGCTGATAATAAGCACTCCTGACCGTTGCCTCAACTTGGGCTGACATTTGGAGAGACAGATCCAGGAGCACTCACAAGCTGCGAACAGGGAGTGTAACCCCATCCAGAACTGGTTGACATACTTTCAGGCCCAGAGTAAGACCCTTGATGGCAAGCACTTTTCTTTTGTTTGGATTGTTTCAATTTGTTTTTCCTCATCCAGCCCATTACCTCCTCCAGGCATTCATTCAGAGGAGACATGCTATCCTTAATTTAAGCTATTTTTGAAGGCATGGAGAAATATATTTGGGTGTCATCAGCATATTAATAATACCCTCCCCTTGCCTACAGATGATCTCTCTTAGTGGCTTCATGTAAATATTAAAAAGCATTGGGGATGCCACATGACAGTTCCTTTTTTGCAGAACAGCTATCCCCAACCACTACCATCTGGAACCTGCCTAAAAGATACAACCAGAACCACTGCAGCACAGTGCCTCCAGTTCCCAGCCCCTCCAGGTGTTCCAGAAGGATACCATGGTCGATGGCATCAAAGGCCACTGAGAGGTCTAGAATCACCAACAGGGACGCACTCCCTCTGTTGGTGTTGAGATGGAGATCATCCACTATGGCAACCATAGGAGTCTCAACTCCCTATCCGGCTCTGAAGCCGGTTTGAAATGGATCAAGTAAATGTGTGTCCAAGACCACCTGGAGTTGGGGGGCAATGGACTTCTCAATCACTTTGCACAAAAAAGGAAGGTTAGATAATGGTCTGTAATTATTAATGTCCAGGGGATCCACGGGGGCTTCTTCAGCAGTGGTTTATGTATGGCTTCTTTGAAACAAGATAGGAAATTCCCCTCCCTGAAAGGGAGTCCCTGAAAGTCCGTGTCCTGCAGACTAGGACACGGCACAATGGCTTCAAGCTACAGGAAAGGAGATTCCACCTGAACATCAGGAAGAACTTCCTCACTGTGAGGGCTGTTCGGCAGTGGAACTCTCTCCCCCAGACTGTGGTGGAGGCTCCTTCTTTGGAAGCTTTTAAGCAGAGGCTGGATGGCCATCTGTCAGGGGTGCTTTGAATGCGATTTCCTGCTTCTTAGCGGGGGGTTGGACTAGATGACCCATGAGGTCTCTTCCAACTCTACTATTCTATGATTCTATGATTCTATTTATTGCATTTTAGATTGAATTTCATCTCTTTCCTGGATGACCAGCCAAGAAGGACAGGGATCAAGAAAGCAGGTTGTCTTCCTTACTTGCCCCAGCAGCTTGCAATGTCCACATCAACAGTATTCACCAATTGAAACTGATGCAGTGTAATCCCACTCACAGAGTTGCTGGACACCTCATTGCTGGTCTCTACTCCAACGAAAACATCTAAGTCGGCTGTCATGTGAGGGATTTTATCTGTAAAATGATTGTTAAAAGCATCACAGTGAGCTACTGAAGCTTTGGAAGGGAGAGCACTTAGGTTAAGCCTCTCACCACTCTGAATAGCTTAGCTGAATGTGAATCTGCAGATACAATGTATGAAGAAAAGAAAACTTTTTTGCTGCACATATTGCCATTATATAGGAGTGAAGGTGCCCTCTATACCACGTCTTGTCATATTAAAGTTGAGTTTTCCGCCATATGCATTCTAGGATCCAATGGATCAAAGGCAGTCTAATCTATGATCCAAGAGGATCGGAGGCAGTTTGAGAAATGTTCAATTTGCATGAATGGAGTAGATAGAAGAACACTAAACAGCAAAATCTCAAAACAATACAGTAGAGTCTCACTAATCCAAGCCTCGCTTATCCAAGCCTCTGGATAATCCAAGCCATTTTTGTAGTCAATGTTTTCAATATATCGTGATATTTTGGTACTAAATTCGTAAATACAGTAATTACAACATTACTGCGTATTGAACGACTTTTTCTGTTAAATTTGTTGTATAACATGAGGTTTTGGTGCTTAATTTGTAAAATCATAACCTAATTTGATGTTTAATAGGCTTTTCCTTAATCCCTCCTTGTTATCCAAGAAATTTGCTTATCCAAGCTTCTGCCGGCCCGTTTAGCTTAGATAAGTGAGACTCTACTGTATTTCAAATGAAGAATAATTCTAATCAATATAAACTTATCAGCATTTCAGTGGGAAGTGTCAGCCTGCAGTTGCCTATGAAGTTAATTAGCATTGTTGTTGTTGCGTGCCTTCAATTTGTTTCAGACTTAGGCAATCTTAAGTCTAAAGTATAGGGTGGGGCCTGGATAAATGACCTTGGAGGGCTGCATCTAGCCCCCTGGGTCTTAGTTCGGGGACCCCTGATCTATATTAAGAATGAATGGAATTTGACTGGAATGGCTGAATGCTATTGAATCATTGAAGTTTTAATTTGGTGAGGTACCAGTACACTTTGGCAGATGGCTTGAGGCCTTGTAAAACTAAAATTCCCATGATTATACAATATTGAGCAATGTCAGTTTAAATGATGACTAATTGCACTAATTCTTCAGTGTAGATGCACCCTCAGACTTTGTTGTTTCCTAAAGTCAAAAAAATGTTGATACATTAGCAATACATGCCAGTTTGACTTTCACACTTGTTAATGTTATTTATATTTAGTGCAGTCATCTTCAGCCCAGCACCCTCTAGATGACTGCAGTGCTCACGTGTCCTGGACAGCATACCCATGCTGGCTGGGAATGACAGGGACTGTAATCCAACATATATCTAAGCGATGGGAGATTGTTCTAGAAATTGTGCTGAAATTGGGGAGAAGATGGAAATGCTAAAACCTAAGATGGAGCGAACCAAGTTACATAGACAAAAGGTTGGAGTTCACACTTTAATTAAAAAGAAACTGAAGCGATGGAGCTGTTAAGGTTTGCTGCGGTTTGAAGAGTAAAGATCTCCTGACTAAGATTTGGTGTATCAGGGCATCAGCAGGCTGCAAGGGAAAATTCAACAGCAACAGAAAGTGTCCTATGTCATGCACTCCTGGGAGGTTACCAAAAGGAGCTCTCCCGGTCTTGTGCTGAAATATATCAGGTGACCCCTTGCACATAGGGAGAGAAAAAATGCAGCAATTATGCACTGAACTGGGCTAGGCTATTCTTTTACAACTGAACTATTGTACCTTATAGGTATTCTATTCTTTCCCCTCTTCTGACTCTCATCCTTCCAGCAGATTGTGCAAATGCTAAAAATGGTAAGACGAAACTACATCTTGCAGCAACATATGACATAATTGCATGTGCTATGGAAGCAAAGCCCAACAGCAAGTTCTCGTGACTTTTTTTTTGGTTTGAGCATGACAAGAGATTTCTGGTATCCCAAATTTCATTTTAGTAACCACTTAGATCATTGAATTGGTAGCCCAAAGCTATATGTCCAGTACTGTTAGATTACAGACTGTCAGATCTCTCGTTATCAAATGTGATGTATGAGTCTTTGAGATCAGAAAATGTGCAAATTTAAATCCTATTTGACTTGCTTGTAATAAAAGAGTGCACTCTTTTTATTATTTTGGAGACTGGTTTCTTCATAAAAAATAATCTTCAGTTGGAAAAAAAGTAATTGGGTTTATTTATTCATTATATATTACAATATTTATATCCCGCCCTTCTCACCATGGTTTCTCATCCATGTATCTGGAATGCACCATTCTGAGTGATACTGACATATTTGATCTTACTCTTAATTGACAAATAGAGATATTTATTGGATTATAAGAAATAAGCCAATAAATTAGCGGAAGCCTTCTTTCCTCCTACTTCCCTCTTCACCTCCCCCCCCCCCCAATATCTGCTCTGGTACTTCAATTGTGGAGTATGTTAAAGCCTGCAGGATGTAAGGGGAAAGTAGACAGGAAGGGAGACTGAGTGATATGAACAACAGAGTACAACAAGCAAGATAGGGACACAAGGTGAGGTGAGGCAAGAAAAAAAATGAGATAGAGAATGGGGGTGAAAGTAAGTGAGGGTGATAAAGTGCAATAACCAAGGGAAGGGTGCATTGTAAGAATGGGGGTGAAGTGAATGTGGAGTAGATAGAAAGGGACAGAGTGAGGCAAGTACTGGAGTGAAAGAAAAAATATATAATCTTTGGACAGGTGAGTTTGCTGAGAGGTAGATTCTGTTCATTCTTGGAAGCTAAGCAGAATCAGTCCTGTTTAATATTTGGATGAAAGATTGTCAGTGAATACATGTATTGTAGTAAAGGTTCCTCCTGACATTAAGTCCAGTCGTAACTAACTCTGGGGGTTGGCGCTCATCTCCATTTCTAAGCCGAAGAGCCGGCGTTGTCCATAGACACCTCCAAGGTCATGTGGCCGGCATGACTGCATGGAGTGCCATTACCTTCCTGCCGGAGTGGTAACTATTGATCTACTCACATTTGCATGTTTTCAAACTGCTAGGTTTGCAGGAGCTGGGACTAACAGCGGGCGCTCATTCCCCTCCCCGCATTTGAACCTGGGATCTTTCGGTCTTCAAGTTCAGCAGCTCAGTGCTTTAACACACTGTAGGCAATAAGAAAATGACAAATCACCTCTAAGTTTTCCTCGAATAAAGGAAACCTATGAAATGTATGGGGTTCTCATAATTTGATAGGTGACTTCAAGGCACACACAGAAAGAACACATGATAAGTTTCATGATCTAAAGCTTGGATCTCCTTTGTCCAGTAATAACTTTTCATTAGTGTCCTCAAGTTAGTTGCAACTGTAAAAGTAGCATGATGTTTGAAACATAGAAGAAAAAAAATTGTATGCACATTGCATAATTAGAATCCAAATTAGACTAATTTGCAGAATTAGAGCAATTTGCCTAATGTGCAAATTATAACCCTCGCGTAATGTTTCAGTTACTAGTTGTTGTCATATAAAGAATGCCATTTCTTTTTCCAGAAATGGAATGTTTATAATTGCAGCACCAGATGTATCTTCCATATCAGTTATGTACTTTAAAGTAGTTTTCCAAGGGTTCTCTCTCATTTTGTCTCAGGGTGCATCTACATTTTTGAAAGACAGCTATGACAGTAACAGGGTGACCAAGGTAAAAATGGCTGTCCAGTGGGACCAAACCAAGTTTGACCTTGATAAATAGTCAGGACTCCATTCAACTGCCACAGCAAGAAGGCAATGAGCAGGATAGGTACCTCCAGGGCTGGTGTGCACTATTGGTTTATCCAAAGTCACAGATGAAGTTGTTCTTGGACACATCTGAATGGGAAGGAAAACCCAGAGCTTGTTTGGAGAACAGTACTCCACAGGCAGTCCTCAGGTTACAAACAAGGTAGGTTCTGTAGGCTTGTTCTGAGTTTACATTTGTATACAAGTTTTTGCTGTCTGTGCCCTTATTCAGAAGATTTGACCTCACTTTTTGTTCCTGTGAGAATTTGATTTTGAAAATTTTGGCTTGTCATGGAAACAAGGATTGGTGATAAAACTTCAGTGAAGATATCCTTTTCCCCACGATAACTCTTCCAGGAGCGAATTTCCTTTCCTAAAGATATATTTCCTCTCACTTTCTTTTGTCTCATCCCTGTTCTTAAATGTGAGTTGCATGTAAGTCAGATGTTTGTTACCTAGGGACTGCCTGTATTCTTGAACAATAGCTCCCTCTCCATCTCTGTATCATGGCATGCCTTGATAATGAATTCACGTGACATTGCATTCCCCAGACTCCATTCCAAATTGAAATGAATTTCTGCATTCTATTATTTTCAAACTTTCTTGCAAACTATGAAAAAATAGTTATTTGTTTTGGTCTTTTGAATCACGTTACATCCTTAGTAGAGAGGAAAGGTTTCTACTGTGGGTGTCTATTTCTTACGAGCACTCTCTTTTTCAAATGCTCTCTCTTTTTGCAGTTTGACAACATTTTGCAGTTCGACACCATAGGAATGAAAACCCAGTTCATCTGGAGCACAATATTTTGCACCAGCCCTAGTCACTACATGGCCCACCTCCATCCCACTGTGTCAGTGGTATGGAATCCTAACCACCTAGCAGGGCAAAACATGGTTTGGCCCCATTGGACAGCCATCCTTACCTTAGTTGTCTTGTTGCTGTCATAACTGCAGCTACAGAGCTCCAAATAGTCTCTTGTCATTCCTGGAAACCACTGCTGATGTTTGAATGGGCACTTTCCTGAATGAGAATAGGGAGAGGAATGAGATTCCTCCTCCCTTCTCTGAGTCACACAGATGCCCTTAAAGACATCAGCAATAGCACCTAGGGACAGCCAAGAACTCTTTAGAGCTCCTTGGGCATCACTGACAACATACAATGACAACAGAATGACCAAAGTGAGTGCCATCCCTCTGTTCCCTTGTGAACAGTAAGGCCAATCCTGAATTCGAAGTGACCAGGCTCTTTACACTACTCCAAAGTTCAGGGCTGCTCTGGAGCTTTGGAAAAGTTCCTGAACATTCTCGACTTTGCCTAATGGGAAGCAAAACTATGTTAAGGAGCCTTGTCTCAAGTTGGGGACAAAAAGGCCTGTGAATCAAATGGATGATATGGAGTCAACTCTCATTGGCTCTGGGTTAAACTGCCCATTTAAATATACCCCTTGTAAATTAGTTTTTAACTCAGAATTTTTCAGTCTTGTATCACCTCTAAATAGTCTTTATCTCACAAAACTCTATGGGATTCATGGGGTCACCATAATTCAACAATTGACTTGCTCACAGATAGACACATTGTAGAAAGAAGGATCTTTGCATATCTTCCCGCTTCAGAGGCCGTTAGATTCCACAGTGATTTGCAATATGTTCCCATGAGATGGCTCTTTCTTCAAATGCCAAGAAAAAGAAAATCAATTCTCAGCTCACCAGGAAGGAATTAATTTGTCAAAGGGTTCACTTCACCACTTGCTTGCTTACTTTCTTGCTTTAGCTGATCAAAGGCACAAACTGAAGACCTTCTTTTGGAAAGCTTGTATAAAAGACAAAGAGACAAGGATGAAGTGTAAACCCTGCTGTCATAGACTTTTAGATCTGTATTCCTGGTGAATTGTGCATTCAGATCTAGAATGCCATTCCTGACCCAGAAATCTACCCTGTTTCCCCTAAAATAAGATATCCCCAGAAAATAAGATCTAGTAGAGGTTTTGCTGAATTGCTAAATATAAGGCCTCCCCCGAAAGTAAGACCTAGCAAAGTTTTTGTTTGGAAACATGCCCAACGAACAGAACACCAGAGCATGCAGGATTGGTAAATGTATGTACCATAGAGTGTTGTACATGGAATTATTGGTAGTAACAAGAAATTCTTGTAAGGATTCATAGTTTGTCTGGTTATGCTGGTTTGTGATGACAACTACTGTACAGTATATAATAAATGTTCATTTTTGGTTCAACAATAAATGTGAATTCTTCATGTAAAAATAAGACATCCCCTGAAAGTAAGACCTAGCGCATCTTTGGGAGCGAAAATTAATATAAGACACTGTCTTATTTTTGGGAAAACACGGTAATATTAATACATGCAGTGGCAGATGTATCTTCTATATCAGTGATGCGGTACATTCACCCAGGTTTTAGTTCTGTATTTTAAAGTAGTTATCTAAGGTTTCTCTCCCATTTTGGTTCAAGGTGCATATACATTGTAGAATCAATGCAGTTTGAGACCACTTTAACTGCTATAGTTCAATGCTAGGGAATCTGCCCACAACGAAAGCAAGCAGGAGCTGATCTCAGCTCTTCCTCTGCTTTTCGGCATCACAGTCTAATCATTTTTATTAATCCCCCAGAAAACAAAAAGAAAACCCTTATTTCCAGAAAACTACTACCAGTTATCTCTCAGCTAGAGTAGAAAGTAGAAAAGGCTGTATAGAAGCATTAAACTCAAGGCAGAAAGGAGATTGAGGTGTGCCAGGAAAAAAGAGGATTTTTTTTTAAAAGGAAGCTCAGAGAGGATAGAGGAGGTCATTGCTGTTCCTTACTTAGAAGTGGGAAGCCTCCTTAACATGCCTTGGAAAGATATTTGGCTTCTAGTGGTGCAGGCCCAGGAGAGAAAGTGTGGGTACTTGCCTGAAGTTCCTCTCCTCTAGAGTAAGAAACAAATTTAATAACTTGCCTCCTTTAAATGCCTTGGAAAGAGTGTGTGTGTGGTGTACAAGCCCAGGAGAAAAAGCACAGGTGCCTGCCTGCAGCACTCTTCTCTAGAGTAGAAGGTAAGAAGCCTCTTTAAAGCCTGTCTGCAGCCAAGCACCTCTCCTCTAGAGTAGAAAAACAGCTTTAAGAGCAAGAAGCTTCCTTAAAACGCGTGCGTGCCTGCAGCCAAATGGCTCTCCTCTAGAGTAAAGGTTTCACCTGACGTTAAGTCCAGTCATGTCTGACTCTGGGGGTTGGTGCTTATCTCAATTTCTAAGCCGAAGAGCCGGCATTGTCCGTAAACACCTCCAAGGTCATGTGGCCAGCATGACTGCATGGAGAGCCGTTACCTTCCCGCCGGAGGAGTACCTATTGATCTACTCACATTGGCATGTTTTCGAACTGTTAGGTTGGCAGAAGCTGGAGCAACTGCAGGCGCTCACTCCGCTCCCCAGATTTGAACCTGGGACCTTTCGGTCTGCAAGTTCAGCAGCTCAGTGCTTTAACACACTTCGCCACTGTGACTCCTTCTCCTCTAGAGTAGAAACAAGTAAATATTTGAAGCCTCCTTAAAGTGTGTGCAGCCCCTCTCCTCTAGAGTAGAAACAGTTTAAATGCCTAAAATGATGGGAAGGGAAGCCGGGGAAGCCCCCCCCCCCCCATAATGGGTCGATAGAAAACGGGTCTTTCGGCACCTCAAAACAAAAACAGATATCTGCCCTCTCAAATTCAGGAGGCTCCCAAAAAATGGATCGGGCCCCCACCAAAAGCCGGGACAGAAACCAGATCAAAGTTTACCCACATTGCACAACTCTACTAAACATAGCCATTGCTTCTCTGACAGGAAAAACCAAGGATCAAGCAGGGAAGTAAGCAAAGAATAATGTCTTGGAAAGAGTTTAAAATTAGGTCACACAAACTACTCATCATTGCAATGCTAGGGTTGCATTATACATTTCAAAATCTCCTGTCCATATGCCACCTCCACAAAGGAATTGATGCCAAATGTAGATCTCATATTGGATTTTTCTAATTACATAAATGCAGCTCTCCTGCTAGATTGCAAAGAATATTCCGGGGGGGGGGGGGGGAGGGGTACGAAATAATTAAGATCATTGCAAGAGCATAATAATAGAAAGAAATTGGTGAGCTAAATACCAAGGGCAGTAAACTTCTAATTACACATAAAACACAGATGACAAAAAAAAGGATGAGTGTCAAATTTTACACAAATATTATGAGGAGCTATTAATGCATTACAAAAAAAACCCATAATATGGAATGGTGAACCAAATTAGCCATAATCTAAGAATCAAATGTCTGTAAAACCCAGAAAAGGGTTGATAGTTACAAGACAGTAAAACATCACAACACAGGAGCTAAATATAATGCTGGACTTCTAGATGATTTTCTGTTTCAATCTGTTTTCTTCAGTAAACTTCCTGTCAGACTGCCAAAATACACAAACATGATTACAAGCATAATTAAATTAGGAACAGTGCTAATGAAAACTACTTAAAATACGCCATTGTGAGAGATAGTCACCTGCTAACTGTGTGGGAAAAAATGCCATTAAGAGTGATGGGTAAGGGGTCAGTAATTAGTTGCCTCAAGGATCTTCAGAAATCATGAGTCTAGAAAAATGAACTGATTTGAGTGTATTGCTATAAATGACAATAAAAAAAAGAAAAAAATTACTGACCTATTGGAATGCTGAATGACTTCCAAACTGGTTGATTCCCAAATACCACATCCAGGTTTATTTTTTACCAGCAATAAATCAACTCTAAAAGGAAATATGTTAAAAAAGAAAGAAAAAAGGATTCACAAGCAGAAAAAAAAATCTCACAATGAGAAGACGAAAGGAATATAGATTCCATTAGACATGCAAAAACCAAGCTAAATCTAAGGACACATTTAACACCTTAGAAGAAAAACTGGTAGGTTTGGAAATCCAGTATCCTTTTTCTCCAGTAACAATGCCATTATAATGAATATGATTATACCAATTGAGTAGATTCTATCAATTGCCAAGAATCCAAAATCATTCCAGTTATGAGAATTGTCTAAAAACATTTGAGTAAAAGGCACATCCAATGTTTCATTTCTCATTTTTGAGTGATGCTTTTTGATATGCTTGAATGCACCAAAAGTTTTCACTATGCATAAAAAATCACACGGACAACTAAAAATGTAAACTACTCTATTAGCAGTAACAATTAGGCAAAGGTTTTTAATACAAAAGTACATTTATCTGAAGGATGTTCAAAAACTGTAGTTTGTAAGCATAAAGAACACATAGGGCACCATTACATCATCTATAATGTCTTTGATTCTTCAAAGTTCTATCACTAGAAGGAGCAATATAGGTATGACTAAATAGTCACTGAATGCCAATGTGGTGTGGAATCTGGCAATACAGAATATTTTGTGACATATATGGTCTCCAATAGGATTTGGTTTCAGGACCCCCGACGAATACCAAAATTCATGGATACTTGTCCCAATAGCAAAATGTTATTCCATGTACAAAATGGGCAAACCAATCCTTTCTTTTTGAATTTTTTTTGGGAATATTTTCAGGTTGAATTCATCTACACCAGGCATGGGCAAACTTCAACCCTCCAAGTGTTTTTGACTTCAACTCTCACAATTCCCAACAGCCTACCGGCTGTTAGGAATTGTAGGAGTTGAAGTCCAAAACACCTGGAGGGCTGAAGTTTGCCCATGCCTGATCTACGCTGTCCTCTATTCTGAGCCCAGTCTGGCATGGTATATGACAGAGAGGCCACATCTATATATATAAAAGAGTGATGGCATCAGGACAGCGGACAAAACAACAAAACTACAGGCCCCCCAACCTCGAAATTTGACAACACAACCCATCATTCACGGCTCTAGGTTGATACAACAAAAAGAAAAGAAAAATAAAGTCCTAATTACAGGGAGAGGAATAATAGTTTTTATCCAATTGCTGCCAGTTTGAAGGCTAAGCTCCACCCACTAGCAACCTACTCAGCCCAGGGGACAGGCACAGTTAGGCCTCACTTAGGCCTCTTCCACAGATTATCAGATTTTAACTGGACTATATGGCAGTGTAGACTCAAGGCCCTTCCAAACAGCTATATAACCCATTTAGAATCTTATATTATCTGCTTTGAACTGGATTATCTTGACTCCACACTGCTATATAATCCACTTCAGTGTGCATACTAAACATAAAGACAACCATACAACAGACATTCAATACCACCACTACCTCAACAATTTCTCACCAACACCACCAGACAACGCCACAGCAATGCGTGGCTGGGCACAGCTAGTAACATTATAAATGTATGGTCTATTTAGAAAAGATAATCAGAAAGTTAAAGACAAATGCCAATACAGCTTTGTCACAGCAAGAATGGTTATAGCAAAATCATGGATGTGAGAAAGAGAGACTGGATAATATAATTCCACTCAAGAGAGACTGGAGAGAAAAATTAATGGATTGTATAAAAGTTTTACTTTGAGGTAAAATTAATGAAGAGTTTGTAAACAAATGGCGGCAGGCCTTTGCATATCTTGGAAAGAAGGCAAAAGCTGACTTTAAGGAAGCTGCAAGCAGAACTATTTAAGGAACTTGTATAGGCAGGTATTATTGGGTATAGGTATCATAGTGAACAGGGATAGAGGTCCAGGTTGGTGGATTCATGAGTGTGGGGATGGAGGGACTGTATTGTCTACTGTGTTTGCTACTGTATCTGTATGTTGTGTGTTCTGGTTGTTATAGTATATCACTATTTTTTCTTTTTCTTTTTTTAATAATATAATTATTTAAAAACAATATCAATATATGGGATAGTTCAAACAGGCACTCCCCTGGTTCTCCCCTCTTCCTTCCTGATCATCTTGTCATCCCAGCTAATGTTACTGTAGATGATGACTGATTAGTAGGATCCATGTTGTGCCCAAAGACCATTCTGGAATTGGACCAACTGTTTATATGGACCCAAAGTCTTGGGCCAGTCTTCAGGCTATACTCCAATCAAGGTTAAGATGGGGCAAGGCCCACATTATGCTGGATCAGCTTCATGCACTGTTTGGTTGCCACCATAATCTGGAGCTCTGACTTAAGTGGTCAGTGTATAAGTGACCCATGGATACAAAAGGCCGATTGTATATGCCAATATCTAGGCACAATCCAAGTGAACAGATAAAAATGACCCTGTTGTGATTTTTATGGGCTATATGGCCATGTTCCAGAAGCATAATCTCCTGAAGTTTCACCTACATCTATGGCAGGCATCCTCAGAGGTTGTGAGGTATATTGGAAAATAAGCAAGGGAGGTTTATATATCTCTGAAAGGTCCAGGGTGGGAGGAAAAACTGTTCCAGTGACCAATAAATAAATAAGTACTAAAAGTGTTTGAAATCCCCCAGAACATGTTACTTAGGGATTGTATCAGCTCCATTTTCATTGATTATGATAATCTTAATGATATGAAACTTGGTTGACAGTTGACATCAAATTTCTCCTTCTGGATAATATAATTCCAAACATGTGAGGGATTTCTTTTAAATTAAAACAAAACTTGTCCAAAACGTTTAATGCAATTGGGTTGACTGAAAAGAGTCTTCCATAAATAAGTTTTCAAAATTGGCTGCATACTTCTTGAAAACAAACTTGAATAAATTATTTCCAGTCTCTAAATAAGACAATTTGGTTAATCCTGATGTACAGCTGATATTTTTTTTCAAAAAGAAATGTCTTTGAAAGTATAATTCTAAATAGAATCCTACTGGGTAAATAATTTTGAGAGCCTTCAAAATTTCACCATAACTCTTTCTAACAAGACTGTTTATCAAACTTTCCCAACAGGCATCTATGGGCTTTTAAATATTTCACACATTGGTACTTGTATATCTTTTCGGTGTTTCCAGTATTTTTGAGAGAGAGAATCGCTCTTGGGAGAGATCTGAAAATGAATGGATTGAACTCAGTAAGGCTCATCATTTTTCTTCCACTCCAGTCTAATGATAATGTCAGTAATTGTTAACCCTCAGGATGTATTCTTACTTTGCCTACAGTCTGTTCTTTCATCCCCAAATTTTCCCAGGGTTGTATGAAGTAGAAGAAAACAACCATCACCTCAAGTTTCATTATAACAAAAGCAGATGCCAAGGTTTTGAACACGTTACAAATTGAAAACAAATTCTTTACACTGTAGGAAAGGAGTGCAGTGGAACAGATGTAATCAGAACAAACAGATAAGGCTTTGGAGGGAAGAATTCAGGGAAACTAACAAGCAGCCCAGAATGCAATATTAAATATGTCTTATGGAAGACGAAGGGGATGAAGAGAGACTCTGACTCAGTGGGAGAAGCGATGATTTTTAGAAAAGTATACATTTCTAATCCATCACTGGTTGAAAAAACGAGGGAGGGCAAAATTAAAAAAGATGGCCTCAAAGGCTGAAACACCACAAATTCTTGTATTGTGGACTGCTGGTTCTCAAATGCCAAAGGATTAAATAATATTTATAACTAGGTATTGTTTCATGGAAGAGGGTGATTCACTTTCATTCCAAGAGCCCTAACATTAGTGCCAGAATCATAGAATTAAAGCGCTGCAAGAGACCACAAGGGACAGCCAATCCAACTTTCTTCTTCCATGTAAGAATACACAATCAAAGCACTCCCAAATCATGGCTATCCAGTCTCTGTTTAAAAACCTCCAGGGAAGATCCCATGACTCCCTGAAGCAGCATATTCCACAGTCAAAAAGCTCTTATCATCAGGAAAGCCTTCCTAACATTCAGATTGAATGCTTTTTTTTCCCCTGCAGCTTGACTAAACTGGTTTATATTATTGCCTCTAGAGGAGCAGAAAGCCAACCTGCTCCATATTCAATATGACATCCTTTAAAATGTTTAAACATGGCTATCATGTCAGCAGAGTTATGCACAGGTTTAAGTAAGTTGTAACTGAAAACCTATGAGGATCCAGTGTAACATCCATGATAATAATAATAATAATAATAATAATAATAATAATAATAATAATAATGATGACATTGACAAAATCATGATCTGCCAACTGCAAAAGGCCACCCTACTGGGATCTGCACGCATAATCCGAAAATACATCACACAGTTCTAGACACTTGGGAAGTGTTCGACTTGTGATTTTGTGATACGAAATCCAACATATCTATCTTGTTTGCTGTGTCATAATAAAATAATAATTGCACAGACAGACTACAAACAGAGGCACAACTATGGGCCCAAACGATTCATTGGAACTTATGCCTCTAGTACCACCTCTCAGCAAAAAAGAACTGGTGGGATCACAAACCTGCAAAAGTATTGGAAAATGAGCATGCAAAGATACTGTGGGACTTCCGAATCCAGACTGACAAAGTTCTGGAACACAACACACCAGACATCACGGTTGTGGAAAAGAAAAAGGTTTGGATCATTGATGTCGCCATCCTAGGTGACAGTCGCATTGACGAAAAACAACAGGAAAAACTCAGCCGCAATCAGGACCTCGAGATTGAACTTCAACGACTCTGGCAGAAACCAGTGCAGGTGATCCTAGTGGTGATCGGCACACTGGGTGCCGTGCCAAATATCTCAGCCGGCATTTGGAAACAATAGACATTGACAAAATTACAATCTGCCAACTGCAAAAGGCCACCATGCTGGGATCTGCACGCATCATCCGAAAATACATCACACAATCCTAGACACTTGGGAAGTGTTCGACTTGTGATTTTGTGATACGAAATCCAGCATATCTATCTTGTTTGCTGTGTCATAATAAAATAATAATAATAATAATTGCACAGACAGACTACAAGCAGAGGCATAACAGACAGAAGATCACACAGACAGACTACAAGCAGAGGCATAACACCGTTGCTGAAATGATTCATTGGAACTTGTGCCACAAATACCATCTGCCTGCGACAAAGAACTGGTGGGATCACAAGCCAGAAAAAGTTACAGAGAATGAGCATGTAAAACTACTCTGGGAATTCCTAATTCAGACAGACAGGGTTTTGGAGCACAATACTCCTGACCTCATGATCATGTTAAAAGACAAAGTATGGGTTGTTGATGTCGCAATCCCAGGTGACGGCAGGATTGAGGAGAAACAACTGGAAAAGTTGACACGATATGCGGATTTAAAGATCGAACTACAAAGACTCTGGCACAAGCCAGTCAAGGTGGTCCCAGTGGTGATCGGCACACTGGGTGCAGTGCCTAAAGGCCTTGGCCTGCACTTAAACACCATCGGCACTGACAAAATTACCATCTGCCAGCTGCAGAAGGCCACCTTACTGGGATCTGCTCGCATTATTTGCCAATACATCACACAGTCTGACGTGTGATTGAATTCAACAACCAGCTGTGGACTCATCTTGTTGTGTTTCAAATAATAATAATAATAATAATAATAATAATAATAATAATAATAATAATAATAATAATAATTTATAACCCACCCTATCTCCCTCAGAGGACTCAGGGTGCTTTCCAGCAAAAAACAATGGCAAACATTCAATGCCAAAACAACAAATGACAAATCAAACCAATGGGTAAAAACAGACTCAATAAAAATTATAAAATAACAACTTAAATAAACAGACATGATACATCACAAACATTTACAACACGACAAACTCTTAAAACTCTTTAAAATTACACTAAAAATCTTAAAGCCAAGATAGTATACAACTTCCAATGAGCGACGATAGGTGTCAACAAGCAGACGAGAATATGTATAAAGATGTATTAATCTTCCTCCTCTCTGTAAGCTAGGCTATATAGGTAGGTTTTTAGAAGGTCTGTAAAGGAAATGAGGGAGGGTGCTGTTTTTAGTTCTTTAGAATGGGGGTTCCAGAGGTGGGGAGCGATCATGGAGAAGGCCCTCTCTTGTGTTCCCACCAATCGCACTTGAGCCAACCATGCTTCATTTCAGGTTTTCAGGAGTGCTTAAAAATTAAGAAATAAGGGAAAGCATAATCATTTTGAAATTTAAGGTAGATTAATATACCAGCTCGGCTAGCCTGCTTCCACTTTTGAGTTTTAATGTAAACTTGGAAGGAACCTATCCAAAGTGCTGAATCCTATGTCCAAAACAGGATTTAAAAGTTTGAACTAAAATCAGAAGCAGATGTATAGCCGAACTGACATGGGAGCCATCAGATACCCTTAAGCTTCAGCATGCCTTATTGGGTACCCACAGCTTTTCTGGATTTGCTTCGCCCTAATAAGAGCAGAAGGGAACTCAAGAGATATATGTTAGCTTTTCAAAATGTGTTTACAGAAATAATCAGGACAGACTGGAAGTATCTATCAGTGCAACCATAAATCCTGCAATAGAATTCCCCAGACCCAAATGAACTTCTGAGTCTCAGGCACCTCCAACTAAAAAACGGAAAACAAGGCAACAACAACAACAACCTCCCCCCCCCCCCCCCGCTTTGTTAAAATTCAGACTCGAGATTGCTTTATTTTGTACCAGCGCACAAATATTGTCTCCGGTACACCTTTCAGATAGATTTCTCATTAAGGAAGCATCTCCACAGTCATTTTCAAAGTGAAGAAATATCAGCCTGTCACCTCTGCTCATTAACAGGCTTCGGTGTCTTTTATGAACTGTTGATTTTATTTAGCACGGTCATTTTATGTTTGTTTTAGTTTGGCTATTGTGTTACCGTGAATGGCTTGGATCCTTGTTCACTTCTTTCATGTTAACGGACATGTATGGCCACTGTCAGTTCCCCATTTGCTCTGCAATCCTTGTCATAGATGCCATACTTCCTGAGGGTCCACCGAAACCTACAAGCAAAATCTGGGTTTCAGGGGACAGACAGCCAACTATACATGAAAGGAAGATATAGAATGGTTCAGTTCTCTGGATGTGAAGTCTGTTATGTGAGTGGGGAGGAAGATAGGATCCTTTCCAATGTGTGATATTTTTTCACTATTGTGCTACACCCCTGTGGATCCTTTGAATGGGAGGTTACCCAGTCTATTTTTACAACCTCTCCATTTTGATCCATGTTTTTATTAGTTCTTGTCATTGTTTTTATTGGCTAATGTTTAAATTTTTATAATTGTGCATTTTTTTTGTCTATTGTTGTGTTTTATATTGCTATTGTTTTTATTTGGGCTTGGCCCCATGTAAGCCGCCCTGAGTCCCCTTTGGGGAAATAGAGGCGGGGTATAAAAATAAAGTTATTATTATTATTATTATTATTATTATTATTATTATTATTATTATTATTATTAAAACAGACATATTTTAACTTAATATATTCAAGCAGATCTCTGAAATTATAAATTATATAAAAACAGAGAATACATTTGCATCATGCAAACACACGGGGCTGCTGAAGCTGAGGATAATAGGACAAAAGCAGTTAATAATAGAAATGATTTTACAAGTTCTATCCAAATACATAAATGATTACTTGGGCTTTGTAGACCTGGGTGTGAAATGTGTAAACGGCTTGTTAGTCCTTATGGAAATTAAAATTATTTTGTATGAATTTGAGATATATCTGTTCAACAAGACAGTTCAAAAATAGGCAGCAAGATGTGTCTAGAAATAATAACAATAATGTTTTTTCTCTCTACAGATGAGACTTAAAGTAGTTTACAACTAATTCAATACAATTTAAAACCCTAAATATACAAACATTAAAATAGAATTAAACATTAATGTTTTTAAAAATAAGAATAAGTTTAAATCTCTAAAACTGAGCTAAAACCATAGCACCCCCTGATTTAATCTTAAAAAGAAAGAAGGAAAATGGCCTCCCCTGTGTTGTACTTCCATTGCCATATGCTAATTGTGTGAATGTGCTACCAATTAACCTTTCCCTAATGTTCCCAAGGAAATGATGGATGGGAATGCACATCTTTTTGACTGACTCAAATTTGCATTAGTCCAGCAGGAAGAATGGATCATAAATGATACTCACAGAATCTATTTGGGTTCTACCAACTGGAAGTGAGTGGAACTTCACACATAAAAGATAGAGTGTCTGTTCTGCCCTCTTTAATTTTATCCATAACTGTTAATGTTTATACAGTGTTCCATGTTTTAAAACATTAGGTAATGTTTAAGGCAGTCGGTATTTGGAATGGGAAAAATCACTGGATTCGTATTTCTCTAAGAAAATATCATTTTTTACCTCCTGAAATGAGACTTTGCCACAAAACAGATCTTGTACTGGAAAACATCATTTTCCTGAGAATTGTGATGTGTTTCAGGGGGTATTTTCAAGACTTGAATGGTTAAATCCATTGATAAAGAATATGAATATGAAAGTCTTACTGTAGTTGCATATTCTGAGTAGGCGCATTCCTCAATTCACCAACATGAAAATGCAAAATGCAGATATGGGAACTGTGCAGCCTTTCAGATGTTGCTGAGCTGCAACTTTTGCCAGAATTGTGATGAATTTTGGAGCTGCTTTGCAACAAGATATGGGTTTGCAATTCCCATCTCTGTTTGAATGTAGTCTGACAAAATAAAGGGTTCACCATTGAACAAAGCTTCCCATCTGGACACTCCTAGATTCTGAACAGACTCCAAATGTGTTTTGTGCATGTGATTCTCCCGTCAAACAGTTTGACTTGATATTTTAAACACCTTTTGCAAACTGGTGCTATCATTAAGATGAAATATTTTTGAATCAATAGCTGGTGTTGGTGAGTCCAATTCCTTTGCTTCCCCTGGTAGCTGATTGGTCTAACAGACTCCATCCAAATCCCATCTCCTTTGTTTTTAAGTGTGTTTATTTAAAGTTGGGTGCACATTATGTATTTTGTTGGTGTTCCACCCATCTGCTGTTCAAGATTTCCCCTCTTGAGTTACATGGGATGATCTCGGGATTGATCTCCCCAGATTGTAGTGCTGGAAGATTTTAACATCCATGCTGAGACCTAGAGTGATTTTGAACTTCATGTCCTTCATGACCAGGGGTCCTCAAACTTTTAAAGTGGAGGGCCGGTTCATGATCCCTCAGATTGTTGAGGGGCCGAATTATCATTTGAAAAAAAAAATCCTATGCACACTGTACATGTCTTATTTGTAGTGTTAAAAAAACCTAACAACAATCATTTATTTATTTATTTATTTATTTGCGACGTTTATATTCCGCCCTTTTCACCCCGAAGGGGACTCAGCAGCTTACAAGTTGTATGTACATACAAATATTAGCATTATATATTACTATATTGTCCTATATCACTATACCATATTATTGTTAGTAATATTACATTTAATATATAATATATAATTATCATAGAATCATAGAATAGTAGAGTTGGAAGAGACCTCATGGGCCATCCAGTCCAACCTCCTGCAAGAAGAAGGAAATCACGTTCAAAGCACCCCTGACAGATGGCCATCTAGCCTCTGCTTAAAAGCCTCCAAAGAAGGAGCCTCCATCATAATTAATATTATTATACAATATTATTACATTGTATTATTATTATTAGTTGCCCTGAGTCCCATACTGGGTGAGAAGGGCGGGGTAAAATACTGTAATAAATAAATAAGTAAATATTGTATTGTATTACATTATAATATTATTATCAATATTATATGTATACACAATTTATATTATTACCATAGCGCAATATTAGTAAATGAATGAACAATACAATATTTAAAAATAAAAACAATTTTAACCAACATAAACCTATCAGGATTTCAATGGGAAGTGTGGGCCGGCTTTTGCCCAATGAGATAGTCAAGTTAAGTAGGATTGTTGTTGTTGTGTGCCTTCAAGTCATTTCAGACTTTGGGCATGTCTAAGTCTAAAACTGAGGGCAGGGGCCAGGTAAATGATCTTGGAGGGCCGCATCTGGCCCCCGGGCCTTAGTTTGGGGACCCCTGTTCATGACAATAATAAGCCTGTCCCAAATGGTATCTGGTCTACTTGTGCTGCTGGACACACTCTGGGCTTTGTTTTCTGTAGTGGATGGAGTGAATATGATTTGTAAGTAGAATAAATGTTTATAGTTTTGTTGTCATGGAGAGGTCACTATGTGGTGGGGATCTTCTGGGAGTCAGAACTTCTGCAGTGATGGAGAAATCATTAAAATGGAGGCTGATTGATCTGGAAGGATTGCTGGTGGCTTTGGGGAGTTTTCTGTTGTGCTTTGGTTCATCCTGTCAAAGTTCTTGACAGTCTTTGGAATGAAGAAATGGCCAAGGCACTAGGCATGATCCTTCAGAAAATCCCTTCTCACAGAGTGGAGTAAAACTGGCTCCCTGGTTCTTACAATGAGAAATGTGAGAAGGCTTTTTTATTTAAAAAACCTAGAAGGAAGCTCACTGAGTTGGATGAGTATGAATCTAAAGCTTCCCCCAAAGATTTCTGCAATGCCGAGGTTGGTGTCAAGATGCTGCCATTAAAGAATTTGGATTGTTTCATGAGCTGCATAGCAGTGATGGTGGTAGGGGAGACACTTTTGATGTCCTGCCAAAGAGAGAGGCTATGACAACAACACAAAGTACCAAAATGATGAGAGGATTTGCCAGAGCTAGGGTTACTAAAGCAACTGCTGCCCTCCACCTTCCACACCAGCTGATTCTTTTTTTGGCTCACCCTCTCACTTCTAATACAGTGTAAGTTTACTGGTTACTTTAGGGCTGGGCAGGCATCCACATTTTTCCACAATTTTTTTGTCTAGCTTACAATGTAGATGTGAACTTGGATATTGACTTTGTGTGGTATAACAAGGCAGTCATGTGATGCGTAGTGGAGAACAAATGGCAGTCTTGGTGAGTACCTATGGTGAAGGATAACTCTCTGAAAACTTCCCCACACAAAGGATGAGGAAGGAGAATGTCCTTGGGGCTGAGATCAGCCCATGTTAGGGATCATGTGACTTGGGGGATCAATCTTCAGGCTGGTCAGAGGAGCTACTCAGTTAATGGGTTTCTTCCCTGGGCTTGGACATTTTTATCCAGGGTAAATGGGGGAGGAGATCTGTGTGAGAACAACTGCCTTTGCTGTTCTCATACATGATCCCTTCCCCCACTCTATTTTATAGGGCTCGAAGAAATTTTAAATATAAACCAACTTACATAAAGTGGCCCATATTTTCATCCAACATCTCTGTGTGTTCTCATTAATTCAATTGTTGGGCATCAATGTGTTGATGACTAATGGTGTTTCACAGAAGAGGAAAGAATGATTTATGAGGCTGATAATGGACAGACCTGAATTATGACCTCGAACTTTTTAAATGAATGTTGGTATACTTGATGTTTTAACTATTTGTTTTATCTGCAATTGTTGTTTTAACTACACGTGTTTGTCATCTAATGGTTGCAGGTTGTGAGGCCACTCTGAGCCCCCCCCCCTTTTCGGGGTGAGAAGGACGGGCTATACATGTGTGAAATAAATAAATAAATAAATAATAAATAACCAGTTCCTTCAGGTAACATAAGCTCCTTTTCCCAAGCCATACAGGGCTTACCCACAACACCCTTAACTAGTTTCCAGGCCAGAAAAAACAATTATTTATTCCAACAGCTTCAATAACTTTTAGTCCATTTCTGGCCATAATTCCAAATGCTGGGGATGATCTGTAATATATGGTTGAGGTCCAGGCTATTTGAAGTCTTGCTGCTCTCTTAATGAGCTCATTGGAGTCCACAGATCTTCAGGAGAATCCCTTATTTTTGTCCCACTACATTATCATACTTGTATGGGGACAACAAGTGAGATAAGAGAATCTTCTTGGTGTCTGCTCTCAGAGAGGCTAAAACCCTTATCTCTGTGCTTTCTTTCTGCTGGCAAGGTAAAACATTTTGTGCCATTAAGCTTTTAGAATCTGACTTGGCTGGGCTTTTAAGGGCATGCTGTTTTGTTTTGAGCTTTGCATATAATATTCTAACGAGTGTTAATGGCTTGATTAATTGTCATTTAGGTATACTTTTAGCACGTTAGAAGCTGCTTTGAGTCCCATTATTGTGGAAATGGTGAAATGAATAAAATAAACATAAATGAAAAGCATAAAGGGAAAGAAGTAGTTTTTTATAGTATATATTCTGACAAAGGATGCTCCACTGCACAAATAGAAGTGTTTTCCTTTATCTCAGAAGCATCAGGAGACAAGGCTGATTCCTCCTCTCAGTCTTTCACAGCCAAACATATGGTTTTATAGGCTTATCTATGGAATGCCAGGTTGAGGTAAATAATGAGGTTTTCGGTTTATGCTTCTTGTTTAACATTATGATGTTCTGGATTTGTTTCATGGCTTTATGTGAATCAGTAAGGTACCTGAAAAACATCTCTTTGGGTGATAAATGCCATGCTCACTACAAACCCTTCTGCTTCTGACCAAATGTGTGAAAACAGCCCTATTCCTTCAGGCAATGAGTTTTCCAGGAGGAAGATAAAAAGATCACAGCTAGATTTATATATCTGTTTCTCACATTTATAATTGCCTTTCTTTCAGTAGATACAAGGTAGCTCTTCTCTCCACTTCAATCCCCATAACTACCTTATGAAGTTAGTTAATCTGACCTTGAAGGAGCTGGGGGGTAGCCATGGCTGATGGAGCTCTGGCGTGGACTGGTCCATGAGTCGGAAGTGATTGAACGAATAAACAACAACAACAATCTGAGAGACTGTGGCTGGTCCAATATCACCTGGTAACTTTAATCCTGGAACAACCATTTGAACCTGGATCTTCAAAGTCCCAGGCCCCTTCCACACTGCTGACTAAAGTCCCACATTATCTGCTTTGAACTGGAATACATGGCAGTGTGGACTCAGATAACCCAGTTTAAAGCAGATCATGTGAGATTTTCTGCTTTGACATTCCAGGTTATATGGCTGTGTGGAAGGGTCCCCAGTGTACTATCCTTGCAACTATGCCGCACTGATCCTCAGATATGCAAAAGTAAAAAGAGTGAAGTTTTTATGGAAGGGGGACACTTTTCCAATCCCCATAATCGGACAAACTCATTTTAAAGTCTAATTTTTTAGCCTAGAGAGCAAGGGAAAATGAAAGATTTACACAATTTTGAAGCATGTATTTAAACTCTCACACAGGGTACTGCAGTTTTCACTCTTCAGCTGCCAAATTCATACACCTGACCAGTGAATCGGAACCTTGAAGCTAAGCTTTCACATGTTTTTGACAATATATTAGACATTAAGGAGTAAGAACAATGGCAAAGCTTCTGTGTTCACCTCGCAGCTTTTGCTGGAGCTTGCCATTTCTCTTAAACTATTCTGATAGATTAAAATGCTCCTCTGCAGGAAATGTTCTGCCAATAGTTATTAAGCAACAAAGAGGTAGATTTCTCCTTTGTGTGGGAATCACATTCAGGCCAATTTGGCTGCTACGTATTCCAGGGAGAGTTGTATTCCAGATGGGTTAATCCACTTGCTGTTTTAATGTCTTCCTTGAGCTTTTACTACTGGCATAGGAGGGAAATTATGTGGCAAAGAATCTGTTACCTTACAGACATCTTTAATCAGGCCTCAACATCTCCTTTTCTTTTCTAAAGTACCTTCAAGAGAGAGCTGTTTTCATTGGAAAAGGGATAGAGAAATGTTGCTATTATACCATCCTATTTGTTTTCCTTCTGAAAGTCCCCTGTTGACAGTGTTACTTGTTGACTTTCACGTCACTGGGGTGAAGAATCCAGGCCAAGTTTAAGATAATAGGATCATTTTCTTGGATGGTTACTTTGAAGTTTGGACTAAAACCAAGTTTGAATTTAACCACTGCCCACTGTTGGGAATATCAACAGTTAGCGATGTTCAATGGCATTCTGCCCCAAATGTATCTCAGACTAGAATTTGCATGGTTCTGAAATGCTGTATTTTTTAAAATAAAATCAAAGAATAAAACCCACAAACTCTTCAGCTGCAGGCTGGATTTCAGAAGCAACCAACCTGCAGAGCTAAGCAATCGTCACATTTAGTCTTCAGCATAGCATATTCTTGTGATGAGTGCCTGTAGACAAGTTTCAGTATGTTTCATAGGTCCATCTTTGTAATATGAAAATAAAACTAATGAAATTGAATAGCAGCAGTGGCACAACAATGTCCTATTCAATGTCCTATACAATTATTTTTTTTGTCATGTTCCCAAAGTTTGTCTTTTATAAGTCCCGCTCTTGGTGAAAAGCTTGTTTTCAAACATGCAAACTGATGCTGCTGTCAATAAACTGTCATCAGTAGCTGACTGGCAACCTTCAGGTCAGCAACCCAACCTTCAAGTCATCAGGTCTGCTGGAACAAGGGTTTAACCACTGCACCACTGGGGGCTCCTGTTGAATCCACCCGGGCAGAGTGTGGATAACCTCCCTCTATTAATAATAATATTAATAATAATAATAATAATAATAATTATTATTATTATTATTATTATTTATTTATTTATTTTTCTATCCTGCCACCATCTCCCCGGAGGGACTCAGGGCAGCTAAAAGGGGGCTGAGCCCAACACAGAAACAAAGAATAACAAATTAAAACATATAACTAAAACAATAGTACAACAATCAAGTAAAACTATCAGCTCCAGCTCCATGCAGGGACGTGAGAGAAGCCTCCCACAAGGATGGTAAGACATCAAACATCCGGGCATCCCCTGGGCAATGTCCTTGCAGCCAGAGGCGGTTCAACCACCAGGCCAACTAGGCAGTTGCCTGTGGCACCATCTTGTTGGGGGCGCCATCGAGGCAACTCCTGTCTCCTGCGGTCTGCCTCCGCAAGGTATTGAACTGCTTTTTCTGTTGATTTGTTGTAAAACATGATGTTTTAGTGCTTAATTTGTAAAATCTTAATGTAATTTGATGTTTAATAGGCTTTTCCTTAATCCCTCCTTATTATCAAACATTTTCGCTTATCCAACACTTTTATTTTTCAATGATTGGTTTGGGGGGGGGCGCCAAAATTCTGTTTGCCTACACTTGAAAAATACCTAGGGCCGGCTTTGCTTGCAGCAGCCAATTCTCTCACACCAGAAGCGACTTGCAGTTTCTCAAGTCACTCCTGACATGAAAAAAAAAAAATCAGTAGCTGACATGAAATAGTTAGGGATTGTTATAGAAATATATGTGCAGAGGATGGCGTTTCCTGCAATGAAAATGCAGTTTTCTGCAGAAAACTTTCATATATGAATTTTCAGCACAGTAAGTCCAAAATTGCAGACCCTTCCAAAACTATGTAGTTTCTGAAGACTTCCTTATAGTAAAGAGGAAAGTGCTAAATTACTTGTTAATCCATATTAAAAGAAAATCAGTGAAGAAGTGCATCCCTATGCCAATTCCCTTTGCTACAAAGGGCTGCTTTTACTTCTGCCTATGTGTACCCTCTCTCATAGGAAGGGCACTATCTCAGCTGTTAATGTGATTTTGTGCAGATCTTCTAACAATAAATAGAAGAAAGGATAGAATTCTGTCCTGTCAAATATTGGGATCTGTTTATTTTATATTAATTATTCAATCTCATACACGTCTATTCAGAAGTGAATTTCAGTGAATACAGTGGGACTTCCTCCTGGGTAATTAAGTATGTACAGGATTTATCCTGAAACAATCTAAAATGCCTTTGAAATGCATATATTTATTTATGACACTCATTTTTCAAAAACTCTAGGGTCTTTGTAGACAGGACCTATATCCCAGGATCTGATCTCAGGTTTTTTGTTTATCCCAGATGATCTGGCAGCACAGACTCATATAATCCAGTTTAAAGCATAAAACCTGGGATCAGAGCCTGGGATATAGGGCCTATTGGCAGAGCTGGCCCTAGGTATTTTTCAAGTGTAGGCAAACAGAATTTTGCCCCCCCCCCCTTAAAAAAATCACTGAAAAATAAAAGCGTTGGATAAGCGAAAATGTTGGATGATAAGGAGGGATTAAGAAAAAGCCTATTAAACATCAAATTACGTTAAGATTTTACAAATTAAGCACCAAATTTTACAACAAATCAACAGAAATAGCAGTCTCGACTGCGCCCCTGTATGTTTGGCTCCCGAAGCGACCACTTAATTCGCTTCATTGTTGGACCGGCTCTGTCTATTGGGAAGCGTCCTAGGTTGTGCTAAAATTATTTCCAATAATATATGCTCACGCCATCTCACTTTTAACTAAATCCTCTGAAGTAGACTAGGATGAGAAGCTATATTTAGCTCAATGTGACCACAGGACAATTATGTTACAAGTAAACTGGGATTTTTCATGAGCTAATGGCATTCCATGCAGTCCTGCCAGCCACATGACCTTGGAGGTGTCCACGGAAAACGTTGGCTCTTTGGCTTAGAAATGGAGATGAGCACTAACCCACAGAGTCGGACACGACTAGACTTAATGTCAAGGGAAAAACTTTACCTTTACCTTTTATGAGTATTGAGCAGAGGAACTGAATATGAACAGAGCTCGTCAAGTAAATCTGACTGAAGGCTTTAATTTGGAACAGTGCTGATAAAAGCTTTTAAAGTAACTTATATGACATTACATTACTGTTAATCATGTTGTACTTAGGTACGCATGTACCTACTAGGCTTGCTCAAATAATTCGTTTTCCCCGTTTACCGTTATTGATTCGTTATTTTCGTTTGTTTTGAAGCAATATCGAACCTTGGTTGTCCACACGCCTGGATATCGCGGTTTCGAACCGCGATTGGCCGTTTTCCGTTATGGCGCCTTTTTTTTCGTTTTTAAAAAATGCTTTGGCAAATCATCCAAACTTGTTTAAGTCCACTGGGGCAATCTAGCATGTTGTTTGCACCTTGTAGCCAATCAGAGAGCACGTTTAACCAGGGGGAGGGGCTGGTAGGACGTCCTGAGCGTGCACACGCCTCGTGGCTCAGTCGCACTGGGAATTTTGGAGAGGGTGGAAGGGAGATTTTGGTGCAGGCACTGGCAGGCAGGAAAGATTGCTGCGTCACAGCATGGCTGTGTGAAGACCGGGAGAAAAGGTGGGGTGGCTGGCTGAGTTTGGGTGGTGTGTGTTAGTTGGGTCTTTCTTTTTCTTTTGTTTTTGCAAAGGGCTGTCCTGTGGGTGTTTTTTTCCTGGCGCCATTTTTCTTCTTGCGGGCGGGGTGGGCTTTCTCCTTTCTTTTTTCCACGCAAAAGTGTTTTTGGAAACAAGGGATCCGAGCCAGGGACGCTTCCTGATAATCCTAAGCCAAGTTTGGGAAAGAGTTGCATATCCCATACTTCCCTGTACAAAATACAACTCCTTTTGGGGAAAGAAGAGGGGGTGCCTTTGTCCCTTCACTGCTCTCAAACACAAGCGGGGCTGCTTGTGTCTCAGCCAGGGACGCTTTCTGATAATCCTAAGCCAAGTTTGGGAAAGAGTTGCATATCCCATACTTCCCTGTACAAAATACAACTCCTTTTGGGGAAAGAAGGGGGGGTGCCTTTGTCCCTTCCCCAGTCTCAAACACAAGCGGGGCTGCTTGTGTCTCAGCCGGGGACGCTTCCTGATAATCCTAAGCCAAGTTTGGGAAAGAGTTGCATATCCCATACTTCCCTGTACAAAATACAACTCCTTTTGGGGAAAGAAGGGGGGGTGCCTTTGTCCCTTCCCCAGTCTCAAACACAAGCGGGGCTGCTTGTGTCTCAGCCAGGGACGCTTTCTGATAATCCTAAGCCAAGTTTGGGAAAGAGTTGCATATCCCATACTTCCCTGTACAAAATACAACTCCTTTTGGGGAAAGAAGGGGGGTGCCTTTGTCCCTTCCCCAGTCTCAAACACAAGCGGGGCTGCTTGTGTCTCAGCCGGGGACGCTTCCTGATAATCCTAAGCCAAGTTTGGGAAAGAGTTGCATATCCCATACTTCCCTGTACAAAATACAACTCCTTTTGGGGAAAGAAGAGGGGGTGCCTTTGTCCCTTCACTGCTCTCAAACACAAGCGGGGCTGCTTGTGTCTCAGCCAGGGACGCTTTCTGATAATCCTAAGCCAAGTTTGGGAAAGAGTTGCATATCCCATACTTCCCTGTACAAAATACAACTCCTTTTGGGGAAAGAAGGGGGGGTGCCTTTGTCCCTTTCCCAGTCTCAAACACAAGCGGGGCTGCTTGTGTCTCAGCCGGGGACGCTTCCTGATAATCCTAAGCCAAGTTTGGGAAAGAGT
Organism: Anolis carolinensis; assembly: GCF_035594765.1. Taxonomy (NCBI): domain Eukaryota; kingdom Metazoa; phylum Chordata; class Lepidosauria; order Squamata; family Anolidae; genus Anolis; species Anolis carolinensis. The sequence continues at coordinate 222,316,074 of NC_085842.1, read as the reverse complement.
TGCATATCCCATACTTCCCTGTACAAAATACAACTCCTTTTGGGGAAAGAAGGGGGTGCCTTTGTCCCTTCACTGCTCTCAAACACAAGCGGGGCTGCTTGTGTCTCAGCCAGGGACGCTTTCTGATAATCCTAAGCCAAGTTTGGGAAAGAGTTGCATATCCCATACTTCCCTGTACAAAATACAACCCCTTTTGGGGAAAGAAGGGGGGGTGCCTTTGTCCCTTCCCCAGTCTCAAACACAAGCGGGGCTGCTTGTGTCTCAGCCGGGGACGCTTCCTGATAATCCTAAGCCAAGTTTGGGAAAGAGTTGCATATCCCATACTTCCCTGTACAAAATACAACTCCTTTTGGGGAAAGAAGGGGGTGCCTTTGTCCCTTCACCGCTCTCAAACACAAGCGGGGCTGCTTGTGTCTCAGCCGGGGACTACACCAATTTAACAAAGTTTCAGCCACAAAAACAAAGTTTCTGAAGTAGAGCAATGACTTTCACAGTAAAGACAACCCAATTTAACAGGAAATAAGACTTTCAAACCAGGAACAGATTTCTGCAATTATTAAAAAATGGTTTATTATAAAAGCTATGAAAATTTGCCAAAAATCAGAGGATAAGGGAAACGTTCCACATTTTGGTGAGCTATCAGTGTTAAATGTGTTCTACCACTGTACCAAGTTTGAAGAAGATCACTCAAAAAATGAGGGCGGGAGAGCCCCCTAAGTCCCCCCCCTGGGCTGTTTTTGGGCCACCGCGCATGCGCGTCCGCCATTAACGAATTAATTTCGAAAATAACGAATTTTCGTTAATTTCGAAAAATTTTGGGGGCCAAATTAGTTATTAGCAACAAAAACGAAAAAATGCCCCCTCTAGTTTTGAAACGAGTTTAGAATCAAATTTTTCATGGATCGATCAAGCCTAGTACCTACTGTACTACATTTAGGCTTTTAATTTTTTTTCCAGTTTTCAGTGATGTCACCACTGCAGATACATCTACACTATATAATTAGTGCACTATGGTATCACTTTAACAGTCATAACTCAATGCTATGGAACCTTATATGTTCTGTTTGTTGTGCCAAAGTCAATATGTTCATGTTCCGGTTGGTGCTCAGACATGTTACAAACAAGTCAGATTCCTGCAATATCTTCTCATTTTTACATTTATTTTGAAAATTATACACACACACACACACACACACACCATACAGGATTACAAAAATTAAAGACAATAATAGAAAAAAGAAATTAAGATATCAAAAAAACAATCTAACAATGTTAACACAGGGGAAAAGCATATTACTTCCAATTTCTTAACTAATGGCTATATTGGTTAAGTATATTTACAGTAGAGTCTCACTTATCTAACACTTGCTTATCCAACGTTCTGGATTATCCAACGCATTTTTGTAGTCGATGTTTTCAATAAATCGTGATATTTTGGTGCTAAATTTGTAAATACAGTAATTACTACATAGCATTATTTTGTATTGAACTACGTTTTCTGTCAAATTTGTTGTATAACATGATGTTTTGGTGCTTAATTTGTAAAATCATAACCTAATTTGATGTTTAATAGACTTTTCCTTGATCTTTCCTTATTATCCAACATATTTGGTTATCCAACGTTCTGCCGGCCCGTTTATGTTGGATAAGTGAGACTCTACTGTACTTCCTCTAGGGAGATATTATAGTTAGCTTCAGCAATAACACAATGTAACAAAAATGGAAAAAAATTCTGTTCCTGGTTTGAAAGTGTTATTTCCTGTTTAATTGTGCAGTATAGTACTTACTTTGAAAGTACAGTAGAGTCTCACTTATCCAAGCCTCGCTTATCCAAGCCTCTGGATTATCCAAGCCATTTTTGTAGTCAATGTTTTCAATATATCATGATATTTTGGTGCTAAATTTGTAAATACAGTAATTACTACATAGCATTAATGTGTAACGAACTACTTTTTCTGTCAAATTTGTTGTATAACATGATGTTTTGGTGCTTAATTTGTAAAATCATAACCTAATTTGATGTTTAATAGGCTTTTCCTTAATCCCTCCTTATTATCCAAGATATTCACTTATCCAAGCTTCTGCCGGCCCGTTTAGCTTGGATAAGTGAGACTCTACTGTAGTTGTTATACTCCAGATACTTTGTTCTTGTGGCTGCCACAAACTATGTTAAAGTGGTTGAGACTTTATGAAATATTCCTTGAAAAACTACAGCAAAATGTGCTGCAGGATGTCCTGAAAAATCATGTTCTTGCAGTTTAATAAACCTTTTCCATGTTTTTATGATAGAACCAATTAGGAAAGGATATTTATAACTCAGGAACAAAAATCATGTTACACATTGTTATAGAAAATTCTACTATTCTTTGACATCTAATGCCACCAAGCTCCTCCAGTGGTATTTCAATTTAGTAATTATTGCACTATTATCTTTTCCAAAATGTGTCAATGATTCATCTTTAAGATGTGTCACCAATTTGCCCATCTTTGCAAGGTCTCTCCCCATTTTTTTAGGTGTGAGTTTGGTACTGAGATGCTTCCAGCAAGTGTCAAGCTCTTAACACATTAGGAAAATAATTTATTTTATATGCTAGGGAGGAACTGAAGATGAAAGAGCATATGGGGAAGTTGTAATGAACTGGTCAGTTGGCATCTATGGGTTAAGCTATGTCTAAGTACAGCAAATAAAAGAGCAGGGATGGCAAATGAAATTTAAAGTGAATCAGTGCTAGAAACAGTAAGAGGCTGGAGCAAAAAGCTATCATTAGAGTGCGTGCTGAGAACATCTCCTACAAATAGCCAAATGCAGACTGAAGTCAGCAGGCAGCAGCAGAATTTCTGCTGAAGGAAGATGAGAGAACAGAAATACAGATTAGAAGCAACAGCCATGCCAGAAGCAATAGCTGTACATTGCTGATGGGAATGCTTTAGCTTGCATTCATGCTGGTGGATTACACAAGGGATGGACTGGATTGTTGTAAAAACCTGGAGGGATAGGGTACTGAGAATCTATAGAACTGTGTGTAAAAAAAGAAAGAAGGAAATGCAAAGACTGTGCTGAGAATAGACAAGCATTATTCAAAAGTCGCTGCTCCATAGCTGAAGACAATTTTCTCTTTTCTTAGGGTCCTAGAGTTTCATCAGATTTCTCTATCTCCCAAATTCTCTCTCAATCTTGATTTCAACCCTTTTCAATCTCTCAGTTTTGTCTAATGTTTGCCATTTCCAGAAGCAGAGTGAGGCAGTTTGTGATAGCTGACTTGATCCAATGGCAAATTGTTAATTATTGCTGAACACCACAGGGTACATCTACACTGTAGAATTAATGCAGTTCGACACCATTGTAACCTACCATAGTTCCTGTAATCCTGGAAATTGTAGTTTGATGAGGCATTATTCTTTTGCAGAGAAGACTGCAAAGGAACCGTGCCTCTGTAGTTTTTTTTAGAGAAGGCTGAAGACTTTGTAAAACTACAATTCCCAGGGTTCCATAGCATTGAGCCTTGGCAATTAAGATTGTATCATATTGCATTAATTGAACAGTGTAGATGTACTCACAGACTGTCGTTAAATTTTCCATCACGTTTTGGGTCCTAGTTTCAGTTCTAACTGATGTTCTTCTCACATAATAATTAATTACATTAATTAAATTAAATTATTAATTTAATTAATTAATTTCCCTTAGTATACACAGGTCCTGAACAGGTCTTTGATAGATCTATGTTTTTCATCACAGTGATCTGGGAGTACATGGCATTTTAGCTTGCTATGGATGCTGTAAAGCAGGAGAAGAATGAGGAAATGGAAAAAGAGCAACATATGCAAGTAGCCACAACAAGCTTCAACAAACCATTGGCCTCCATCTCTCATGCCCAGATTCCACTACAGGATCCATTTTTCCTGTCCTACTTTGTTGATATCATTCATATATCATATTGTGCTGAAATATTCTTTATGCTCACGGTTGGAGCAGGGGATGAAAAAAGGCCCCATACACTAGGGGGATCAATGCTCATCAGCCCCTGTCGCTGAACTTTGAATAGCCCTGTGTCAGGGATTAAAAAAATAAACTCCTTTTTATGACACTATTGATATATAGCTCCAATGAACAGGGAGAATTATATTTGAACCAATGGTGCACTCAAGAGTCAAATGAAAAATCTATTGAAATGATAGACAAGATAGTGAAATGCAACACAGTGAGGAGTATAAAATGTGGAGAGCCAGAGTAGTGGTTTGAGCACTGGAGTACAACTTTGGAAATCAGGGTTTGGTTCCCTACTTGACTATGGAAACCCACTGAGTGACCTTAGTTGAGTTAAACACTCTCAGCCCCAGAAAACTTTGTGATAGATTCACCTTGGAGTCATTATAAGTCAGAAATGATTTGGAAGTACAGCACAACAATATAAAATGTGAGGTAGTTGTGATGATAATGATGATAGCATGACAACTTATGACCTCATCATACACTGCCTTTCCCCCGTTTCTACACACTTGAAAGACATTTTAAAGACCGAGTCCCATGAAGCCCATAAAAGGACCCAAGAAAACTTCCTGTCAGTTGCTTTAGTTTCTGAAGTGTGTAGAAATTAAGGTTTTTGGAGCTGGGGAGCAATTGACTCCAGAGTTCCCCATTCACTTAGAAATGGCCAAAGGTACTTATTTTAGGTGGGATGACAACTATATTATAGATCATTTTAGCGATGTGAAAGTGTGGGCAGACTGCTAATGCTCCTTATGTTTCCATTATTGGTTTAAAGATGGGGTGGATCCCATTGAAATAAGTTTTTTAGGAGGGTGCTTGTCTCCTCTACAGTAAGGGGCTTGAGAAGCAAAGGATCTCAAAGAAATTGTGTCTGAAGAATGGTGCCTTGTGGCTCCTTTAGAATAAGGGGCTTGAGAGGCAAATAATCCCATAGAAGTGGTGTATCTGTGATGCCTTGCATCTCATAGAATCATAGAATCATAGAATAGTAGAGTTGGAAGAGACCTCAAGGGCCATCTAGTCCAACCCCCCGCTAAGAAGCAGGAAATCGCATTCAAAGCACCCCCGACAGATGGCCATCCAGCCTCTGCTTAAAAGCCTCCAAAGAAGGAGCCTCCACCACGGCCCGGGGGAGAGAGTTCCACTGCCGAACAGCCCTCACAGTGAGGAAGTTCTTCCTGATGTTCAGGTGGAATCTCCTTTCCTGTAGTTTGAAGCCATTGTTCCGTGTCCTAGTCTGCAGGGCAGCAGAAAATAAGCTTGCTCCCTCCTCCCTATGACTTCCCCTCACATATTTGTACATGGCTATCATGTCTCCTCTCAGCCTTCTCTTCTGCAGGCTAAACATGCCCAGCTCTTTAAGCCTCTCCTCATAGGGCTTGTTCTCCAGACCCTTAATCATTTTAGTTGCCCTCCTCTGGACGCTTTCCAGCTTGTCAGCATCTCCCTTCATCTGCGGTGCCCAAAACTGGACACAGTATTCCAGGTGTGGTCTGACCAAGGCAGAATAGAGGGGGAGCATGACTTCCCTGGATCTAGACGTTATTCCCCTATTGATGCAGGCCAAAATCCCATTGGCTTTTTTAGCTGCCGCATCACATTGTAGGCTCATGTTTAACTTGTTGTCCACGAGGACTCCAAGATCTTTTTCGCACACACTGCTGTCAAGCCAGGCGTCCCCCATTCTGTATCTTTGATTTCCATTTTTTCTGCCGAAGTGAAGTATCTTGCATTTGTCCCTGTTGAACTTCATTTTGTTAGTTTCGGCCCATCTCTCTAGTCTGTCAAGATCGTTTTGAATTCTGCTCCTGTCTTCTGGAGTGTTAGCTATCCCTCCGAGTTTGGTGTCATCTGCAAACTTGATGATCGTGCCTTCTAACCCTTCGTCTAAGTCGTTAATAAAGATGTTGAACAGAACCGGGCCCAGGACGGAGCCCTGCGGCACTCCACTTGTCACTTCTTTCCATGATGAAGACGACGCATTGGTGAGCACCCTTTGGGTTCGTTCGCTTAGCCAATTACAGATCCACCTAACCGTAGTTTTGTCTAGCCCACATTTTACTAGTTTGTTTGCCAGAAGGTCGTGGGGGACTTTGTCGAAGGCCTTACTGAAATCTAGATATGCTACATCCACGGCATTCCCTGTATCGACCCAACTCGTAACTCTATCGAAAAAAGAGATCAGATTAGTCTGGCATGACTTGTTTTTGGTAAATCCGTGTTGACTATTAGCAATGACCGCATTTGTTTCTAAGTGTTTGCAGACCACTTCCTTAATGATCTTTTCCAGAATCTTGCCTGGTATTGATGTGAGGCTGACCGGACGGTAATTGTTTGGGTCGTTCTTTTTTCCCTTCTTGAAGATAGGGACCACATTCGCCCTCCTCCAATCTGCTGGGACTTCTCCTGTTCTCCAAGAACTCTCGAAGATGATTGCCAGTGGTTCTGAAATAACTTCCGCTAGTTCCTTCAATACTCTTGGATGTAGCTGATCTGGCCCTGGGGACTTGAATTCGTTTAGAGTGGCCAGGTGTTCCTGGACAACTTGTTTCCCTATTTGGGGTTGGATTTCCCCCAATCCTTCGTCCATTCCATGTTGCTGAGGTTGAAGATGGCTTTCTTTTTGTGAGAGGGCCGAGGCAAAGAAGGCATTAAGCAGTTCTGCCTTTTCCCTATCCCCTGTCACCATCACCCCATCTACTCCTTGCAGTGGCCCTATCGCCTCCTTTTTCTTCCTTTTTCTACCAACATAAGCAAAAAAACCTTTTTTGTTGTTTTTTATGTCCCTGGCAAGCCTGAGCTCATTTTGCGCTTTAGCCTTGCGAACCTTTTCCCTACAGGAGTTGGCTATACGTTTGAATTCTTCTTTGGTGATTTCTCCCCTTTTCCACTTCTTGTGCATGTCACTTTTGAGCTTTAGCTCAGTTAGAAGTTCTTTGGACATCCATTCTGGCTTCTTTGCACTTGTCTTATTTTTCTTCTTTGTTGGCACTGTTTGCATTTGCGCCTTGAGTATTTCACTTTTGAAAAACTCCCATCCATCCTTAACTCCCTTGTTTTTTAATATCGGCGTCCATGGAATGCCGCTCAGTAATTCCTTCATTTTTTGGAAGTCAGCTCTCTTAAAGTCCAGAATGTGTGTTTGACTTGTCTTAGTTTCAGCATTCCTTTGTATTGCAAACTGCAGGAGCACATGGTCACTTGCCCCTAAGGATCCAACCACTTCAACTGTATTGATCAGGTCTTCCACATTTGTTAAGATTAGATCAAGAGTTGCTGATCCCCTTGTTGCCTCTTCTACCTTCTGGACCATAAAATTATCTGCAAGGCAAGTGAGGAATTTGTTGGACTTTGTACTCTTGGCTGAGTTTGTTTTCCAGCAGATATCGGGATATGTGATGAACCATGGGCCTTGTAGTCCTGCTCAGGACATTGTAATTCCTGATGAAGATGAAAACTTGGGTTTTTTACCTTCCCAGTCTGAACTGGATTCCTCTCAGCCAGATCTTTCCCAGGCAGATCTGGGAACCTTGCACCTGCAAGAAAGTTGTGCCCCAGAAGTATGTCAAACAACCCCAGAGCCTACTTCTCCCGTGTTCTTGCGCCGGGAGTTTTGTAAACAACAGAGAAGTTTGGATTCAGCTTCGCGCAGGAGTGCGAGGATAGCAGCTAAGAATGTTGCCAATTAACACTGGTTCTCGTGAGAATCTTTAAGGAGTTTAACATCTGGTCTCAGAGTTTAGCTTTCGTTTCTGATTCCCAGAGAACCGCTTTGGTGAGAAAGTTGGACTCTATATAGGTGTTTTGCCCGCGTAGCAACTTCGCGGAGTCAATTCGTCAGCCTACGGAGCGAGTTGTGTCTGGACAGCGCGCTCCGGTTCAAGCCTCGCTCCTGCTCAAGCCTTGCCTTGCTATCCAGCCTTCGCCTTGCTTCCCAGCCTTGTTGATCTACGGACTTTGCCTAGTTTCCCAGGATCAATCCTTGCCTTGTTCCACGGATTTATCAAGTTATTCCACGGACCTTGTTCTTGTTCTTAGTTACCTTGTTCCACGTTCAAGATCAAGTTATTTCCTAGCCACGCTCAAGTTTTATGGACTAAAGGACCTTGTCATCTCCCCTCACTTTGCTTGGCAAAGTGAGTGTTTCGGTTATTGGATTACAACTTTGGACCTTAATATTTCATATTGGACATTATTTCTTTGGACTAATTTTGACCTTTCCTGAAAGGTCTGCTTCTGGACTATCTTTTACATTTGCTTTTACTAACTTTATATATTTCCTTAATAAAGATATTAGATAGATTCTGGCTTCTGCGTATGGTTATTGGTGCTCTGTAGCCTGGGTCGTGACAGTTTGACTCCGCCACCCTAAGCACCAATTAACCTTGGCCAGAATGTCTACCGGAACCGTACCCGGTGGGCAGCCACTGAGCTACACCATCAGCAAGGACGAAGTGGATCGCATCCGCGACAGACTCAACGCCCAGGATGGAGAAATAAAGGGCTTGCGGGAGCGCGGAATCCGCCTCCCGGCCATGGCGTTGCCTACCAAGTTTACTGGAGAAGCTTCCAAGGTTCATGTTTTCCGTCGCCAATGTCAAGCTTATCTAGAGGCCCGTGATGCCGAGTTTCCCCAAGAAGACATCAAAGTGGCATGGGTTTACAGTCTTCTAGACGGGCCAGCGGCCAACTGGGCGACGGCACTGTTCGACCAAGCCTCTCCACACCTAAGATCAGCGCAACATTTCTTGGACCACCTCAAGGAGACTTGGGGAATCGAGGACAATTTGGAGGCAGCCGGCCACAAACTCCGTCGCCTTTTCCAAGGAGACAGACCTATGTCTCAGTATATAGCCGAGTTCCGAGTGCTGGCCCACAACACCGGCTGGAACGATGTAGCCCTCAGAGGACAATTCCGGGAGGGTCTCAACATTGAAATGCTGGAAGAAATCTCCAAGGTGGATCCTCCCCAGACCCTCGAGGCACTCATTGATCAATGTTTACGGGCTGAAGTCATGATTGCCAACAGGAAACAGTGGGTTCGAGGCCAGGGCAGTAGAGCCGGGGCAAAACCCCCCACTCCCGCCAGCGTTCAACCACGTCCAGCGTGGAGACCCCCACCGCCAACCCCATACCCCAGAGGAGGCGAGGAGGTGCCGATGCAGTTGGGCAATGTGCGTCCCAGACTAGATGCCGCCGAGAAGGCCCGTCGTCAACGCTTAAACCTCTGTTGGTACTGCGGGAACGGGGGCCACTTCGCCAGAGAGTGCCCAGCCAAGGGGAAGCCTGCCGCCCGGCTTGCGGCGGCGTCCTCCACGGAGACGAAGACGTCTGAGCCGACTGGCACACAGCCGGCGGGGGAAGCCAACGACCGGGTGTAGAGAGGCTCGCCAACCCGGTCAAAAAATCCATTCAAGAGCCGCCAACCGGGGTCCTGTTCCTTCTCGTGGTCACATTATGGTCAGCAAAAAGGGGACCCGTCATGATCCACGCCATGATAGACTCTGGAGCTACCAACAACTTCATTGATAGAGAGTATGCCGACTCTCTGGGATTACAATATCATGATTTCAAGAATGCCCGTGTGGTGCAAGCCATAGACGGCCGCCCCCTCAAGACGGGCCCCGTAAGTCAATGGTCGGAACCCACCAGGATGTGGATAAGAGAACATATGGAAGAGATTTCCTTCTTTGTTACCGAGGTTCCCCATTTCCCTGTGATTTTGGGAATTCCATGGCTGACTCTCCACGACCCTAACATCTCCTGGTCCAACAGAGAACTGCAGTTTGCTTCACCGTACTGCCAAAACCATTGCCTCGTAGCCAAGGTATGCCATGCCACAGACACCGAGCCCATCATCACCTTGCCAAAGAAGTACTCCGAGTATTGGGATGTATTCAATGAGAAAGAAGCCGAGAAATTACCCCCACATAGACCTTATGACTGCGCCATTGACTTGGTGGAGGGGGCCCCGATCCCGCGAGGGCATCTCTACTCCCTGACTGAACCAGAGCAAGAAGCTCTCAGGGAATTCCTAGAGACAAACCTTCGCAAGGGATTCATCAGACCCTCTCAATCCCCAGCCGCCTCTCCAGTGATGTTTGTGAAGAAGAAGTCAGGGGAACTACGATTGGTGGTGGACTACAGAGCATTGAACAATATCACCAAGCGGAACAGCTATCCCCTGCCCTTAATCTCGGATCTACTGGATCGGCTTCGAGGAGCCAAGGTTTACACCAAGCTGGATCTTCGGGGGGCTTACAACTTAGTTCGCATCAGGGAAGGGGACGAGTGGAAGACCGCCTTCCAGACCAAATTCGGATTATTCGAGTCCCGAGTTATGAATTTCGGTTTATGCGGAGCCCCCGCAACGTTCCAGCATTTTGTCAATGACATTTTTCAGGACTACCTGGACAGGTTCTTGATAATCTACCTGGACGATTTTTTGGTGTTTTCTAGATCACAATCAGAACATGAGAACCACGTCAAAATGGTGTTACAACGATTGCGGGATCATGGACTTTATGCCAAACTGGAAAAATGCGCCTTTGATCTACAAGAGGTAGATTTCCTTGGTTACCGCATCTCGCCTTTAGGGCTCTCCATGGATCCAACCAAGGTTTCAGCAGTATTGGACTGGCGGGCGCCAACTAACAAGAAAGAGGTGCAGCGTTTCTTGGGGTTCGCGAATTATTACCGCAAGTTCATTCCAGATTTTGCCCACTGGTCTGACCCAATCACTAGCTGCATCCGTGGAAAACAGCCCTTCCGCTGGACTGATCAAGCAGAGAAAGGGTTCCAGCAACTAAAGAAATTATTCACGTCCCAGCCAATTCTACAGCACCCAGATCCTGGAACCCCTTTTGTTGTGCAAGCGGACGCCTCGGATGTGGCAATTGGGGCTGTACTCTTACAACCGGTGGGAGACCACCTTCATCCCTGTGCCTTTTACTCCCGTCAACTAACCACACCAGAGAAAAATTATACCATTTGGGAAAAAGAACTACTGGCCATAAAGGCAGCTTTTGAAACTTGGAGACATTGGCTAGAAGGGGCCAAATTTCCCATTGAAGTCCACACTGATCATCGTAATCTAGAACACCTAAGAACTGCCCGCAAACTAAACCAGAGGCAGCAACGTTGGGCTTTATTCTTTGAACGTTTCAACTTCCAGATCCATTATGTGACCCCAGCCCAAACCAAGCAAGCAGACGCCCTGTCACGTAAACCGGAATACGCTGCAGGACGCAAGGAGACCTCTGAATCCCAACTGCTACAACCCGAGAACTTTGCCACGCTCACGGTGGGGAACACCAAATCCATTCCCATTGGTTCAACTTCCCCTACTCCAGGACCCATCTGTGCTCAAGAAATCAGGGCTAGTCAGCAAGCAGATGCCTGGGCGCAGGACCAACTTCGCCAAGGTCTGCATTTTCCCTTTTCGCTTAAAGATGGGCTGCTCTGCTATAGAAATCATGTTTATATCCCACCCGGACCGGGCAGGGAAAAAGCGCTTCGCCTGTGTCATGACTGCAAACCAGCAGGACACTTCGGACTATTTAAAACTATGCATTTGATCCTAAGGGATTTTTGGTGGCCCAAGATCCGCAAGGATGTAGAAAAATATGTCAACACCTGCCCAGTATGCCAGCGCTCCAAGATACGAAGGGAAAAGCCCTCAGGGCTTTTACACCCCCTTCCTACCCCATCTCGCCCATGGGAAATAATTTCCGCGGATTTCATCACTGACCTACCACCTTCCTGTGGATTCACCACGATCTTAGTGGTGGTGGACCTTTTCACCAAGTTAGCCCATTTCATTCCCTGCGAAGGCCTCCCCACGGCCAAAGAAACTGCGGATTTATTTCTTCAGCATGTTTTCAGACTACATGGATTGCCCAAGAGTTTAGTCACAGACCGTGGATCTCAATTCACCTCTCGTTTTTGGAAGGCACTACAAAAACTACTGGGCATAGACTCTCGCTTATCTTCAGCTCATCATCCCCAAACAGATGGGCAAACGGAGCGCACCAATGCCACTTTGGAACAGTATCTTCGCTGTTATGTAAACTACCAACAGGACAATTGGGCTTCTCTGTTACCACTGTCTGAGTTTGCCTACAATAATGGAGTTCAAGCTTCTACAAAAGAAACGCCGTTCTTTGCAAACTACGGCTTCCATCCACGTTTCTTTCCCCCTGTCATTGAAACTTCAGAAGTTCCCGCAGCAGAGGATTGGCTGCAGGAACTCACAGCGGTGCAACAACTTTTGCTCCAGCAACTGGACCAAGCCAAAGAGGACTATAAACGCCACGCTGACAAACACCGCCAGCCGGGCCCTGAAATCAAGGTAGGAGATCGGGTTTTTCTGTCCACTCGCTTTCTGCCCTCCCACCGCCCTTGCCGGAAGTTAGATGCCCGTTTCATCGGCCCCTATCCAGTGGTGGCGCAATTAAACCCCGTGACTTTCAAACTCCAACTTCCGCGTTCAATGCGCATCCACCCAGTGTTTCACCGTTCCCTGCTCCTTCCGGCGGATGGTGTGCGTCCTGATACAGACCAACCGGCCCCCCCTCCTGTTTTGATGAATGGGGAGGAGGAGTTCGAGGTTGAGGACATTTTGGATTCTCGCTTTCATCGCCGCCGCCTACAATATCTCATTGACTGGGTGGGTTTTGGGCCTGAGGAACGCTCTTGGGAAGACGCCTCCACAGTCCATGCTCCTGATCTAACCCGTCGCTTTCATCTGACCTATCCCAACAAACCGCGACCTCGCGCCTCGGGGAGAGGGCCCCAGTTTGGGAGGGGCCTTGAGGAGGGGGATAGTGTGATGAACCATGGGCCTTGTAGTCCTGCTCAGGACATTGTAATTCCTGATGAAGATGAAAACTTGGGTTTTTTACCTTCCCAGTCTGAACTGGATTCCTCTCAGCCAGATCTTTCCCAGGCAGATCTGGGAACCTTGCACCTGCAAGAAAGTTGTGCCCCAGAAGTATGTCAAACAACCCCAGAGCCTACTTCTCCCGTGTTCTTGCGCCGGGAGTTTTGTAAACAACAGAGAAGTTTGGATTCAGCTTCGCGCAGGAGTGCGAGGATAGCAGCTAAGAATGTTGCCAATTAACACTGGTTCTCGTGAGAATCTTTAAGGAGTTTAACATCTGGTCTCAGAGTTTAGCTTTCGTTTCTGATTCCCAGAGAACCGCTTTGGTGAGAAAGTTGGACTCTATATAGGTGTTTTGCCCGCGTAGCAACTTCGCGGAGTCAATTCGTCAGCCTACGGAGCGAGTTGTGTCTGGACAGCGCGCTCCGGTTCAAGCCTCGCTCCTGCTCAAGCCTTGCCTTGCTATCCAGCCTTCGCCTTGCTTCCCAGCCTTGTTGATCTACGGACTTTGCCTAGTTTCCCAGGATCAATCCTTGCCTTGTTCCACGGATTTATCAAGTTATTCCACGGACCTTGTTCTTGTTCTTAGTTACCTTGTTCCACGTTCAAGATCAAGTTATTTCCTAGCCACGCTCAAGTTTTATGGACTAAAGGACCTTGTCATCTCCCCTCACTTTGCTTGGCAAAGTGAGTGTTTCGGTTATTGGATTACAACTTTGGACCTTAATATTTCATATTGGACATTATTTCTTTGGACTAATTTTGACCTTTCCTGAAAGGTCTGCTTCTGGACTATCTTTTACATTTGCTTTTACTAACTTTATATATTTCCTTAATAAAGATATTAGATAGATTCTGGCTTCTGCGTATGGTTATTGGTGCTCTGTAGCCTGGGTCGTGACAGGATAATTGAAATCGCCCATGACTACTATATCTCTTCTTTGTGCCTGTTTGGTCAGCTGTTGACAGAAGGCTTCATCAAGTCCTTCATCCTGACTCGGAGGTCTGTAGTAGACACCCACGACAAGATCTTTTTGAGTCCCGGTTCCCTTGATTCTTATCCAGATGCTTTCAAGCTGGTTTCCCGGATTACAGTCTTGCATTTCTTCTGCAACGTAACTGTTTTTGACATATAAAGCTACTCCCCCTCCTCTCCCCTTTGTTCTATTTATGTGAAAGAGGTTATAGCCCTCAATGGTTAAATTCCAGTGATGGGAGTCATCCCACCAGGTTTCAGTGATGCCTATGACATCGTATGTGTGGTGCTGTGCTAGGAGTTGGAGTTCGTCTTGCTTATTTCCCATGCTCTGAGCATTAGTGTAAAGACATGTAAGCCCCTGTGACCTCCCCTCGAACTGTTTATTTGGGATTATTGTGCTCTCTGTACTTGGTCCTTGCTGTGTTTGTGCAGCCCTCCGTTTAGCCTTACGGCGGTTCCCTGTGGTCGTGGGTAATATAGTGTTCGCCAGGCTGTTGTTCCCCTCCCCCAGTGGATTTAGTTTAAAGTGCGCCTGATGAGGTTTGTGAGTCTGTGTGCAAAAAGATGTTTTCCTACTTGTGTGAGATGCACCCCATCGCTTGCCAGTAGTCCATCCTCTTGGAAGAGTAGACCATGGTCAAGGAAGCCAAAATGCTCCTCTTGACACCATTTTCTGAGCCAGTTATTGACCTGTACTATTTTTCCGGCCCTTGTAGAGCCATGTCCTACAACGGGGAGGAGGGATGAAAAGATCACATGTACATTATACAGTTTTAGCTTTGTTCCCAGAGCTCGAAAATCATTTGTGATCTTTTGAAAAGTATGCCTAGCGGTGTCATTGGTACCTACATGAATCAACATAAGGTGGGGAGGGTGATGGGGCTTTAGGAGCCTGCTGAGCCTCTGAGTGATATGGTGTATTTTTGCCCCCGGGAGGCAGCATGTTTCTCGAGCCATCCCATCCGGTCTGGAAATGATGGCTTCCGTTCCTCTAAGGAGGGAGTCACCTACTACCAAGACCTGTTTCCTTTGAGGATTGACAGGGTCCCTTTTGTGCAAGACAGTGTGTATGTCCCCTGAAGAGTGTTCCTGTTGAAGTGAATCATGTAGGTGTAAAGTGTTGTCCTCCTCCTCAACATCCCCAGTGCATTCATCAATGACAATCCATTGAGATACATCCGAGAGCCCATTACTCTCCCAAGGATGTTCCTGTTGCTCCTGGTCTATGATTGGGGATGGAGCATTTGCATGATTACATAAGTGTGACTGTGGTGATGCACTGTCCCTGTCAGGGCTATCCCCTGCGCATTGATCCAGGATGGTCCACTGAGTGGTATCTAAGAAACTGTGGTCCTCCACAAGATGTGTTTCCTGATTGTATGTTAATGATGTAAGAATTTCAAATCTGTTGTGTAAATGCAGCTGAGCAGAGGAGTTCTGCGGAGGCTGCCTGGTCCTGCGTCTCCTTCTATGGGTGACCTCCTTCCAAGCCTGAGGGTTGTCTACCTTTGAGTTGATCTCCCCATAAGGTTGATCTCCCCATCTCCTTTAGAATTAGGTGCTTGGGGGCAAAGGATCCCATAGAAATAATCTGAAGTATGGGGCTTGAGAGGCAAAGGATCCCATAGAAGTGGTGTCTTAAGAACAATGTCTCCTTTAGAGAAAGTGACTTGTGGGACAAAATATCCCATAGAAGTAGTGTCTTAAGAATGATGCATTGATTCTCCTTTAGCGTAAGGGGCTTGGTGGGCAAAGGATCCAATGGAAAGTGGTGTCTCAAGGACAGTGCCATGTGAATTTTTTAAGTGGATGGTTGAACTAATTGGGGGAGGAGACAATCCTGTAAGTAATTTCTCTAGCAGCTGAAGTATCAGGCCAAATAGCTATAAGAATATAATATCCACCAAGTCTTCTACCTTTTAGAGTCTAAACTTTATTAATTTGTTAAAGATTAAATGTAATATGCTCAGGCACAACCTTAACCAAATGTTTAATGTGTAGGCTGAAGGAAACACTACAAAAATAGAACATTTTGTAGAAATAAATCAGAAGCAATTGACAAAGCAACCCTTTCAAAAATAGCCTTGTTTAATTGGAGCCCAATTATCCCAATTATTTCGAGGAAAATTTTGCATAGGTTCAGAGAAAGATGATTATATACAGTCTGAAAACTAAAATTAACTTAAATAAAAATCCAATTTATATATATACACACACACACACACACACATACACGCATACATACTGGTCTTGTGGTGTTGCTTGATGAAATTCAAAAACAAAGATGGCATAATTAGGAAGGAAGAATTCACAAAAGAATATAGGGAAAGATATGAATAAATGAAAAAAATCTCAAGTTTTCTCACAAGTACCTGAAAATATTTTTCTGCTTTAAAGAGGAATCAGAGATTACTTTAAACCCAAATTTCAATTAGTTTGTTTCTTTTGCTCACCTTAAGAGAAGTCTTCAAATCACAAATCTAAATGAAAATAGAAAAGAGAAGGAACAAAGGAAGAATAAAGGCAGTATGTCATAATGAGGAGAGAGTTCCCCTTTCAGAATTATACCAACTTTTATGGCCCCAACATCTCATGAACGTGCACTTTCATTGGTTCTCTCCCAGATGTTCTCATTAAAATTTTATGTCATTTTAAAATTGTTCTGCCTGAAATCATCATTGGATCAAACATTTATTTTTCTGTCCCCCTCCCCTCCACACACCTCTCTTTCAGACATTCAATAAGTCACAAACATCCATATCTCAAGTCCATCCTTAGTCCTATGTAGATAAATGCCTGATTTGGGATAGAAATCACCCTTTGCTTTCTAACTAATCCTTCCACAAAAGATTGTCAGTATTAACACATGTATGCCAGTGCTGAGATTAGCTGATTTGGTATCAGGTCTCTGAAGCACTGGCATCTATTAAACCCAGGCTCAGCTTTTTAACAGAAAACCTTACGTACTCAAGGGGTGGCAAGAATAGATTGCTATCTAATTCCTTTTTAATCGGTGGGATTTTTTTGTGTGTCAGGAGCAACTTGAGAAACTGCAAGTCGCTTCTGGTGTGAGAATTGGTGGTATGATTTCTCTTATCTGTTGTCCTCCTAATAGCAAGCCCAGTTATATTGAGCAAAGAGAATTTTATCAACTTCAGTATCTCATTGTTTTGTACCAAGGGGATTTGCCAGAGAGCTGTCTGCCACAGGCAGTCCCAACTAAGTAATTTCTGTTATAGCAAATTCTAGTATACAAAAATTTTCCAGGCTGTTCCATCATGATATTATACATATATAACTCAACTCTTTGTCAAAACAAAGGCTTTGAATTTTTAATTCTAGCAGCAGGGTGAAACAAACTGTGATTATCTTATCAACGGGCCACATACCTAAATCAAACTGATTAGACTTAGAAAACAAAATCAATTTAACATAAACTCTGTCTTTACTCTATGGTAAAGTTAGTGAACAAAACAATAAAATATAAACTTCTAAGTCTTGACAGCCATGGTCTGTATTATTTCATAGAGAGGTTTGAAGAGATTGAACCTTATCATACTTGGGGATTTGACTCCTTGCTACACTTTGGGGACAGGGCCTGCCGAGTGCCGTCACATGACACTGGCTTGGCTCTGCCCCATTAATCCCCAAAGTGGCGAGGAAGCATTGCACAATAACAACAACAACAATAATAATAACAACAACACACCAGACATCACAGTTGTGGAAAAGAAAAAGATTTGGATTACTGATGTTGCCATACCAGGTGACAGTCGAATTGAAAAACAACAGGAAAAACTCAGCCGCTATCAGGACCTCAAGATCGAACTTCAAAGACTTTGGCAGAAACCAGTGCAGGTTGTCCCAGTGGTGATCGGTACACTGGGTGCCATGCCAAGAGATCTCAGCCAGCATTTGGAAACAATAGACATTGATAAAATTACGATCTGTCAACTGCAAAAGGCCACCCTACTGGGATCTGCGCACATCATCCGAAAATACATCACGCTTGGGAAGTATTTGACTTGTGGTTTTGTGACACAAAATCCAGCAAATCTATCTTGTTTGCTGTCATACAATGTCATTGTGTCAATAATAATAATAACTTTATTTATATACTGCTTCATTTCCTCGAGAGGACTCAGGGCTGTTTCCAACAAATGAACAAAAACAGTCAATTGTCAGAAACATCACACAACAACTGAAACATAGTAAACAAATAAAACAACATCATCAGAACAGAACCAAGACAATTATATTAAAATGGACACAGTTATGATGCTTCCTTGCCCATGATGGAAAGGTAAGTGGATTTTGGGTAGTTCCAACAGAGCTACCCACATTTTTAGGACCTTTCTCCCATGTGATTGGGAAAGGACAATGCTGTAATGTGTGTTGCTGCTCTTTCCTCTGTCTGATGGGGACAAGGCACTGACTCACCTTGTCCTATTCCTGACATGTGATGGGAGAAGGAGGGAGGGTACGTGAGGAGTAGCGAGGCACCTCACATGCCTACTGAAACAGAACAAAATGGAAGGAGGAGATTAGTGTGAAGAGGTCCAAGGTCTCAGTTTTGAAGTATCATTTTAATTGAAAGAGATTTCCAGTGCAAATGTTGTCTTATCTCCAGACATCCTTGTCAGTCCATCTATAAATGACCAACCTGTTCTTCCATGGCTATCTTCCAGACTTGTGTCCAGTATTTCATCTTCAAGGACACACATTACTGTGGGTTCACAATGCTGCAAAATTCCATTATGGCATTTGTAAACCGAAGTCTTCTTTTTTCAGAGAAGAGGGCAGCCTTTACTCCTTGGACAGCTGTTCTTTGCTTCTGGCACTCATTGCTTCTGGCAATGAATGCAAACTGCATTTATGTTCTTCTGATAGGCTGCTTGTAGGCAACTGACTGATCATATTGCCAACAAAAAATTGAACTAAAGAGACCGTTAGGCAGTTCCAGCATTGATCTTTGTACCTGTATGTTGTTTGTTTTCTAAACAGTCCAAATCAACAGAAAATACTAAGCAATAATGGTAAACTAACATTCTGTATTCTACATTATATAGTGATTAACAAATAATTTGCTCATCACCATGAGATCAATAAGAAAGGAACTTTAATTTTCTCATGTATGTGAATGGTAGTAATAGTGTGGAATACATTAAAAACTAATGTTTTTCTTATCCCCAGTGAGTCTTATTTACACAAACTACAATCTTAATATATCAGAGAATTGGTGTAGCATATTTCAGGAATGGTAAATTTCAATGGGGGACAGATTTGACTACCCAGGGACTTGCTACAAATTATGTCTTCATAATTTCCCTTGAAACCACAAATGACCAGAAGTGATTTCAGTTTGGATACACACAGAAAGTCCCACCCTCTGCTCTTGTGTGTTGCAGGCTCCCTCCCTTCTATCTCTCTGTAGGAAAGTTAAGACCTGGTTGTGGGACCAGGCCTTTGACCAATAACAGCAGCAACAATTATTACCATCATAGAACTCAATGACAGACCAGCTATCAGACTAGAAATGAGCTAATTGTATATTTATATGTATACTAGCTGTGCCCGGCCACGCGTTGCTGTGGCGAAGTACGGTGGTATGGGAAATCAGATAATCTGTATTTTATAGGTAGTGTGAAAGAGGCCTACGTGAGGCCTAACTCTGCCTATTCCCTGGGGTGAGTGGGTTGCTAGGAGACCAAGTGGGCGGAGCTTAGCATTCTAACTGGCAGCAATTGGATGAAAGCAATTATTTCTCTCCCTCTAATTAGGACTTTATTTTTCTTTTCTTTTTGTTGTATGAACGTAGAGGCATGGATGAGGGGTTATGCTGCCAAGTTTAGTGTTTCTGGGACGGGTAGTTTTGTTGTTTTGTCCTAGGCCGAAATTTCATTACCCTTTTATATATATAGATTTTTATCAATGTTTAATGTGTTTAATTTTAATTGATTGAATTGTTGTAATATTTTTATATTGTGTTTTATTGTAAGTCGCCCTGAGTCCCCTACAGGTGAGAAGGGTGGGATATAAGTATTGTTATAAATAAATAAATAAATAAATAAATAATCCATGGTAATAGCTTGAAGTGTTAGACTAGGACCTGGAAGGCCTACATTGCCATTCACCTATGGAGACTTCAACCAGAGGGTGAGGATCATATGAGTAAGTAAGAGCTTTTTGCTCTTAGAAAAAGTGTAATATAAATGTAGTCAATATGCAAGAGAAAATAAGTTCAAACCCATGACTTCAGTGCTTTCTTAACATTCAGCCTAATTAATCTGAACAAAATAGATAAACCTATCTATGGGGCAGAGGGCTGAATATAATGCACCTTAAGTCTTCAATGCTTTGCCACCTCTATCTCTGATTTTGTTGCACTGTATAGCTAGTTCTGGAAAATGCTCTACTTGTATTTGCCAGCAGATCTCTGTTTGATCAGGTCTTTTCAGGTCTTAAACCACAGGAATAATTTTACGAGTGGTTTTTAGGTCTTTAGCTACTGAAAGTTCTCAAGTAAATAGACTCTCTTTAGATTGACCTATTCAACATGAGATGCAACAACTCCTTGCCTGTACTCATCTTGTTTAGGCAGAATGCCTGAATGTTTAAATGTTTGAGCAGTGATAACATCAGAAAGCTTTGCTTTCTGGGTTAAAAAAAATATAATAATCAAACTAACAATATCATGGTATTGTAGCCTACAAGTCAAGTTAGGTATCAGGAGCCAGAAAGCTTTAGGAATCTAGGAGTGCATCTATATTGTACAATTAATATGGTTTAGCACCACTTTAACTTCCATAGCTCAATGCTGTGGATTCATGGGATTTGTAGCTTGCAAGGTCTTTAGCCTTCTCTGCTAAAGAATATTGGTCCCTCGCCAAGCTACAAATCCCAAGATTCCATCGCATTGAGCCATGGCTATTAAAGTAGTATCAAACTGCATAAATTCTACAGTGTGTAGATATATCTCAGGGGTCATTTTTACCTGGGACTGTTCAGGGATTGCAATGTGAATTAAACCTGAATTGCAGAAGGTCACTCCCATTAAAATAAAACACCTTCTCACTCTCTTTTTTTGATCATTCAGAATTGAGGGTATATCTTATTTAAATAAATATATATCCGTTTAATGTGATTCTTCCGTTGAAGTAGGGAGAAACAGGGTGGGGAATTTTTCTTAGAGGGCTGCAAAAATTGCCTTGGGAACCGCAGTCTTGCTCCAAACTGAGCCCAAAGGAGCCTGCCTTGACCCTACAATTCCAAAGCTGAAGCCTCTTTAAAACCCCTTGACCTGTTAAGACGCCTTATTGCAGCATCTCTTCATGTGAAAGGATTTGATTTTGGTTGTTTGTGCTGACACAGGCAAATTCACCAATACCTGCTAAGCAGTTCCTTGAAAGTATAATATACAGAAAGGGGCAGTTATACAATTTTTTCCCAGATCATTGAGAGACCCAGAGAGTTCATTCCAAACAATTTGTGTCAATTCTAGAATGCTTATTAAAATGTGACTGTCACAGGGTTGCAGGACTTTGGCAACATGAAACCAGCCGTAAAACAACTATGACATATTTTTGAGAATTGATTGCTTTGTAACTTGGTCCTTTAAAAAGGAAATTAGGAACTGACTATTGCTGTGCATTTGAAATCAATATTTATGAAGCTAGCCCCTGAAGGCTTATCATATTTGAAGGTGTGTGGATCAAATTTAATGCTGGGAGCATCTTTTTAATGCTCCCAGGACCACTGTCTGTCTAATGAAAATCTCTTTTAGGCTGTCAAGCTTCCCTTCGTCCCCATTTAGATAATGTGCTCCATATGTAGAATATGAAAGGTGAATTAATAAATAAATTCCCATTTGCCAATATACATAATGTTTAGATATTCGTTTTAATTTATAAAGGGGAATTTTTTTGGAAAACCATATCAAGGAGATAGATAGGGTGTGCCACAATTACCCATCCATTTCCATGTCTCTTAAAAGATGCTGGAAATTAGTTCCTCCTTTGAGAGTTTCTTGTTTGTTTTTCAAGGGGTCCACAACCTTCTAATTGCAGGCCACTTATCTTTTGAGTAGCACAAGTGGGTTACAATGCTGTAACCCACCTTGAGCCATGAGGAGGGGCCAGCAAGAAATAAAACTATTATTATTATTATTATTATTATTATTATTATTATTATTATTATCCTCCACATACATATAGACAAAGCTCAATCTTTTGGATGTTAAATCCCATATAAAATACATTTATGAAGGATTTACTTTTAAAGATCCCCAAGATCTATTTATAAGACTCTTTTGAGACCTAAGTCTTTCCTATATGTCTTATTAGATATTGCCACTGAATGCCGAGGAGAGAAGTGCAAGGAGCCCCTGATGGTGCAGCGAGTTAAATTGCTCAGCTACTGGATTTGCTGACTGAAAGGTCAGTGGTTCGAATCCAGGAAACAGGGTGAGCTCCCACTGTTAGCCCCAGCTTCTGCCAACCTAGCAGTTCAAAAATATGCAAATGTGAGTACATCAATAGGTACCATTCCAGCAGGAAATTAACGATGCTCCACGCAGTCATGCCAACCATATGGCCTTGAAGGTGTCTACGGATAACACCGGCTCTTTGACATAGAAATGGAGATGAGCACCAACCCCCAGAATCAGACACGACTAGAGTTAAAGAGAAAAACCTTTACCTTTACCTTCTAGTACAAGTATTGGGTAAACTGAAACATCCCTACTGCATTTCCCAAGCAAAACACAGAGTTAGAATGAGCCTTCAAACTGAGCAAGAAAGTGAAGAGACAAAATAATAATTCTGGTGAAAAGATCTACCATGTCTCAACACTGCATTCAATGCAACCTATGTACAGCCGTGGTTGAGAAAGATAAAGTTTATCCCAAGCATCAATATTTTATAGAAATCCAGAGCTATGCAGACAATGACAAAATGTGCATGAGCAATACCTAATGCATACATCGTAATCCTTTTCTGAGATCAGTACAGAATGTATCACAGCTTGGTTGTTGTTTAAGAGGATATTCCCAGTTCCTGACACTGTATATAACCATAACTTCTGGTTGTTAGCCGTGGGCACATAATATTGCATTTACAGCATGTCTAGCACAGAACAAATCACAGAAATGAGCAAACAATACAAGCCATAAGGAGATACCATCTATTATCAACATGGAGTTGATTCATCTCACGAAACCAGAATAGCCACAGATGAATCTTTAATTCTTATTTTAGGCCAACACATAGACATCATTATGTCAAAACACCCAAGAAGCAGATGTGATTAATTATGGTGTTATCTTAGGCAGCATGTAGCACTGTAACTGGTTAAGGTATAAAAATCCTTTTAGTTCTGCCTAAAAGGAAGCTTGATATAGACTGAAACGTGCAAGGAGCTACATGTTGACCAAGATTGGGGTATTTCTTGCTATGGTTTCTGAGATTTCCAACAACTGATTGGAGCAGTATGATTTGTATTTCTCCTCTATAATACTTTTGCCTGCTTTTTCATTAATATTTTGTTTGGACTTCAAACCACTTGTGTGCTTACTGCCCCTGAATCCCAAAGAACCCTTGCCTATGGTAAAATAATCTGAACATTGCATCTTTGCATGCATAGAGCTCCTAGCCATAAAGTTACCACTAAAAAGCTCATTAGTCCTCCAGACTTACTTTGAACTGCATCAATAAAATGTCTTCATGTGCTGTGCCTTGTAGGTATGGTGAATGTTGTTTGTGCTAATTTGGTAGCAAGTTTCAAGAGAGTTTTTTTGCCATGAAACAGAAGC
Organism: Anolis carolinensis; assembly: GCF_035594765.1. Taxonomy (NCBI): domain Eukaryota; kingdom Metazoa; phylum Chordata; class Lepidosauria; order Squamata; family Anolidae; genus Anolis; species Anolis carolinensis. The sequence continues at coordinate 222,292,418 of NC_085842.1, read as the reverse complement.
CTGTTTGTCCTAATCAGAATGAAATATACAAACATTGTTTTGTGTTTACTCTTCAACCCCCTCTTTTATTTCTTGTATGCCTACTTCACAGGCACATTGCTTAGAAACTGCATTTGGTTATTAGCGCCAGAACAAGAATGTAGGACTTTGGTTGAATAAAAAGAATTCCTTTGCTTTTTAGTATCTCTGGGGAACAGTCACAGAAACTATAAAACATCTGAAGAATCTACACTACAAAAATGTTATATGACCATAATACAATACTATGCCATGAGGAAGAAACTTTGGCCCTCCAGATTGTGTTGAATTATAGTTCCTTATCATTCCTGATCTTTAGCCACAACATCTTGAGCTTATGAGATTTGAGGTACAAAATATGGCCATCTGGTCATCACTTCTGTCTTATTCCTAGCCTTGCAATTCTACACACCTAGAGTTGTTGAGAAAGAATGCCTGTTAAATGAGATAGAGGAGAAGGAGAAAGCAACATCTTTTGCGAATTTGGATCAGCCCATGGATGGCCACAAAGCACATGTGGGTTAATCGAGTTTAACCCCAGGAAAGCCACTGAATGCTGCTGCATCCCAAGAAAATTGAGGACCTTTTCTGTGAATCCTCTGAGGCCCCTTCCACACTGCTCCTATATCCTAGGATTTGATCCCAGATTATCTTATCCCAGATTATCTGGCAGTGGAGAGTCATATAATCCAGTTTAAAGCAGATAATCTGGGATCAGATACTGGAATATATGTAAAGGTTTCCCCTGACGTTAAGTCCAGTCATGTCTGACTCTGGGGGTTGGTGCTCATCTCCATTTCTAAGCCGAAGAGCCAGAGTTGTCCGTAGATACCTCCAAGGTCATGTGGCCGGCATGACTGCATGGAGCGCCGTTACCTTCCCGCCGGAGCGGTATCTATTGATCTACTCACATTGGCATGTTTTCGAACTGCTAAGTTGGCAGAAGCTGGAGCAACAGTGGGTGCTCACTCCGCTCCCAGGATTTGAACCTGGGACCTTTCGGTCTGTAAGTTCAGCAGCTCAGTGCTTTAACACACTTCGCCACCGGGGCTGAAATATAGGGCAGTGTAAATCCAGCCAGAGAAAAAAGTTCTCAATTCAGCTTCAGACCACATTGGAGCTCTCCAAGGTTCTGAACTGTGGACAAAGTGTCACACAATGCGGGCCAGTAATGGAGTCCAAAATTCTGATTCTGACTCACATTGTAGCCCAACAGGAATACCCTGGACCTCCTCAACAGTGGGAGGGTATCAGCTGTGGTGAATCTGGTTTGGCTCTGCTGGGCAGAGGTCCAACTGCTACTCCTCTACCTCCCTGTCACTGCCAACTGCAGCAATGACAACACAACATATCAGTTGCACGGCAGTCCCCCCTCCTCTTTCAATGCCATGTGATTAATTTTTGAGATACAGAAGATTCATCTGTCTCCCAAGGAGAACATATATGGATCTTCATCTTTCGCCCATGGAAATCTAAGAAACCAGATCTAATGCAGTCTCTCCAATGCAGATTTCTGAATCTGCATCCCAGATAATCCCAGAACAGACCTAAAAACCAAGACATCATGATTAATTGGGATATGTAATAATAATAATAATAATAATAATAATAATAATAATAATAAGCATATTTTGATTATATTTCAATATATATTTTAATGCATTTTATTTATCCTGATTTCATTATTTTGTAAATGTGCTTGCTGTTATATTAAGTTTATTTAGTAGGCTTGCTCAAAGAATTCGATTTCCCCGTTTGTCGTTACTAATTCGTTAGTTTTGTAACTTGTGAAGCAGTATTCGACCTAGATTGTCCCGTCGTGTGGATCCCGCGGTTTCGAACCGCGATAGGCCCTTTTTCTAATGTCATCGTTTTTTTTCGTTAGGAAAAAGAAGGTTTTGCAAATCACCCAAACTTGTACTGGGGCAACCTAGATGTTGTTTCCACCTTGTGGCCAATCAGAGAGCACGTTTAACCCAGGGGAGGGGCTTGTACGTCCTGAATGAAAAGAGGCCTGCAGGGAGCCTCGTGGCTCATTTGGCTCGGGATCTGCAGAGAGAGGGTGGTTGGTTGGGAGTGAGATTCCAGGCAGGCAGGCAGGCAGGCAAGATTTTAGTGCTGCGAGTGCGCACAGCTTCCTTCCTTGGCTGAGCTAAAGAAGACCGGGAGAAAGGGTGGGTGGGTGAGGAGGAAAACGGGTGGGTGGGTGTTTGTGGGTTAGGGTGTTTTTTCAAAGGGTCTATGGGCTTTTTTTCCCCAGCAGCTTGGCGTTTGCCATTTGCCCACCAGCCCTGCAATTTTTCTGCTGCGCCATATTGCCTGGTGCGGGGTGGGCTTTTTTCTTTCGGACAAAGAGGAGTTCAGCAGCTTTTTGGGTGTTTGATTAGGAAACTTTTCTTTGTATAGGCATTAAAGTGAGTTGCAAATAGAAGAAATCAAATTTACCAATTTTCATTTTGCAAAGTCTGACAAAACTCCCCATAATCCACTGAAAAACAACTTGGGCAAAAGGGAGGGTGTATTGTTTTTCCCTCTTTCCTTTCTCTAAGCTGCTCAATTTGGGCTTGCAGAAAGTCTCTTTCTCCTATCAACCCTAGCAAAGTCTGGCAAAAGGTAGCAAGTCCCATCATCCTCCGCAATACCACTTGGTTTGGGGAAAAGGGAGGGTGTATTTGTTTTTCCCTCTTTCCTTTCTCTGAGCTGCTCAAGTTGGGCTTGCAGCAAATCTCTTTCTCCTATCAACCCTAGCAAAGTCTGGCAAAAGGTAGAAAGTCCCATCATCCTCTGCAATACCACTTGGTTTGGGCAAAAGGGAGGGTGTATTGTTTTTCCCTCTTTCCTTTCTCTGAGCTGCTCAATTTGGGCTTGCAGCAAATCTCTTTCTCCTGTCAACCCTAGCAAAGTCTGGCAAAAGGTATCAAGTCCCATCATCCTCCGCAATACCACTTGGTTTGGGCAAAAGGGAGGGTGTATTTGTTTTTCCCTCTTTCCTTTCTCTGAGCTGCTCAAGTTGGGCTTGCAGCATATCTCTTTCTCCTATCAACCCTAGCAAAGTCTGGCAAAAGGTAGCAAGTCCCATCATCCTCCGCAATACCACTTGGTTTGGGCAAAAGGGAGGGTGTATTTGTTTTTCCCTTTTTCCTTTCTCTGAGCTGCTCATAGGGCTGGCAGCAGTGGCTCTCTTTCTCCTATCAACCCTAGCAAAGTCTGGCAAAAGGTAGCAAGTCCCATAATCCTCCGCAATACAACTTGGTTTGGGGAAAAGGGAGGGTGTATTTCACAGTGAAGGAACCCCTATTGAACAGGAAATAACAATTCAAAAGCAGGAACAGATTTTTGCAATTGTTAAATAAAGTTTTTTTAATATAAACTATGAAATTGTGCAATAAATCTTAGGAAAGGGCAAACGCTCTGCAATTTGGCGAGCAAGCAGGGTGGATTGTATTCTCCCACTGTACCAAATTTGATCAGTATAGCTGAAAAAATGAGTGCAGGAGAGCCCCATAAAAGCCCCCCCTTGGGCTGTTTTGGGCCACTGCGCATGCGCGTCTGCCATTAACGAATTACTTTTGAAACTAACGAATTTTCGTTAATTTCGAAAATTTATGAGGGCAAAATTCGGAAATGACATCAGAAACGAAACGCTACCCCCCTACTTTTGAAACGAGTTTAGAATCAATTTTTTCGTGGATTGCTCAAACCTATTATTTAGATATTACTTTTAGGTTAGTTTTATAAGGTACCATTGTTGTTTGATTTGGCTTGGATCCTGGGAAGACTGAGGGGAGAACATCCTCTCTCTTCTCCCAAGGCATCTTAGCTAATCACATTGATATCGAGAAATTAGACCCCCTTCCAAATTATAAAATATATGAAATATATAAAATCTTGGACTCAGCTTTGCCAGACCTGGCAAGTGCACATATCCTTTCCTGATAACAACCTGTTGTCTTGAATTATCCTTTATAATGCTGCCCCTACACACACAGATTTCTTCTGTTCATTTCATTATCCTTTCACAATGGATTGGGAGATGGAGGGAAAATTACTCGATGAATGTAGACCAGAGTGTTTCCTGCTCCCATTGATGAGACTGAGTCTATCTGCATAAAAGATCCAGCACCCATGGCTCAAGCCAGTTTCACCTATTGAAATAGTGTGCCTACCAGAACAAACCCATTAAGCCCATCACAGACTCTTTGCATTCCACATTGCATTCCTTTGGAATTACACCCCTCTCAGAGGTGGACCATTAACGTACTGGCACTTCAAATAATCCAATGACAGTTTATTGATTTTCCCACCACTGAAAAGGACCAACCAGTGATGATGTTGGAGAGAATCCCTGAGTGGATCCTAGCCTGACAGTTCTGGATCAATCAGGAGCTCCCGCAAGATTCCTTTTTTTGTTAATTAAATTTTTATTGATATATATAATAATTAAGTACAACGAAAGAATGAGAACAATGCTTGTTGACAGTAAGTGAAGAAAAAAATATATAGAAAATCTATTTTGAAATAAAAAAGGGAATAAAAAAGGAAGAGAGAAAATTTAAAAAATTAAAAAAGGAAAAAAACAACAATCAACAAAAAACTATAAATACATATAAAAATTACTTCCATCTTTGCCTTTGTGTTTCCAATTCTAAAGTAAGAAAAGAGGATGAAAAAGAAAAAAAATAAATCAACCTCTTTTTTGAAAATAATAAGGACAAACACAAAAAAGAATGTTGTCCTTTATATTGGCTGAGTCAATGATTCTTTGCTTTTCATCAAATAGTAAGAAGAGAGACACAAAAAGAATCGTCTTTCTGTTCTTTAATTGATATCCTTCAACTTCTTTTCCTTTCAAATTCTTCTAATATAGACCAGTCTGTGTATTTTATCGGGGAGCTCCTGTAAGATTCTTGAATAGCTGTCAAATGAATAAAAATGCTCTATATTTACAATTGCTATATTACAGTACTTTGAAGTGCTTTATCTGCTGACATCCCCTGAATAAGCTAGACACACTGATCAAGGAAGGAGGAAGAGGAGGAAGAGGGAAAGTCAAGCAGCAGGTATATTGCACTCTCTCGGCTGTAGCTAGCAACTACAATGTGGGAAGGGATTGGGAAGGGACAGCCACCCCAGATCCCTGTCAGACCACTTGAGCCTGGGAAAGCACAGAATGGCTGTTGGGATCCCCTTAGACTCCTACATACGAACCGGCTGCAGATGTCTGAACTGCCATTACTCAGGGGGAAGTCCAAATTCTGCTGCAGGATTCAGACTTTCTCGTAAGGTATTTGGTTCTGCATTATTATTATTATTATTATTATTATTATTATTATTATTATTATTTGGGGGGGGGGAGGAGAGGTGGTGGTGGTGGTGATTATTAGACTTCAAGGCAGCAATAGTTCTGCCCAATCCAGCCAGGTTCCTTTAGCAGTTGAAACAGGCAATGCTACTGGTAATTCATCCAATGCATGGTGACAAAACATTAACTTTTCATAAAACCCCCAATCTGTTTTATGCAGTATCCACTCATTGTGCTTAATGGATGGCCCTTCAGTAAGACTGGCATACAGATAATGGCCCTCTCCACTGTCTTGTTTTCCCCAGACCAGAAGTCATTATTTTTGATACTGTGAGTAATTTTATTGAAATCTATCTTGGATAGCATTGAAGAATAAATAAACAAATAAAATAGAGCCTTCAATTAGGAATTATTCTATTTCTAGTCCACCTTTAAGAAGTTAGTTTTGATTTTGTATTAATCTGCAATTGTTAATCTCCATCAAAAATAATATTTAAATTCTGTTGAAAGACATATTTTTATTTCCAAACTGAATTTTTTCATAGGTCATAGCCATCACTTTATGGATGATTATTACAACAACCTCAAAATAAAATTGGACCCTCCCCCACCCTCCATTAGGTTTCTTATGTGTTTTTTTCCCCTGTGTACTCCTTCTAGTGTTTCTCCTTGAGTTTTTACCTCCAATCTTTTCAGCGCTGGGTCTTTTAGATACCAAGTGACAATGGTCAATATTAAACTAGATTTTACTAAAGCATCCCTGTACTTTGTGCCTAAGGAATAGTGGTTAATTATGGCCCACATGTTTGCAAAGCTTTTAATGTCAATCACTTTTGCACACATTGTCTTCACCATTAATGTTAAAGCCCTGCTCTTTGCTTGGTATTAAGAGAAAATCAGGTTTTAATAACATGCCTCCAGGTTTGCATTAGAAAGAACACATTCTCTGAAGCGAGAAGCTTAAAACCTCAGCTGATTAAACAGTCAGTAATCTATTTGGTACATTTTATGCAAGTTCACCCACAAAAGAAGATTGGCAAATAATACTTCTCACTTTTCACTCAGCTTTGCTTAAGATAAAACAAGTGGTAAATCATAGACATTAGAGATAGTGTCTCTTTACGTTTGAACATAATGATATACGATATGTTGTTATTGGTGGCGCTTGTCTATTCTGTAGGGCAAAGAGAAGAGATGACCACCCCCAATGTTGATGTGGTCTAACAACTTGTTATGATTGTTATTATGTGTTTTCAAGTAAACTCTGATTTATGGTGTCAGAGAGTTCTCTTGGCAAAATCTGTTCAAAGAAGGTTTGCTATTGCTATAAGTCTGTGGTGCAATTTGTCACCTAGAGGGCTTCCATCACTGAGAAGGAGTTTGTAGTTGGTTTTAGTCTGGACCTATACTGCCATATAATCCAGTATTTCATAGAATCATAGAATCATAGAATAGTAGAGTTGGAAGAGACCTCATGGGCCATCCAGTCCAACCCCCCACTAAGAAGCAGGAAATTGCATTCAAAGCACCCCCGACAGATGGCCATCCAGCCTCTGCTTAAAAGCCTCCAAAGAAGGAGCCTCCACCACAGCCCGGGGGAGAGAGTTCCACTGTCGAACAGCCCTCACAGTGAGGAAGTTCTTCCTGATGTTCAGGTGGAATTTCCTTTCCTGTAGTTTGAAGCCATTGTTCCGCGTCCTAGTCTGCAGGGCAGCAGAAAACAAGCTTGCTCCCTCCTCCCTATGACTTCCCTTCACGTATTTGTACATGGCTATCATGTCTTCTCTCAGCCTTCTCTTCTGCAGGCATTTCATTCCATACTAGATATTATTACTTAGTTCAGTAAGGGAAATTATATCTGTTTATCTTCTGGCTAAGTATGATTCGTGTAAGAGATACTTTTTTTTGCCAATTCCTTACTTAGAATAAAACCTTCCTTTTTTAAACTCTCCATCTCTCACACTCTATTTTCATGTACCTTTTATGCTCAGTGTGCATATACATAGAGGGTTTCTCCTTCCCCCAGTAATCTCCCATTAGATTACTAGTCAAGGGGTGTTGAAATCAATGGATGGAGGCAGCTAATCTTTCTGGTTGACAAGGGGAGTAAAAACCACTTGTAACTACCATAGAGCCTTCTGTCAAAGCCAATGGTGTGCCAACACTTAACCACTGACATCATGGGATTTTTTCCCCTCTGCAACTATGGACTCATTTACATGATAAAATTAATGTAGTTTACATACCATATGTGGGGATTTGTAAAAGGCACCATGATGTAATGGGTTGACTGTAAATACATGTGTCAGCAGCTGATTGGCTAAGCGTGCCAGGAGCTAACATTCTGATTGGCTACTGCCTCTGGCTTGCTGTTGACAGAAACAGTTGGCATTTTACCTCAGAGAGCAAAGAGACAACAGCTAGGGAATTAATGGCTGCTGACTCTCTGAAGCCTGATCAATGACCAAGCCATTTCAAATAGATTTTGGGAGTGTATGAGGGTTTGTAGTGAGATGGAGAGTTCACCTCTCACAACCCTTACTTCCACTGAGAGAAAACAGTTCCATCCTTTAAAACATTCAAAAGAATACAAACTGGTTTCTTAAAATAAGTGAAGAAACACCTTGACTGGACTGACTGATAAAAAAGAATGCCACTAATTAATTATCAGACTACTGATTTCTGGAACTTTACATATTTCATTTGAAATTTGAATCATAATACAGATAGGATACAATTTCATCTGTTTTCTTCAATCTCTTAAAATAATGATGCCCAATATTTTGGGTTTGTAAAACATTCTCCATTATAACTTTTGTTATTACAGACATTTCAACAAGTAAATATAAAAGCAAGCCAATGCTCTCTCCTCAGTCCTATGCTTTATGGTATAATCCACTAGATTTCACTAATCATATTGGATATTTTAATAGTCAAACAGAAGGTCAGCTGCTGTCCTCCCATCCTTTTTGCCTTGTTTTTATTTATGTTGTACTTTGAAATGGTCATATGACTGGTCAAACAAATAAATTATTATTATTATTATCATTATTATTATTATTATTATTATTGTATTATTAAAATGTTAATAGAGGATGACTTGACATGATCTGTGCTAAGGTGAATTGAAATGGTCCTTATAGGATCTATTTTGGCTTTTGGTTCTTGGTTGCTTGTTGGTTGCTCCAGATTCTAGCTAAACCCACTGATTTAACTAGAATCTGGATACTCTCCAACTATAGTCATGTGCATTCAGATCTAAAGAATTCTGATCCAATAGTTTATATTTGTATGGTCCTTCTGTAATAATATCCATCCTTAGTTACTCCGATTTTCTTTCATTTCAGCTGAATAGTTAAAGGAAGCTGAGAAAGGGACTGTTGTCAAATGATAGGCACTCAGAAACATTTGCTTATCTGCAAAGTGTGCCAAAACCTCAGGTTTTACACATGCATCTTCCTATATTTCATTTGAAGCATGCACTAGGGAATAAGAATGTAAATATTCAACTATTTCAGTCTCACAAGTAAGGATGAGTAAGTTCCACCATTTTCTCCTTACTGTGAGGAATACAAATATTTCTGGACAGTTCTCCCCTGATATTCACACATTCTCAAGTGAGGAAATTATTCTGTTCAAAATAACACATATACATAAACACTCTTCATGTTTTTATACTCGTATTTTCCCATGAGTATCATTTAAAAAAAAAATCACACACACAATTTCTGGATTACCACATATCTTTGTATGTGTAAGATTGCTGTTTTCCGAAAAGAAGCATTAGACTCGCAGACACATCGTTACAAATAGCCACATGGGAATGCTATTATGGTGTGGAAACAAACATACGTCTAGCAGAAAAGTGGTATAATTGTCTGAGTTTTACTTATGCAGCACATAAAACTTTTTTCAGATGCAGTAGTATGGAGATTTCTTCAGAAATATTATCTAACTAAGAAAGGAGCATTTGGCTTCACAAAAGTATAGGAGCATCTTGTTTCCAAGAAGAGTAACTTTCTGTTGATAGTGGAGTTAAAATTTTACTTCCTTTGTCTGGATCCCAATGTGAGCATGAGAGGAGTGACTTCTGTTTGAATTGAGATCCCTTTGAAACATTAGAAACCCAAAAGGAACAACATGGTCTACTCTTCCAAGAGGATGGACTACTGGCAAGCGATGGGGTGCATCTCACACAAGTAGGAAAACATCTTTTTGCACACAGACTCACAAACCTCATCAGGCGCACTTTAAACTAGATCCACTGGGGGAGGGGAACAACAGCCTGGCGAACACTATATTACCCACGACCACAGGGAACCACCGAAAGGCTAAACGGAGGGCTGCACAAACACAGCAAGGACCAAGTACAGAGAGCACAATAATCCCAAATAAACAGTTCGAGGGGAGGTCACAGGGGCTTACATGTCTTTACACTAATGCTCAGAGCATGGGAAATAAGCAAGACGAACTCCAACTCCTAGCACAGCACCACACATACGATGTCATAGGCATCACTGAAACCTGGTGGGATGACTCCCATCACTGGAATTTAACCATTGAGGGCTATAACCTCTTTCACAGAAATAGAACAAAGGGGAGAGGAGGGGGAGTAGCTTTATATGTCAAAAACAGTTACGTTGCAGAAGAAATGCAAGACTGTAATCCGGGAAACCAGCTTGAAAGCATCTGGATAAGAATCAAGGGAACCGGGACTCAAAAAGATCTTGTCGTGGGTGTCTACTACAGACCTCCGAGTCAGGATGAAGGACTTGATGAAGCCTTCTGTCAACAGCTGACCAAACAGGCACAAAGAAGAGATATAGTAGTCATGGGCAATTTCAATTATCCCGATATCTGCTGGAAAACAAACTCAGCCAAGAGTACAAAGTCCAACAAATTCCTCACTTGCCTTGCAGATAATTTTATGGTCCAGAAGGTAGAAGAGGCAACAAGGGGATCAGCAACTCTTGATCTAATCTTAACAAATGTGGAAGACCTGATCAATACAGTTGAAGTGGTTGGATCCTTAGGGGCAAGTGACCATGTGCTCCTGCAGTTTGCAATACAAAGGAATGCTGAAACTAAGACAAGTCAAACACGCATTCTGGACTTTAAGAGAGCTGACTTCCAAAAAATGAAGGAATTACTGAGCGGCATTCCATGGACGCCTATATTAAAAAACAAGGGAGTTAAGGATGGATGGGAGTTTTTCAAAAGTGAAATACTCAAGGCGCAAATGCAAACAGTGCCAACAAAGAAGAAAAATAAGACAAGTGCAAAGAAGCCAGAATGGATGTCCAAAGAACTTCTAACTGAGCTAAAGCTCAAAAGTGACATGCACAAGAAGTGGAAAAGGGGAGAAATCACCAAAGAAGATTTCAAACGTATAGCCAACACCTGTAGGGAAAAGGTTCGCAAGGCTAAAGCGCAAAATGAGCTCAGGCTTGCCAGGGACATAAAAAACAACAAAAAAGGCTTTTTTGCTTACGTTGGTAGAAAAAGGAAGAAAAAGGAGGCGATAGGGCCATTGCAAGGAGAAGATGGGGTGATGGCGACAGGGAACAGGGAAAAGGCAGAACTACTTAATGCCTTCTTTGCCTCGGTCTTCTCAGAAAAAGAAAGCCATCTTCAACCTCAGCAACACGGAATGGACGAAGGATTGGGGGAAATCCAACCCCAAATAGGGAAACAAGTTGTCCAGGAACACTTGGCCTCTCTAAACGAATTCAAGTCCCCAGGGCCAGATCAGCTACACCCAAGAGTACTGAAGGAACTAGCGGAAGTTATTTCAGAACCACTGGCAATTATCTTCGAGAGTTCTTGGAGAACGGGAGAAGTCCCAGCAGATTGGAGGAGGGCGAATGTGGTCCCTATCTTCAAGAAGGGAAAAAAGAACGACCCAAACAATTACCGTCCGGTCAGCCTCACATCAATACCAGGCAAAATTCTGCAAAAGATCATTAAGGAAGTGGTCTGCGAACACTTAGAAACAAATGCGGTCATTGCTAATAGTCAACACGGATTTACCAAAAACAAGTCATGCCAGACTAATCTGATCTCTTTTTTCGATAGAGTTACGAGTTGGGTCGATACAGGGAATGCTGTGGATGTAGCGTACCTGGATTTCAGTAAGGCCTTCGACAAAGTCCCCTACGACCTTCTGGCAAACAAACTAGTAAAATGTTGGCTAGACAAAACTACGGTTAGGTGGATCTGTAATTGGCTAAGCGAACGAACCCAAAGGGTGCTCACCAATGCGTCGTCTTCATCATGGAAAGAAGTGACAAGTGGAGTGCCGCAGGGCTCCGTCCTGGGCCCGGTTCTGTTCAACATCTTTATTAACGACTTAGACGAAGGGTTAGAAGGCACGATCATCAAGTTTGCAGACGACACAAAACTGGGAGGGATAGCCAACACTCCAGAAGACAGGAGCAGAATTCAAAACGATCTTGACAGACTAGAGAGATGGGCCAAAACTAACAAAATGAAGTTCAACAGGGACAAATGCAAGATACTTCACTTCGGCAGAAAAAATGGAAATCAAAGATACAGAATGGGGGACGCCTGGCTTGACAGCAGTGTGTGCGAAAAAGACCTTGGAGTCCTCGTGGACAACAAGTTAAACATGAGCCAACAATGTGATGCGGCTGCTAAAAAAGCCAATGGGATTCTGGCCTGCATCAATAGGGGAATAGCGTCTAGATCCAGGGAAGTTATGCTCCCCCTCTATTCTGCCTTGGTCAGACCACACCTGGAATACTGTGTCCAATTTTGGGCACCACAGTTGAAGGGAGATGTTGACAAGCTGGAAAGCGTCCAGAGGAGGGCGACTAAAATGATTAAGGGTCTGGAGAACAAGCCCTATGAGGAGCGGCTTAAAGAGCTGGGCATGTTTAGCCTGCAGAAGAGAAGGCTGAGAGGAGACATGATAGCCATGTACAAATATGTGAAGGGAAGTCATAGGGAAGAGGGAGCAAGCTTGTTTTCTGCTGCCCTGCAGACTAGGACACGGAACAATGGCTTCAAACTACAGGAAAGGAGATTCCACCTGAACATCAGGAAGAACTTCCTCACTGTGAGAGCTGTTCGACAGTGGAACTCTCTCCCCGGGGCCGTGGTGGAGGCTCCTTCCTTGGAGGCTTTTAAGCAGAGGCTGGATGGCCATCTGTCGGGGGTGCTTTGAATGCGATTTCCTGCTTCTTAGCAGGGGGTTGGACTAGATGGCCCATGTGGTCTCTTCCAACTCTACTATTCTATGATTCTATGATTCTATGATCTGATACAACATGTAGACCTGTGACTAATACCATCAATTTTCTTTTCCTATATGATATTTAAACATCTTTTGCTTGCTGAACCAATTGAGTTTTGACAGCTTGAATAATTTTATTTTTATTTTTGTTGGCCAATAAATGTATTACACTTTTGTAGGGTTTGGATGTTGTTTTATTTGGCTGCTTATTGTGCAAGATTGCTTTTCATAAAAACCCTTCAATCTTGGCTTTCTGCCAATTATGTGTGAAGGGGGGTTGCACATAAACACACACATAAACAATCACAGTTGTCCCACCAAGAAAACATGCATATTTCTGTAGCAGATAATTTCCTGAAAAAACTTTGGGATGCCCAAATGCCAGTGCAAAATTGTCACTATTGTGTTATTTTTCCTGACCTGATTTTGATAGGATCAAAATAGCCCTCCATTTTTCAACTGGAAAACAAATAATGACGGATATGCTTTCCATTCCAACTGGATGGTCAGATGGTAAAGCTGAAACAGGCTTAAGATGGAGAAAGGAAGATAGACATCTATTGGTTTGGTTTACTTGCAAAAACACCTGACTGCTCCTCTGGACAATCATTTAGTCAAAACATGTTGTCATTTAATACCAGGCCACTAACCGAGAAGAGCTACCGAACCCAGGAGATGTTCTTGAATGACCTGACATGTTTGGCTTGAAACCTGTCTGGGTACCAAGGAAAGCCTCCAGGTTTTTGAAAACCACATTAGATTACAAGAGTTTTAAAAATTCATTAATCCAGATATGTTTTGATTTTGCTCTCATTCTAATTTGAATTACTGTATTTTTGTTCAATATAGTAAAGGTAAAGGTTTCCCCTGACATTAAGTCCAGTCGTGTCTGACTCTGGGGGTTGGTGCTCATCTCCATTTCTAAGTCAAAGAGCCGGCGTTGTCCGTAGACACCTCCAAGGTCATGTGGCTGGCATGACTGCATGGAGCGCAGCTATCTTCCTGCCAGAGTGGTACCTATTGATTTACTCATATTTACATGTTTTTGAACTGCTAGGTTAGCAGAAGCTGGAGCTAACAGCGTGTGCTCACTCCACTCCCCGGATTCAAACCTGTGACCTTTCGGTCTGCAAGTTCAGCAACTCGGCACTTTTCACACTGCACCACAGGGGTCTCCTTGTTCAATATCCATTACTTTAAAAGTCCTGATGCTCAGAAAAAGCATTTTATAAACATTACTGTTACGATAATGGCAGTAATGGCAATGGCTCATGATGACTAGAATGACAAATAAATGTAAATAAAAAAATGAAAAGAAAAAGGCAAAAAAAAGGCAGGACATGTTATAGATGAACTATAGTTTCATACCACTCATAAATCCAACTGTAAGCTAATTGCCATGAAATGTATTTATTAATTGTGTCAGAAGTGAATTGAGAATACTGTTATAATGTATAAAAAACCCCAAACAAAGTTTAAAACTTGGCATTATACTAAATGTCCTTTGACCAGAAGCTGGCCACTTTGAGTGCCTCTGGTGTTGCTGTATGAACATTGTGCATGTGGCAGGACTCAGACTGCATTGTAATAAGTGGCCTGTGGTTTGCTCTTCTCCACACTCGCATGTCGTGGACTCCACTTTATAGCCCCATTTCTTAAGATTGGCTCTGCATCTTGTAGTTTGAGAGCTCAGTCTGTTCAGTGCCTTCCAAGTTGCCCAGTGTTTTGGGTAGCCAGGGGTGAGTTTCACATCTAGTATCAGGCACTGATTGAGGTACCAGGTTTTGGCCTGCCACTTTTGGACTCACTTGCTGAAGTGTTCCTGCAAGTATCTCTGTAGTTCTTAGGAAGCTATTTCTTTATTTAAGATGTTGGCATGCTGGCTGATATCCGAAGAGAGGATGGGCTGGAGATATCAATGCCTTGGTCCTTTTATTACTGGCTGCTACTTTCCAACAGATTTCAGGTAGTGCAATACCAGCTAAACAGTGTAATTTCTCCAGCGGTATAGAGCGTAAACATCCTGCAATAATGCGGCATGTCTCATTAAGAGCCACAACCACTGTTTTAATCTGGTGAGATTTATTCCACACTGGGCATGTGCATTCAGCAGCACAGTAGCAAAGTGCAAGGGCAGATAGCTGTATCTGATTGTGATCTCCAGGTTGTGCCAGTCAGCTTTCATATGATATTATTTCTAGCACCCACCTTTTGCTTGATACTCAGGCAGTGCTTTTTGTAAGTCAGAGCACAGTCCAGAGTAATTCCCAGGTATTTTGGAATGCTGCAATGCTTCTGTGGGATACCTTCCCAAGTAATCCTCAGAGCTTGAGATGCTTGTCTGTTCTTAAGGTGAAAAGTGCATGTTTGCATTTTAGATGGATTAGGAATCAGCTGGTTTTCCCTGTAATTGCCATGAAATGCTATTGGAACATAACAGAATCTACCAGTTGATGGGTATGTTGGCTCAGAGATTCTAGGAACTTTAATCCAAAAGTGGAACAATTCCATATTCTGACCTAATCCATATGTCTCAACTCAAGTAGAACAACTGAATCAATTGATAAATAGGAAATCAACATAATTCATGTACACCCCATTGATTCAACAGTACACCTAATTGAAAACAGTAAATGGACTGAAGATTTTCATTGCTCTTTGGTAAAGCTGTAGCATTATGATTGGGCATTATTTTGTTTTTGATTTTATTATTATAATATGAGTCTAGTTGTGACCCATTGTGGATTTCCATCATGAAAGGCAGAAGAAAGGGAAAGAAGTAGAAAAGAAATGAGAGCATTTAAAAATTTTTTTAAGCCAGCTAAAGAAGCATGGAATGATTATAATTTCCGTGAAGCATACATGAGATGAATGAGGCTTTGAGGTACATAAACATGTGAAAGGCAAATACA
Organism: Anolis carolinensis; assembly: GCF_035594765.1. Taxonomy (NCBI): domain Eukaryota; kingdom Metazoa; phylum Chordata; class Lepidosauria; order Squamata; family Anolidae; genus Anolis; species Anolis carolinensis. Next base: position 222,276,931 of record NC_085842.1, on the reverse strand, counting down.
ACCCTCAGTCAGAGGGAAAAGATCTTGCTCACCTTGAAGTACTTATAATAAAACCTATTTAATGATCTTTGAAACTATAACCATTTAGGCTAACAACCACGCTAATTAAATGGGAGAAATTGAGGATATTCTAATCGCCTTAAATGTTTCTGCAAACTGCTTTTTTATTTCATCTATGAGTTGAGTTTCTCAAAAGAATATTTTGAATGAGGAAAACACTAGGTACATAGAATTTTATTGATATGCATAATATGCATTTAGTTGATTACAATGAAATGTAAGCATAAAGAGGATTTGAAAATATTTTCCGAATGTAATAGTTGTCATTCAAAGACTATTAAAGATAAGTGTAGATTAAATGAATTACCTAGGAGCCCCCGTGGCCTAGGGGATAAAAGCCTCATGACTTGAAGGTTAGGTTGCTGACCTGAAGGCTGCCAGGTTTGAATCCCACCCGGGGAGAGTGTGGATGAGTTCCCTCTATCAGCTCCAGCTCCATGCGGGGACATGAGAGAAGCCTCCCACAAGGATGGTAAAAACATCAAAACATCCGGGCGTCCCCTGGGCAACGTCCTTGCAGATGGCCAATTCTCTCACCACAGAAGCAACTCAGGTTGCTCCTAACACGAAAAAAAAAAATGAATTACCTAGCAGATTTCCTGGTTTTGAAATATATATATTTCAATTTATTGAAATCCATGAGGAATCTTATCTCATATTTGTGCTGATAATTCAAACAATGTCTGAGATAGTCAATGTACATGAAGATAAGATGAGAGCTTGCAAAAGAATGTTTTATACAACTAAGCCCAGATGCTGTTTGAATGTACAGGCAAGCCTGGTGCAGGTGGGAGGCAGTCTCCAAGTAAGAGAACTAGCAAGGACACTTCAGCCTCCATTCAAACATGGAGAGGTACTGAGTTCATCACATTAGTTAAACTACTTCTGTCAGACATATGTAGCCCTTCATGGCTGAAAGGAGGCAGAAGTATCCTGAAAGGAGGCAACTCTGGCAATCAACCTCATCACATTGAGAAATTTCCCCCTCATAGGACACTTAAGCCTCTTGTCTAGCATGGAGAGGCATGGAGCTCATTACATGTTCCAGGGTTGAAAAGAGGCTAAAATGTCTTGAAAGGAGAGAACTGTGAACATGGACCAGCAATCATGTTCAGAGCTCCTACCTCTTATCACACGTTACTCACATCTGAAAAACAGGTGTGATGGGAACCATCAAAGTTTCCCTTCCTGTTTCATTGCCCAACCGTCAGCAGTCTTTTGTATCCTCTGGGGTTCCATGAAGATCAATAGGATCCCATGGAAAGCAATGGTTTTAACCTGGATTACTACGTCTTGTGTCCTCTGGGTTTCGATACAGATCAACAGGATCCCATGGAAACAATGGTTTTAACATGGATTGTTCTCTTGTATCCTCTGGGATTCAATGCAGATTAATAGGATCCCACTGAAAACAATGGTTTTAACCTGAATCTCTGTCTCTTGTATACTCTGGTGTTTGAGGCAGAACAATTTTTTTCCAAGGGGAAGAAGAGGTTTTAAACTGGTGTCAGTCTCCTTTAATGTAAGAGGCTTTGGCCTGGACTAGGGATCTCTTGGTTTTTTGAAATTGTTGTTTCTCATGATTAAGAACAAAAAAGTAATACTGACCTTATGATGAATTTAAGATGAGCATATTGCCAGCTCTCAAGTTTCCACATGTGAGTGTATGATGGGGAGGCAGAACTCGAAACAGGACTGCCGATGATATTAGAGGGGCAATTCTCTACCCTAAAAGGACGGTCACCCATGCTTTCCCCTCTCAACATGATGAGGTTACCAGTCAAGGTTCCTAGGAAATACTGAAGATCAAACATACAAATATGTTTTTTCATAAGGACCATTATACTCTTAGACAGAATTAGACAATTTCACAGGCAGTAGATAGATACTTGAGAGACTAGAGATGGCATTTCCTTTCCGGACTATCCCCTTCTCTGGAGAACATAAATGAGAATGTCACCCTTAAATTCACCTGTTGGATTCTTCCCTGCTGGCATTTCCAGGGTTGTCTATGTCAAATGGAATGAAATCTTATGCAGAAAAACATCTTGGACCAGTCCTGCTCATGTACACTACAAACCCTTTATTTGTGGAATTGGTACCTACATTTTAGGTTTTGTGATATTATTTGAAGTCCTTTATTTCAATAGTTTTGCAGTTTCATGTATCCACATTAATTCCTAAATATATACCTCAAAGATATGAGAGTTGGACTTTATACATAGAAACTGTGATGACCCATGGGCCTTGTAGTCCTGCTCAGGACATTGTAATTCCTGATGAAGATGAAAACTTGGGTTTTTTGCCTTCCCAGTCTGAACTGGATTCCTCTCAGCCAGATCTTTCCCAGGCAGATCTGGGAACCTTGCACCTGCAAGAAAGTTGTCTCCCAGAAGTATGTCAAACAAGCCCAGAACCTACTTCTCCCGTGTTCTTGCGCCGGGAGTTTTGTAAACAACAGAGAAGTTTGGAATCAGCTTCGCGCAGGAGTGCAAGAATTGCAGCTAAGAATGTAGCCAATTAAGACTGCTTCTCGTGAGAATCTTTAAGGAGTTTAACATCTGGTCTCAGAGTTTAGCTTTCGTTTCTGATTCCCAGAGTACTGCTTCGGTGGGAAAGTTAGACTCTATATAGGTGTTTTGCCCGCGTAGTAACTTCGCGGAGTCAATTCGTCAGCCTACGGAGCGAGTTGTGTCTGGACAGCGCGCTCCGATTCAAGCCTCGCTCCTGCTCAAGCCTTGCCTTGCTATCCAGCCTTTGCCTTGCTTCCCAGCCTTTGTTTATCTACGGACTTTGCCTTGTTTCCCAGGACCAATCCTTGCCTTGTTCCACGGATTTTACCAAGTTATTCCACGGACCTTGTTCTTGTTCCTAGTTACCTTGTTCCACGTTTTAAGCCTTGTTTCAAGTATCAAGTTATTTCCTAGCCTTGCTCAAGTTTATGGACTAAAGGACCTTGTCATCTCCCCTCACTTTGCCTGGCAAAGTGAGTGTTTCGGTTATTGGATTACAACTTTGGACCATAATATTACTTATTGGACATTGCTTTTTTGGACTAATTTTGACCTTTCCTGAAAGGTCCGCTTCTGAACTAACTTTTACATTTGTTTTTATTAACCTTATATATTTCCTTAATAAAGATATTAGTTAGAATCTGGCCTCTGCGTATGGTTATTGGTGCTCTGTAGCCTGGGTCGTGACAGTTTGACTCCGCGCCCCTAAGCACCAATTAACCTCGGCCAGAATGTCTACCGGAGTCGTACCTGGGCCGAGCGGCCAGCCGATTACCTACACCATCGACAATGATGAGGTGGACCGAATCCGCGATAAGCTCAATGCACAGGATGGAGAAATAAAGGGTTTGAAGGAACGCGGAATTCGTCTTCCGGCCATGGCGTTGCCAACCAAGTTTACTGGAGAAGCTTCTAAGGTTCATGTTTTCCGTCGCCAATGTCAAGCTTATCTAGAGGCCCGTGCTGCCGAGTTCCCCCAAGAAGACATCAAAGTGGCGTGGGTTTACAGTCTTCTAGACGGGCCAGCGGCCAACTGGGCGACGGCACTGCTCGACCAAGCCTCTCCACACCTAAGATCAGCGCAACACTTCTTGGACCACCTCAAGGAGACTTGGGGAATCGAGGACAATTTGGAGGCAGCCGGTCACAAACTCCGTCGCCTCTTCCAAGGAGACAGACCTATGTCCCAGTATATAGCCGAGTTCCGAGTGCTGGCCCACAACACCGGCTGGAACGATGTAGCCCTCAGAGGACAATTCCGGGAGGGTCTCAACATTGAAATGCTGGAAGAAATCTCCAAGGTGGATCCTCCCCAGACCCTCGAGGCACTCATTGACCAATGTTTACGGGCTGAAGTCATGATTGCCAACAGGAAACAGTGGGTTCGAGGCCAGGGCAGTAGAGCCGGGGCAAAACCCCCCGCTCCCGCCAGCGTTCAGCCACGTCCAGTGTGGAGACCCCCACCGCCAACCCCATACCCCAGAGGAGGCGAGGAGGTGCCGATGCAGCTGGGCAATGTGCGTCCCAGACTAGATGCCGCCGAGAAGGCCCGTCGTCAACGCTTAAACCTCTGCTGGTATTGCGGGAACGGGGGCCACTTCGCCAGAGAGTGCCCAGCCAAAGGGAAGCCTGCCGCCCGTCTTGCGGCGGCGTCCTCCACGGAGACGAAGGCGTCTGAGCCGACTGGCACACAGCCGGCGGGGGAAGCCAACGACCGGGTGTAGAGAGGCTCGCCAACCCGGTCAAAAAATCCATTCAAGAGCCGCCAACCGGGGTCCTGTTCCTTCTCGTGGTCACATTATGGTCAGCAAAAAGGGGACCCGTCATGATCCACGCCATGATAGACTCTGGAGCTACCAACAATTTCATTGATAGAGAGTATGCCGACTCTCTGGGATTACAATATCATGATTTCAAGAATGCCCGTGTGGTGCAAGCCATAGACGGCCGCCCCCTCAAGACGGGCCCCGTAAGTCAGTGGTCGGAACCCACCAGGATGTGGATAAGGGAACATATGGAAGAGATTTCCTTCTTTGTTACCGAGGTTCCCCATTTCCCTGTGATTTTGGGAATTCCATGGCTGACTCTCCACGACCCTAACATCTCCTGGTCCAACAGAGAACTGCAGTTTGCTTCACAGTACTGCCAAAACCATTGCCTCGTAGCCAAGGTCTGCCATGCCACAGACACCGAGCCCATTATCACCTTGCCAAAGAAGTACTCCGAGTATTGGGATGTATTCAATGAGAAAGAAGCCGAAAAATTACCCCCACATAGACCTTATGACTGTGCCATTGACTTGGTGGAGGGGGCCCCGATCCCGCGAGGGCATCTCTACTCCCTGACTGAACCAGAGCAAGAAGCTCTCAGGGAATTCATAGAGACAAACCTTCGCAAGGGATTCATCAGACCCTCTCAATCCCCAGCCGCCTCCGAAGTGATGTTTGTGAAGAAGAAGTCAGGGGAACTACGCTTGGTGGTGGACTACAGAGCATTGAATAATATCACCAAGCGGAACAGCTATCCCCTGCCCTTAATCTCGGATCTACTGGATCGGCTTCGAGGAGCCAAGGTTTACACCAAGCTGGATCTTCGGGGGGCTTACAACTTAGTTCGCATCAGGGAAGGGGACGAGTGGAAGACCGCCTTCCAGACCAAATTCGGATTATTCGAGTCCCGAGTTATGAATTTCGGTTTATGCGGAGCTCCCGCAACGTTCCAGCATTTTGTCAATGACATTTTTCAGGACTATCTAGACAGGTTCTTGATAATCTACCTGGACGATTTTTTGGTGTTTTCTAGATCACAATCAGAACATGAGAACCACGTCAAAATGGTGCTACAACGATTGCGGGATCATGGACTTTATGCCAAGCTGGAAAAATGCGCCTTTGATCTACAAGAGGTAGATTTCCTTGGTTACCGCATCTCGCCTCTAGGGCTTTCCATGGATCCAGCCAAGGTTTCAGCAGTATTGGAATGGCGGGCGCCAACTAACAAGAAAGAGGTGCAGCGTTTCTTGGGGTTCGCGAACTATTACCGCAAGTTCATTCCAGATTTTGCCCGCTGGTCCGACCCCATCACTAGCTGCATCCGTGGAAAGCAGCCTTTCCGCTGGACTGATCAAGCAGAGAAAGGGTTCCAGCAACTAAAGAAACTATTCACCTCCCAGCCAATTCTACAGCACCCAAATCCTGGAACCCCTTTTGTTGTGCAAGCGGACGCCTCTGATGTGGCAATTGGGGCTGTACTCTTACAACCGGTGGGAGATCACCTCCATCCCTGTGCCTTTTACTCTCGTCAACTAACCACACCAGAGAGGAATTACACCATTTGGGAAAAAGAACTACTGGCCATAAAGGCAGCCTTTGAAACTTGGAGACATTGGCTAGAAGGGGCCAAATTTCCCATTGAAGTCCACACTGATCATCGTAATCTAGAACATCTAAGAACTGCCCGCAAACTAAATCAGAGGCAGCAACGTTGGGCTTTATTCTTCGAACGTTTCGACTTCCAGATTCACTATGTGACCCCAGCCCAGACCAAGCAGGCAGACGCCCTGTCACGTAAACCGGAATACGCTGCAGGACGCAAGGAGACCTTTGAATCCCAACTATTACAACCCGGGAACTTTGCCACGCTCACAGTGGGGAACACCAAATCCATTCCCATTGGTTCAGCTTCCTCTACTCCAGGACCCCTCTGTGCTCAAGAAATCAGGGCTAGTCAGCAAGCAGATGCCTGGGCGCAGGACCAACTTCGCCAAGGTTTGCATTTTCCCTTTTCGCTTAAGGATGGGCTGCTTTGCTATAGAAATCATGTTTATATCCCACCCGGACCGGGCAGGGAAAAAGCGCTTCGTCTGTGTCATGACTGCAAACCAGCAGGACACTTCGGACTATTTAAAACCATGCATCTGATCCTAAGGGATTTTTGGTGGCCCAAGATCCGCAAGGATGTGGAAAAATATGTCAACACCTGCCCAGTATGCCAGCGCTCCAAGATAAGAAGGGAGAAGCCCTCAGGGCTTCTACACCCCCTTCCTACCCCATCTCGCCCATGGGAAATAATTTCTGCGGATTTCATCACTGACCTACCACCTTCCTGTGGATTCACCACGATCTTAGTGGTGGTGGACCTTTTCACCAAGTTAGCCCATTTCATTCCCTGCGAAGGCCTCCCCACGGCCAAAGAGGATCTATTCCTTCAACATGTTTTCAGACTACATGGATTGCCCAAGAGTTTAGTCACAGACCGTGGATCTCAATTCACCTCTCGTTTTTGGAAGGCACTACAAAAACTATTGGGCATAGACTCTCGCTTATCTTCAGCTCATCATCCCCAAACAGATGGGCAAACGGAGCGCACCAATTGTGATGACCCATGGGCCTTGTAGTCCTGCTCAGGACATTGTAATTCCTGATGAAGATGAAAACTTGGGTTTTTTACCTTCCCAGTCTGAACTGGATTCCTCTCAGCCAGATCTTTCCCAGGCAGATCTGGGAACCTTGCACCTGCAAGAAAGTTGTCTCCCAGAAGTATGTCAAACAAGCCCAGAACCTACTTCTCCCGTGTTCTTGCGCCGGGAGTTTTGTAAACAACAGAGAAGTTTGGATTCAGCTTCGCGCAGGAGTGCAAGAATTGCAGCTAAGAATGTAGCCAATTAAGACTGCTTCTCGTGAGAATCTTTAAGGAGTTTAACATCTGGTCTCAGAGTTTAGCTTTCGTTTCTGATTCCCAGAGTACTGCTTCGGTGGGAAAGTTAGACTCTATTTAGGTGTTTTACCCACGGAGTATCTTCGCGGAGTCAATTCGTCAGCCTACGGAGCGAGTTGTGTCTGGACAGCGCGCTCCGATTGAAGCCTCGCTCCTGCTCAAGCCTTGCCTTGCTATCCAGCCTTCGCCTTGCTTCCCAGCCTTTGTTTATCTACGGACTTTGCCTTGTTTCCCAGGACCAATCCTTGCCTTGTTCCACGGATTTTATCAAGTTATTCCACGGACCTTGTTCTTGTTCCTAGTTACCTTGTTCCACGTTTTAAGCCTTGTTTCAAGTATCAAGTTATTTCCTGGCCTTGCTCAAGTTTATGGACTAAAGGACCTTGTCATCTCCCCTCACTTTGCCTGGCAAAGTGAGTGTTTCGGTTATTGGATTACAACTTTGGACCATAATATTTCTTATTGGACATTGCTTTTTTGGACTAATTTTGGCCTTTCCTGAAAGGTCCGCTTCTGAACTAACTTTTACATTTGTTTTTATTAACCTTAAATATTTCCTTAATAAAGATATTAGTTAGAATCTGGCCTCTGCGTATGGTTATTGGTGCTCTGTAGCCTGGGTCGTGACAGTTTGACTCCGCCACCCTAAGCACCAATTAACCTCGGCCAGAATGTCTACCGGAACCGTGCCCGGTGGGCAGCCACTGAGCTACACCATCAGCAAGGACGAAGTGGATCGCATCCGCGACAGACTCAACGCCCAGGATGGAGAAATAAAGGGCTTGCGGGAGCGCGGAATCCGCCTCCCGGCCATGGCGTTGCCTACCAAGTTTACTGGAGAAGCTTCTAAGGTTCATGTTTTCCGTTGCCAATGTCAAGCTTATCTAGAGGCCCGTGATGCCGAGTTTCCCCAAGAAGACATCAAAGTGGCGTGGGTTTACAGTCTTCTAGACGGGCCAGCGGCCAATTGGGCGACGGCACTGTTCGACCAAGCCTCTCCACACCTAAGATCAGCGCAACACTTCTTGGACCACCTCAAGGAGACTTGGGGAATCGAGGACAATTTGGAGGCAGCCGGTCACAAACTCCGTCGCCTTTTCCAAGGAGACAGACCTATGTCTCAGTATATAGCCGAGTTCAGAGTGCTGGCCCACAACACCGGCTGGAACGATGTAGCCCTCAGAGGACAATTCCGGGAGGGTCTCAACATTGAAATGCTGGAAGAAATCTCCAAGGTGGATCCTCCCCAGACCCTCGAGGCACTCATTGATCAATGTTTACGGGCTGAAGTCATGATTGCCAACAGGAAACAGTGGGTTCGAGGCCAGGGCAGTAGAGCCGGGGCAAAACCCCCCGCTCCCGCCAGCGTTCAGCCACGTCCAGTGTGGAGACCCCCACCGCCAACCCCATACCCCAGAGGAGGCGAGGAGGTGCCGATGCAGTTGGGCAATGTGCGTCCCAGACTAGATGCCGCCGAGAAGGCCCGTCGTCAACGCTTAAACCTCTGTTGGTACTGCGGGAACGGGGGCCACTTCGCCAGAGAGTGCCCAGCCAAAGGGAAGCCGGCCGCCCGTCTTGCGGCGGCGTCCTCCACGGAGACGAAGGCGTCTGAGCCGACTGGCACACAGCCGGCGGGGGAAGCCAACGACCGGGTGTAGAGAGGCTCGCCAACCCGGTCAAAAAATCCATTCAAGAGCCGCCAACCGGGGTCCTGTTCCTTCTCGTGGTCACATTATGGTCAGCAAAAAGGGGACCCGTCATGATCCACGCCATGATAGACTCTGGAGCTACCAACAATTTCATTGATAGAGAGTATGCCGACTCTCTGGGATTACAATATCATGATTTCAAGAATGCCCGTGTGGTGCAAGCCATAGACGGCCGCCCCCTCAAGACGGGCCCCGTAAGTCAGTGGTCGGAACCCACCAGGATGTGGATAAGGGAACATATGGAAGAGATTTCCTTCTTTGTTACCGAGGTCCCCCATTTCCCTGTGATTTTGGGAATTCCATGGCTGACTCTCCACGACCCTAACATCTCCTGGTCCAACAGAGAACTGCAGTTTGCTTCACCGTACTGCCAAAACCATTGCCTCGTAGCCAAGGTCTGCCATGCCACAGACACCGAGCCCATCATCACCTTGCCAAAGAAGTACTCCGAGTATTGGGATGTATTCAATGAGAAAGAAGCCGAAAAATTACCCCCACATAGACCTTATGACTGTGCCATTGACTTGGTGGAGGGGGCCCCGATCCCGCGAGGGCATCTCTACTCCCTGACTGAACCAGAGCAAGAAGCTCTCAGGGAATTCCTAGAGACAAACCTTCGCAAGGGATTCATCAGACCCTCTCAATCCCCAGCCGCCTCCCCAGTGATGTTTGTGAAGAAGAAGTCAGGGGAACTACGCTTGGTGGTGGACTACAGAGCATTGAACAATATCACCAAGCGGAACAGCTATCCCCTGCCCTTAATCTCGGATCTACTGGATCGGCTTCGAGGAGCCAAGGTTTACACCAAGCTGGATCTTCGGGGGGCTTACAACTTAGTTCGCATCAGGGAAGGGGACGAGTGGAAGACCGCCTTCCAGACCAAATTCGGATTATTCGAGTCCCGAGTTATGAATTTCGGTTTATGCGGAGCTCCCGCAACGTTCCAGCATTTTGTCAATGACATTTTTCAGGACTATCTAGACAGGTTCTTGATAATCTACCTGGACGATTTTTTGGTGTTTTCTAGATCACAATCAGAACATGAGAACCACGTCAAAATGGTGTTACAACGATTGCGGGATCATGGACTTTATGCCAAGCTGGAAAAATGCGCCTTTGATCTACAAGAGGTAGATTTCCTTGGTTACCGCATCTCGCCTCTAGGGCTTTCCATGGATCCAGCCAAGGTTTCAGCAGTATTGGAATGGCGGGCGCCAACTAACAAGAAAGAGGTGCAGCGTTTCTTGGGGTTCGCGAACTATTACCGCAAGTTCATTCCAGATTTTGCCCGCTGGTCCGACCCCATCACTAGCTGCATCCGTGGAAAGCAGCCTTTCCGCTGGACTGATCAAGCAGAGAAAGGGTTCCAGCAACTAAAGAAACTATTCACCTCCCAGCCAATTCTACAGCACCCAAATCCTGGAACCCCTTTTGTGGTGCAAGCGGACGCCTCTGATGTGGCAATTGGGGCTGTACTCTTACAACCGGTGGGAGATCACCTCCATCCCTGTGCCTTTTACTCTCGTCAACTAACCACACCAGAGAGGAATTACACCATTTGGGAAAAAGAACTACTGGCCATAAAGGCAGCCTTTGAAACTTGGAGACATTGGCTAGAAGGGGCCAAATTTCCCATTGAAGTCCACACTGATCATCGTAATCTAGAACATCTAAGAACTGCCCGCAAACTAAATCAGAGGCAGCAACGTTGGGCTTTATTCTTTGAACGTTTCAACTTCCAGATCCATTATGTGACCCCAGCCCAAACCAAGCAAGCAGACGCCCTGTCACGTAAACCGGAATACGCTGCAGGACGCAAGGAGACCTTTGAATCCCAACTACTACAACCCGAGAACTTTGCCACGCTCACAGTGGGGAACACCAAATCCACTCCCATTGGTTCAACTTCCTCTACTCCAGGACCCATCTGTGCTCAAGAAATCAGGGCTAGTCAGCAAGCAGATGCCTGGGCGCAGGACCAACTTCGTCAAGGTCTGCATTTTCCCTTTTCGCTTAAAGATGGACTGCTTTGCTATAGAAATCATGTTTATATCCCACCCGGACCGGGCAGGGAAAAAGCGCTTCGTCTGTGTCATGACTACAAACCAGCAGGGCATTTCGGACTATTTAAAACCATGCATCTGATCCTAAGGGATTTTTGGTGGCCCAAGATCCGCAAAGATGTGGAAAAATATGTCAACACCTGCCCAGTATGCCAGCGCTCCAAGATAAGAAGGGAGAAACCCTCAGGGCTTCTACATCCCCTTCCTACCCCATCTCGCCCATGGGAAATAATTTCTGCGGATTTCATCACTGACCTACCACCTTCCTGTGGATTCACCACGATCCTAGTGGTGGTGGACCTTTTCACCAAGTTAGCCCATTTCATACCCTGTGAAGGTCTCCCCACGGCCAAAGAGACTGCAGATCTATTCCTTCAACATGTTTTCAGACTACATGGATTGCCCAAGAGTTTAGTCACAGACCGTGGTTCTCAATTCACCTCTCGTTTTTGGAAGGCACTACAAAAACTATTGGGCATAGACTCTCGTTTATCTTCAGCTCATCATCCTCAAACAGATGGGCAAACGGAGCGCACCAATGCCACCTTGGAGCAGTATCTTCGCTGTTATGTAAACTACCAACAGGACAATTGGGCTTCTCTGTTACCACTGTCTGAGTTTGCCTACAACAATGGAGTTCAAGCTTCTACAAAAGAAACGCCGTTCTTTGCAAACTACGGCTTCCACCCACGTTTCTTTCCCCCTGTCATTGAAACTTCAGAAGTTCCCGCAGCAGAGGATTGGCTGCAGGAACTCACAGCGGTGCAACAACTTTTGCTCCAGCAACTGGACCAAGCCAAGGAGGACTATAAACGCCACGCTGACAAACATCGCCAGCCGGGCCCCGAAATCAAGGTAGGAGATCGGGTTTTCCTGTCCACTCGCTTTCTGCCCTCCCACCGCCCTTGCCGGAAGTTAGATGCCCGTTTCATTGGCCCCTATCCAGTGGTGGCGCAATTAAACCCCGTGACTTTCAAACTCCAACTTCCGCGTTCAATGCGCATTCACCCAGTGTTTCACCGTTCCCTGCTCCTTCCGGCGGATGGTGTGCGACCTGATACAGACCAACCGGCCCCCCCTCCTGTTTTGATGAATGGGGAGGAGGAGTTCGAGGTTGAGGACATTTTGGATTCTCGCTTTCACCGCCGCCGCCTACAATATCTCATTGACTGGGTGGGTTTTGGCCCTGAGGAACGCTCTTGGGAAGACGCCTCCACAGTCCATGCTCCTGATCTAACCCGTCGCTTTCATCAGACCTATCCCGCCAAGCCGCGACCTCGCGCCTCGGGGAGAGGGCCCCAGTTTGGGAGGGGCCTTGAGGAGGGGGATAGTGTGATGACCCATGGGCCTTGTAGTCCTGCTCAGGACATTGTAATTCCTGATGAAGATGAAAACTTGGGTTTTTTACCTTCCCAGTCTGAACTGGATTCCTCTCAGCCAGATCTTTCCCAGGCAGATCTGGGAACCTTGCACCTGCAAGAAAGTTGTCTCCCAGAAGTATGTCAAACAAGCCCAGAACCTACTTCTCCCGTGTTCTTGCGCCGGGAGTTTTGTAAACAACAGAGAAGTTTGGATTCAGCTTCGCGCAGGAGTGCAAGAATTGCAGCTAAGAATGTAGCCAATTAAGACTGCTTCTCGTGAGAATCTTTAAGGAGTTTAACATCTGGTCTCAGAGTTTAGCTTTCGTTTCTGATTCCCAGAGTACTGCTTCGGTGGGAAAGTTAGACTCTATTTAGGTGTTTTACCCACGGAGTATCTTCGCGGAGTCAATTCGTCAGCCTACGGAGCGAGTTGTGTCTGGACAGCGCGCTCCGATTGAAGCCTCGCTCCTGCTCAAGCCTTGCCTTGCTATCCAGCCTTCGCCTTGCTTCCCAGCCTTTGTTTATCTACGGACTTTGCCTTGTTTCCCAGGACCAATCCTTGCCTTGTTCCACGGATTTTATCAAGTTATTCCACGGACCTTGTTCTTGTTCCTAGTTACCTTGTTCCACGTTTTAAGCCTTGTTTCAAGTATCAAGTTATTTCCTGGCCTTGCTCAAGTTTATGGACTAAAGGACCTTGTCATCTCCCCTCACTTTGCCTGGCAAAGTGAGTGTTTCGGTTATTGGATTACAACTTTGGACCATAATATTTCTTATTGGACATTGCTTTTTTGGACTAATTTTGGCCTTTCCTGAAAGGTCCGCTTCTGAACTAACTTTTACATTTGTTTTTATTAACCTTAAATATTTCCTTAATAAAGATATTAGTTAGAATCTGGCCTCTGCGTATGGTTATTGGTGCTCTGTAGCCTGGGTCGTGACACCAATGCCACTTTGGAGCAGTATCTTCGCTGTTATGTAAACTACCAACAGGACAATTGGGCTTCTCTGTTACCACTGTCTGAGTTTGCCTACAACAATGGAGTTCAAGCTTCTACAAAAGAAACGCCGTTCTTTGCAAACTACGGCTTCCATCCACGTTTCTTCCCCCCTGTCATTGAAACTTCAGAAGTTCCCGCAGCAGAGGATTGGCTGCAGGAACTCACAGCGGTGCAACAACTTTTGCTCCAGCAACTGGACCAAGCCAAGGAGGACTATAAACGCCACGCTGACAAACACCGCCAGCCGGGCCCCGAAATCAAGGTAGGAGATCGGGTTTTTCTGTCCACTCGCTTTCTGCCCTCCCATCGCCCTTGCCGGAAGTTAGATGCCCGTTTCATTGGCCCCTATCCAGTGGTGGCGCAATTAAACCCCGTGACTTTCAAACTCCAACTTCCGCGTTCAATGCGCATTCACCCAGTGTTTCACCGTTCCCTGCTCCTTCCGGCGGATGGTGTGCGTCCTGATACAGACCAACCGGCCCCCCCTCCTGTTTTGATGAATGGGGAGGAGGAGTTCGAGGTTGAGGACATTTTGGATTCTCGTTTTCACCGCCGCCGTCTACAATATCTCATTGACTGGGTGGGTTTTGGCCCTGAGGAACGCTCTTGGGAAGACGCCTCCACAGTCCATGCTCCTGAGTTAACCCGCCGCTTTCATCAGACCTATCCCGCCAAGCCGCGACCTCGCGCCTCGGGGAGAGGGCCCCAGTTTGGGAGGGGCCTTGAGGAGGGGGATAGTGTGATGACCCATGGGCCTTGTAGTCCTGCTCAGGACATTGTAATTCCTGATGAAGATGAAAACTTGGGTTTTTTGCCTTCCCAGTCTGAACTGGATTCCTCTCAGCCAGATCTTTCCCAGGCAGATCTGGGAACCTTGCACCTGCAAGAAAGTTGTCTCCCAGAAGTATGTCAAACTGTGATGAACCATGGGCCTTGTAGTCCTGCTCAGGACATTGTAATCCCTGATGAAGATGAAAACTTGGGTTTTTTACCTTCCCAGTCTGAACTGGATTCCTCTCAGCCAGATCTTTCCCAGGCAGATCTGGAAACCTTGCACCTGCAAGAAAGTTGTGCCCCAGAAGTATGTCAAACAACCCCAGAGCCTACTTCTCCCGTGTTCTTGCGCCGGGAGTTTTGTAAACAACAGAGAAGTTTGGATTCAGCTTCGCGCAGGAGTGCGAGGATAGCAGCTAAGAATGTTGCCAATTAACATTGGTTCTCGTGAGAATCTTTAAGGAGTTTAACATCTGGTCTCAGAGTTTAGCTTTCGTTTCTGATTCCCAGAGAACCACTTTGGTGAGAAAGTTGGACTCTATATAGGTGTTTTGCCCGCGTAGCAACTTCGCGGAGTCAATTCGTCAGCCTACGGAGCGAGTTGTGTCTGGACAGCGCGCTCCGATTCAAGCCTCGCTTCAGCTCAAGCCTTGCCTTGCTATCCAGCCTTCGCCTTGCTTCCCAGCCTTTGTTTACCTACGGACCTTGCCTTGTTTCCCAGGACTAATCCTTGCCTTGTTTCACGGATTTTACCAAGTTATTCCACGGACCTTGTTCTTGTTCTTAGTTACCTTGTTCCACGTTCAAGCCTTGTTTCAAGTATCAAGTTATTTCCTAGCCACGCTCAAGTTTTATGGACTAAGGACCTTGTCATCTCCCCTCACTTTGCTTGGCAAAGTGAGTGTTTCGGTTATTGGATTACAACTTTGGACCTTAATATTTCTTATTGGACATTGCTTTTTTGGACTAATTCTGACCTTTCCTGAAGGGTCTAATTCTGGACTATTTTCTATACTTGTTTTTATTAACTTTATATATTCCTTCAATAAAGATATTAGTTAGATTCTGGCCTCTGTGTATGGTTATTGGTGCCTCTGCCGCCTGGGTCGTGACAGTTTGACTCCGCCACCCATAAGCACCAATTAACCGAGGCCAGGATGTCTACCGGAGCCGCGCCGGCTGGACAGCCGCTCAGCTACACCATCAGCAAGGACGAAGTGGACCGCATCCGTGACAGACTCAACGCGCAGGATGGAGAAATAAAAGGGTTGAGGGAGCGCGGAGTTCGCCTCCCGGCCATGGCGTTGCCTACCAAGTTTTCTGGAGAAGCTGCTAAGGTTCATGTTTTCCGCCGCCAATGTCAAGCTTATCTAGAGGCCCGTGATGCCGAGTTTCCCCAAGAAGACATCAAGGTGGCGTGGGTCTACAGTCTTCTAGACGGACCAGCGGCTAGCTGGGCGACGGCCCTGTTTGATCAAGCCTCCCCCCACCTAAGTTCAGCACAACGCTTCTTGGATCACCTTAAGGAGACCTGGGGAATCGAGGACAATTTGGAGGCAGCCGGTCACAAACTCCGGCGCCTCCTTCAAGGAGACAGACCCATGTCTCAGTACATAGCCGAGTTCCGCGTGCTGGCCCACAACACCGGCTGGAACGATGTAGCCCTCAGAGGACAATTTCGGGAGGGTCTCAACATTGAAATGCTGGAAGAAATCTCCAAGGTGGATCCTCCCCAGACCCTCGAGGCACTCATTGATCAATGTTTACGGGCTGAAGTCATGATTGCCAACAGGAAACAATGGGTTCGAGGCCAGGGCGGTAGAGCCGGGGCAAAACCCCCCGCTCCCGCCAGTGTTCAGCCACGTCCGGTGTGGAGACCCCCGCCGCCAACCCCATACCCTAGAGGAGGCGAGGAGGTGCCGATGCAGTTGGGCAATGTGCGTCCCAGACTAGATGCCGCCGAGAAGGCCCGTCGTCAACGCTTGAACCTCTGCTGGTACTGCGGGAACGGGGGCCACTTCGCCAGAGAGTGCCCAGCCAAAGGGAAGCCTGCCGCCCGTCTTGCGGCGGCGTCCTCCACGGAGTCGAAGGCGTCTGAGCCGACTGGCACACAGCCGGCGGGGGAAGCCAACGACCGGGTGTAGAGAGGCTCGCCAACCCGGTCAAAAAATCCATCCAAGAGCCGCCAACCGGGGTCCTGTTCCTTCTCGTGGTCACATTATGGTCAGCAAAAAGGGGACCCGTCATGATCCACGCCATGATAGACTCTGGAGCTACCAACAATTTCATCGATAGAGAGTATGCCGACTCTCTGGGATTACAATATCATGATTTCAAGAATGCCCGTGTGGTGCAAGCCATAGACGGCCGTCCCCTCAAGACGGGCCCCGTAAGCCAGTGGTCGGAACCCACCAGGATGTGGATAAGGGAACATATGGAAGAGATTTCCTTCTTTGTTACCGAGGTTCCCCATTTCCCTGTGATTTTGGGAATTCCATGGCTGACACTCCACGACCCTAACATCTCCTGGTCCAACAGAGAACTGCAGTTTGCTTCACCGTACTGCCAAAACCATTGCCTCGTAGCCAAGGTATGCCATGCCACAGACTCCGAGCCCATCATCACCTTGCCAAAGAAGTACTCCGAGTATTGGGATGTATTCAATGAGAAAGAAGCCGAAAAATTACCCCCACATAGACCTTATGACTGTGCCATTGACTTGGTGGAGGGGGCCCCGATCCCGCGAGGGCATCTCTACTCCCTGACTGAACCAGAGCAAGAAGCTCTCAGGGAATTCTTAGAGACAAACCTTCGCAAGGGGTTCATCAGACCCTCTCAATCCCCAGCCGCCTCCCCAGTGATGTTTGTGAAGAAGAAGTCAGGGGAATTACGCTTGGTGGTGGACTACAGAGCATTGAACAATATCACCAAGCGGAACAGCTATCCCCTGCCCTTAATCTCGGATCTACTGGACCGACTTCGAGGAGCCAAGGTCTACACCAAGCTGGATCTTCGGGGGGCTTATAATCTAGTTCGCATCAGAGAAGGGGACGAGTGGAAGACCGCCTTCCAGACTAAATTCGGATTATTCGAGTCCCGAGTTATGAATTTCGGTTTATGCGGAGCTCCCGCAACGTTCCAGCATTTTGTCAACGATATTTTTCAGGACTATCTAGACAGATTCTTGATAATCTACCTGGACGATTTTTTGGTGTTTTCCAGATCACAATCAGAACATGAGAACCACGTCAAAATGGTGTTGCAACGACTGCGGGATCATGGACTTTATGCCAAGCTAGAAAAATGCGCTTTTGATCTACAAGAGGTAGATTTCCTCGGCTACCGCATCTCGCCTCTAGGGCTTTCCATGGATCCAGCCAAAGTTTCAGCAGTATTGGAATGGCGGGCGCCAACTAACAAGAAAGAGGTGCAGCGTTTCTTGGGGTTCGCGAACTACTACCGCAAGTTCATTCCAGATTTTGCCCGCTGGTCCGACCCCATCACTAGCTGCATCCGTGGAAAGCAGCCTTTCCGCTGGACTGATCAAGCAGAGAAAGGGTTCCAGCAACTGAAGAAACTATTCACCTCCCAGCCAATTCTACAGCACCCAAATCCTGGAACCCCTTTTGTGGTGCAAGCGGACGCCTCTGATGTGGCAATTGGGGCTGTACTCTTACAACCGGTGGGAGATCACCTCCACCCCTGTGCCTTTTATTCTCGTCAACTAACCACACCAGAGAGGAATTACACCATTTGGGAAAAAGAACTACTGGCCATAAAGGCAGCCTTTGAAACTTGGAGACATTGGCTAGAAGGGGCCAAATTCCCCATTGAAGTCCACACTGATCATCGTAATCTAGAACATCTAAGAACTGCCCGCAAACTAAATCAGAGGCAGCAACGTTGGGCTTTATTCTTTGAACGTTTCAACTTCCAGATTCATTATGTGACCCCAGCTCAAACCAAGCAAGCAGACGCCCTGTCACGTAAACCGGAATACGCTGCAGGACGCAAGGAGACCTTTGAATCCCAACTGCTACAACCTGAGAACTTTGCCACGCTCACAGTGGGGAACACCAAATCCAGTCCCATTGGTTCAACTTCCCCTACTCCAGGACCCATCTGTGCTCAAGAAATCAGGGCTAGTCAGCAAGCAGATGCCTGGGCGCAGGACCAACTTCGCCAAGGTCTGCATTTTCCCTTTTCGCTTAAAGATGGGCTGCTCTGCTATAGAAATCATGTTTATATCCCACCCGGACCGGGCAGGGAAAAAGCGCTTCGTCTGTGTCATGACTGCAAACCAACAGGACAATTGGGCTTCTCTGTTACCACTGTCTGAGTTTGCCTACAATAATGGAGTTCAAGCTTCTACAAAAGAAACGCCGTTCTTTGCAAACTACGGTTTCCATCCACGTTTCTTTCCCCCTGTCATTGAAACTTCAGAAGTTCCCGCAGCAGAGGATTGGCTGCAGGAACTCACAGCGGTGCAACAACTTTTGCTCCAGCAACTGGACCAAGCCAAGGAGGACTATAAACGCCACGCTGACAAACACCGCCAGCCGGGCCCCGAAATCAAGGTAGGAGATCGGGTTTTCCTGTCCACTCGCTTTCTGCCCTCCCACCGCCCATGCCGGAAGTTAGATGCCCGCTTCATTGGCCCCTATCCAGTGGTGGCGCAATTAAACCCCGTGACTTTCAAACTCCAACTTCCGCGTTCAATGCGCATTCACCCAGTGTTTCACCGTTCCCTGCTCCTTCCGGCGGATGGTGTGCGTCCTGATACAGACCAACCGGCCCCCCCTCCTGTTTTGATGAATGGGGAGGAGGAGTTCGAGGTTGAGGACATTTTGGATTCTCGCTTTCATCGCCGCCGCCTACAATATCTCATTGACTGGGTGGGTTTTGGGCCTGAGGAACGCTCTTGGGAAGACGCCTCCACAGTCCATGCTCCTGATCTAACCCGTCGCTTCCATCTGACCTATCCCACCAAACCGCGACCTCGCGCCTCGGGGAGAGGACCCCAGTTTGGGAGGGGCCCTGAGGAGGGGGATAGTGTGATGAACCATGGGCCTTGTAGTCCTGCTCAGGACATTGTAATCCCTGATGAAGATGAAAACTTGGGTTTTTTACCTTCCCAGTCTGAACTGGATTCCTCTCAGCCAGATCTTTCCCAGGCAGATCTGGAAACCTTGCACCTGCAAGAAAGTTGTGCCCCAGAAGTATGTCAAACAACCCCAGAGCCTACTTCTCCCGTGTTCTTGCGCCGGGAGTTTTGTAAACAACAGAGAAGTTTGGATTCAGCTTCGCGCAGGAGTGCGAGGATAGCAGCTAAGAATGTTGCCAATTAACATTGGTTCTCGTGAGAATCTTTAAGGAGTTTAACATCTGGTCTCAGAGTTTAGCTTTCGTTTCTGATTCCCAGAGAACCACTTTGGTGAGAAAGTTGGACTCTATATAGGTGTTTTGCCCGCGTAGCAACTTCGCGGAGTCAATTCGTCAGCCTACGGAGCGAGTTGTGTCTGGACAGCGCGCTCCGATTCAAGCCTCGCTTCAGCTCAAGCCTTGCCTTGCTATCCAGCCTTCGCCTTGCTTCCCAGCCTTTGTTTACCTACGGACCTTGCCTTGTTTCCCAGGACTAATCCTTGCCTTGTTTCACGGATTTTACCAAGTTATTCCACGGACCTTGTTCTTGTTCTTAGTTACCTTGTTCCACGTTCAAGCCTTGTTTCAAGTATCAAGTTATTTCCTAGCCACGCTCAAGTTTTATGGACTAAGGACCTTGTCATCTCCCCTCACTTTGCTTGGCAAAGTGAGTGTTTCGGTTATTGGATTACAACTTTGGACCTTAATATTTCTTATTGGACATTGCTTTTTTGGACTAATTCTGACCTTTCCTGAAGGGTCTAATTCTGGACTATTTTCTATACTTGTTTTTATTAACTTTATATATTCCTTCAATAAAGATATTAGTTAGATTCTGGCCTCTGTGTATGGTTATTGGTGCCTCTGCCGCCTGGGTCGTGACACAAACAAGCCCAGAACCTACTTCTCCCGTGTTCTTGCGCCGGGAGTTTTGTAAACAACAGAGAAGTTTGGAATCAGCTTCGCGCAGGAGTGCAAGAATTGCAGCTAAGAATGTAGCCAATTAAGACTGCTTCTCGTGAGAATCTTTAAGGAGTTTAACATCTGGTCTCAGAGTTTAGCTTTCGTTTCTGATTCCCAGAGTACTGCTTCGGTGGGAAAGTTAGACTCTATATAGGTGTTTTGCCCGCGTAGTAACTTCGCGGAGTCAATTCGTCAGCCTACGGAGCGAGTTGTGTCTGGACAGCGCGCTCCGATTCAAGCCTCGCTCCTGCTCAAGCCTTGCCTTGCTATCCAGCCTTTGCCTTGCTTCCCAGCCTTTGTTTATCTACGGACTTTGCCTTGTTTCCCAGGACCAATCCTTGCCTTGTTCCACGGATTTTACCAAGTTATTCCACGGACCTTGTTCTTGTTCCTAGTTACCTTGTTCCACGTTTTAAGCCTTGTTTCAAGTATCAAGTTATTTCCTAGCCTTGCTCAAGTTTATGGACTAAAGGACCTTGTCATCTCCCCTCACTTTGCCTGGCAAAGTGAGTGTTTCGGTTATTGGATTACAACTTTGGACCATAATATTACTTATTGGACATTGCTTTTTTGGACTAATTTTGACCTTTCCTGAAAGGTCCGCTTCTGAACTAACTTTTACATTTGTTTTTATTAACCTTATATATTTCCTTAATAAAGATATTAGTTAGAATCTGGCCTCTGCGTATGGTTATTGGTGCTCTGTAGCCTGGGTCGTGACAGAAACCTAGGATAATTTTCTCTTAACACCTACTTCCTTTATTTGTGTGTGCATGTGTGACAGTTGATTTAGTGTGAAGAAACATTCAGATGTGTAACTTTTTCTAGGTGCACAGGGTGCTTATTAAGAGTTGAATGAACAAGGTCAAGGTCAGAGTTTATTACCATATTACTCATTCTACTTCCCTGTTTCAATTATTGGAAAAAGTATTAAATTGTTAATTTTTTCTCATAAACTTTGAAAAATTGGTCTCCCTCTATTTTATTCTTCCCCTATAAGTAACCAAAAGAGTGAATTATTATGGATGTGAAGGTATAAATGAACCTGTGTTTTGGGTCTTCATTTTGCTTTTGTATATAATCATGACTATTGAAGCTTGAAATTCTGACCTGATGGTGCCTATAAAACATTGCTGTATTTATAACCTCCATTATTGTTAGCTCTACTTGCTGAATATCTTCATCAGAAGAATGTATTAAGAAGTTCCTCCCTCAGAGGCCCAGAAATACCTAGCATTGCTTAACTGTCATTCCAGAGAGATAGCTGCGACCTTCTCAGGCGTGACACTTGGACAATATCTTCATAGCCTAAAGGTGAATACCTAGATTTCAGAACACTTTAATGCATGCAGTTCATTCTACTCTGACCATGATATGAATCTACACTGACTATTAGGCTTGTACACTGATTCATTATGGGTGTTTGCTTCAGCTTCTTAGGTTAGTTTGGAAACCTGTAACAGCATGAACTCTGCCACTATTTTTACCAGCCACAAGAGAACAGTGGTTGTTGAAAACCGTCTGCTTTCAGTTACACGTGGAGTGAGGGGAGGGAAGCAGCCAGTAGCAATAAAAGTGTGTGTGGGTGGGGGGGGGGGGGGGAGGAGGCACCACTCCAGCACCTCCAATTTAAGAGAGAAGAGAGGGATTTTTAAAGGGAGCCTAGGGTAGGAAACCTCCAAGTTGATCCCTCTTCCTTTCCTGGGAAGTGGGAGCCTTCTTAAAATACCTTAGAAAACTGCCTGCTGCAGGGAGAGAGCACACACACCTGCAGCTCCTGTCTCCTTTAGAGTAAAAACAGCTTTGATGAAGCATTAAACCCAAAGCAGAAAGCTAGGAGGGGAGAAGGCACTACTCCAGTGCCTCTAAGGTTAGGATACCTCTAGGTCAATCCCTTTTCCTTCCCTGGGAAATGGTAGTCTCCTTAAAATGCCTTGGAAAAATGCCTGCTGCAGGGAAAGAGCACACATGCCTGCACCTCATTTCATGGTGGCTTTAGAAATGGAAAGATACTTCTACCCCATATTTGAATCTTGCTTCATGTGAAGGACAGCATTGGCATAAATAAACACTTATTTATTGCTATTTGAGTCAAAAAGCAAGGCAAGCGATGCTGTGATCACCACTGAGAATTTAGATAACCAGTGGACTGGAGCATGATCCATCTCTCCCAGAAGCCTGCTTACAGCAGACAAATTGAGGCCCAGCTTTGCTAAAGACACCTTAAAGCTTTCTTCTATTCTGATTGACTCAACTGGCAGGGCTCACAGGGAAACCCCATGCAGGTTGTGTGGCCGTCTCTCCGCACTCCACATGGTCAGCAGCCACATGGTCTGTTGTGGCAAAAAAAAAAGTGGTGGTGCCATCCATACCGCTACGGCTGGTTGAAAGAACCGAACCAGTTCTGTTTTGAAAAACAGATCTGTGCACAGTTCTAGTTAACACAGATATTGCTATTATCAATACACTATGTTCATGTGTGTCTTTTCTTATTTCTGACTGAAGATGAGAGCATGGGAATTAAGTCTTCTTAGTTATGCTTGTAATTTCAACGAAACATGAAACCATTGCATGCCAACTTCAAAAATGCTTCAGGCTTAATGCTCGGAATCAAGCATTCTTTTCGGAATTGTTTCTCATCATCTCTGCTTTTTTTTTCTTCCAGTGCCCCATTTATTGGAAGATACTCTTTCTGAGTCTATTATTTATGAACTATTTAATCAGTTTTGTGCTTGCATAAGTGCCCACTAGGGACTTCCAGATGATGTGGTAAAGATTAGTAATCATAATCATTCTGGGTAGCCATGCGGCTGTACTTGACCTTTTGATTTTTACAGCAGAGAAACAACTCTGTGCTGCAGTATCTATGCAGCATTTCATCAGTGATAGGGATTCTAGGAGACAATTCCACTTGCCATCAGATGTTATGTTGTCTTATGTGTTGGGAGGGAGACTTTTACACTTTTGATCCTTCAGTGAATCCTTTTTCAAAAGGAACTAAATTCAGTTTTCAGAGTTTGAGGATACACTTCATTTGGTATCTCTGTCCTCGTTTCTGCATATGCCTGTTGATCACTTGATCAGTACAAGTGATATCTAATGTTGATTTGGATACGTGAATGGGCCATCCTCAAATGCAGAACAGATAGAATTTGCATCTTCCTAAACACTACAGAGCTTTTTGGTGAAGAAACCAGACATATTTGCTGTCATTCATCAAAAACAGCTCTATGAAAAATCAGTGTACTCATTTGATATGAAATGAAGGGATAGAAAATATTTTGGAATGAGAATTAATAATAAAATGATAATAATAATACGTTATTTATATCCTGCCACCATCTCCCAGAGGGACTCGGGGTGACTCACAAAACACTCAAGGTGTGACACAAAATACAAAATACAAGTGCAAATCAAAAAGTAGGCAATAAAAAGTCAACACATCATCATAAATTCACAGTACCCCCTGGTAAAAATACTAAAATACAGCAATTGCTGTAGATAAATCAGCATATAATATTATTGGAAATTAATTTACGCATGATTCCATTTATACATAAATATTTATCATTAAGTAATTAACTCCAGTTGGGATTAGTAACTGGATTTAAGCCTATGACCGTTCCTATCAAAACTCTGAAACAGTGAACTCTTAAATCATTCTTAAGTTAAAATAATTCTAAAATTCCCAATCGTATGTAATTCAGTATCTGAAGTTGATGTGAAGCAAAGTTTCTCTCCGCAGAAATGTGAAACCAAGAAACATAAGATGAAGGTAACTCATTACAATGAGTTTTGTGCAATTAATTCTTTTTTAAAATAGTGAAGGCATAATTAGACTATAATGTGATTATTAACGGGAGAGATAGCTTCACTATTTTTGTGGTAAATGGTTTGGTTATGTGTTTGTGGCTCACTATTGTATATCAAAGGCTGTATATCAAACTACTTATTTTTAAGTAGTTAAAATTAAATACAATAGTAAATAAAGGATTATTTTAAAACAACTATTAACATAACAAGAAATTGCTTTGATTGCCTTAGAAATGCAAAAAACTACATGTTTAAAAAGTCACCTACTATTTTTTAAACAGGAAAGAATGGTTTTAAAACATTTCTGTTCTTTTAACTGCTTTTAGTTCCTATTCGAATTCTTTGATATCATATTTGAGAGAAAAATTAACCCTTGCCTAAAACTGAAAGATTTGATAGCAACTCAGTTTCTGCAGAAATTGCTATTTTTCAATTTTTCAAAATTCCTCTGGAAACCTGATGTTTTTGGTTCAGTGATATCTCATGTTTTCTGATTGACTCACTGGAATTTCATTGTATAAAGACTTTCTCTATTGTCCCCTTTCACTCCATTAAAAAGTCTGTAGTCTAACATTCAAACTATTTTTTCCCCATAAGATCATTTTAAAAGCTGGGAAATGTACATGGACACACCCTCTCTCCATTCTTATGATGAAAGGTCTTGTTTAGTGCTAGTGCTGGTAAAGTAATGAAGCCAGGTTTGGGATTTGAATTGCTTTTTAAATGGGAGTGAAGGTTAATTTAAACCAATCAAATAATCGAGCTCTGAATTTACATAAATTCCCTTTTAATTAAAGCACTGCTCTCAGAGCCATTTGAAGAGGAAAAGATGGGTAGTTATGTCAGCTTAATTATTCAATAGTCTCAAATAGATCACACATGTGACCTAATTAGGACTTATTTTCAGTCATGCCTGGTAGTGAGATGAATTATTTCAAATGCCTCCCCTATTGCATCTTATCTTGACATTTATAGGAAAATTAGCACAGGGAAGGATGCAAGTAATAACTTTCTAATTCCCTGCCTGGGTGGTATGAAGTGCTTAGCATTTTAGAAGAGTGTCCTTGCTTTTACACACAGTAACACTTCAAAATGTAGACAATGGGTTTCATCAAATATTTGAAAGGGCCATGGATATCATTTCAGGAATGCTCTCTCTTCTTGCAAGGGTGAAATCCCCAAAGCTCCTCACATTTTCTCTGAAGAGTTAAAAATTCCTTTTAGAATAATTTGTATATTTTAAATTGTATTGAAATGCTTTAAATGTAAGCCACTGTGAGTCTCCTTTGTGAGAGGAAAAGTGGGATAAAAATAACCATTAACAACAACAACAATTGACAATTATGCAAAGCGACTCCAAAAAAAAAAGTCAGGTAATGCAAAAACAATTATATTTACTAGGAAGACTGAAAAAATTGCAGTAAAATGACAGGGGCTAAAACAATCCTCTGTTCATGATCAAATCTAAGGAGGCTTTGAGTGGTGCTGATGAGGAACGGAAAATATGGATTTTTAGACATATATTGTATGCACATTAGAAGCACTGAAATGTAGAAAAAATCATGCTCTCTCTGTACCAGGCACACGAAGTGCAAAGGC
The DNA here is from genome assembly GCF_035594765.1 of Anolis carolinensis. Lineage (NCBI taxonomy): Eukaryota > Metazoa > Chordata > Lepidosauria > Squamata > Anolidae > Anolis > Anolis carolinensis. The sequence goes on along the minus strand of NC_085842.1, from coordinate 222,251,217 downwards.
TCTGTGTAAATGTACAAGCTGGGAGAAGGGGGGCTGGTTATCTATACATTCCAGTGTGGTTTCTAGTACAGCTAAATGGAAGGAGAGCAGACAGGTCAAAGTAGGCCTCATGATGGATTTCTTTTGGTGTCTGTAGCTTGCTACACGCTTTTAAGAGTACTTAAGATAGGAAAATGCTGATTGTGCATATTTATGCTCATGTATGTAAGCATGTGAAGTGACGTACTAATGACGAGATGTATGTAGAAGCATGTTCTTTGTCTGAAAATGTATATAAGGCAGGTCAACGCCTTGATCGTTGCTCTGGTTTGCTTTTTGGAACAGATTCCACTTCCAGAGACTCAGCTGAAATAATAAACCGGACTTTTTGGTCTCTCAGAAGGATCACTCTTGGCGTTATCTCCCTTCATCTACAACATTTCAACTAAGCTAAAAGGTCCCATCTGCACTGCCATATAAAATCCAGGTTATCTGCTTTGAACTGAATTATATTGCAGCGTAGACTCATATAATCCAGTTCTAAGCAGATAATGTGGGTTATTTGCTTTGAAAAAATAATGATTATATTGTAGTGTAGATTCAGTCTAAGACTGGATCTACACCACCATATAATGCAGTTCTAAACTACATTATATGGCAGTGTAGCTCCAGCATTGGACACACACAGATTTTCTCACACTCTGATGCAAAGAAAAGTCCAATAAGGTAAGGAAGATGGTTCTAGATGACAGGTTCTTTGGGGATTTCAGCTTTTATTGCCTCTGTGGAAAATCTCTCTCAAAACCTTGGGATTCTTCTTTGCTTCTGTGGGGCCTTGGTGGAAATCTCGCTCCCCTATTGGAAGGCCTTATTCATCCCTGGTTTGCCCCTCTGCTTATATTTATTCCTATTTTTAAATTGGTGGCTGTCACCTGGAGTGAAAGAAACACTTCTGGGTGGAACAACACATGACCTTAATGTTATCCTGTGGAGAGCTCAAAAGAAAAGGTACCAGATGCTTGAAGTGATGAATCTAGATAATCCACATTATCTGTTTTGAACTGGATTGTTTGAGTCAACACTGCCATATAATCCAGTTTAAGCAAAAAATGTGGATTGTATATGGAAGCATAATTCCAGTCTGGGCCAGTTTTTCAAGATCTGTTCCCAAATGCAACCTTCTTCAAGCCTGCTCTAGTAATTTATCTATAATCCTGATGCTTATTTATTGTAGGTATGTTCTGGAATGCAGCTTTATTTCTTTGCTCTATTTTTCCCCCCTGAGAAATTGAGGAAAGGGCTGCCAATCACATGATCCTCTGAGACGAGCACAGGCCTTAGATTCCATCAGACTTCTTTAGACTTTGGGTCAGCTCAGATTGTAGACTTGCAAACACTTGCCTGATGTTCCTCATAAGAGAGATGTTCTGACCAGATGGCACAGAAACTATCTCAAGCATATCTGTAACTGACTGATAAGTTGTGTAGCTGTGTATGCTGAATACATGAAGGTTGTGAGTAAACCAAATATGTTATTTTTACCAAAGTCTACTTTATTTTTTCTCCTGAGTACATAATATAAACAAGTTGTTTTATGGGAGAGTAGATATATTCTTGGACACTGAAAAACACTTTCAGCACCCAAGAACTGCTATTTTTATGTACTGGCATATTCTCTGTTTTCCTAACAAAGCAGAGGCAATAGATTATACCCTCTAATGACTGAAGCCAATTTGACTTGCATAAATACATTTGGTTGTATACCACTTGAGATTATTCTACTCAAACAGATTTTTTGCTCCTCTCCAAAAGATTATGATCTCTAAAAAGTCATGCTTTTCTAAAATCTCCCTTTAGGAGTAAGGAAGATATTTAAGTTTTGGTTGATCTCCTGAATGCAACAACATGATCATGTCCTTCCTTGTCTAATCAGGAGGTTGTGGGGGAGTCATAGAAAAGTTCCAGTTTGTAACTTTAAAATAAGGTTTGCTCAAGGTGCTAGGGATCCCGGAGGTAAATGCTCTCCACCTGGCCTCTTGTTTCTTAAACCAAATGGGGTCCCCTTAGCTCAATATTGAGACACAAAAATGTATCAGTAGTTAATGGTTTCTAAATACTATCAATTTACATGAATCTGTTTGCAACAACGTGTAGTGCTTGCAGTGGGCTCTGCAGAAAATGCTTCAGCTGTACTGCACAAAAAGGAAAATTACCCTATTTAGCAAGCCTTGTAGCTGCTTATTGATTATCAGTAAATATGTGGGTTTTATTATTTTATATAGCTGGGGTCATGTAAAAAATATTGGGTGGAAAGGGGGCATGAATGGAAAATGTTTAAAAAGCCCTAGTCTAGAGCATGGTAGGAGGTATCTCTTTGCCTAAAAGCCTATTTGGAAGCCATATTTATCAAGTGTCACTTGTAACCATATGATCACACTCAAATGTATTTCCTAGCTCTTTTCACTCCCAAAGCTCCCTTAAGTATATTTTCAGTGAAGGTATTCAGGAAGTCCAATCATTCCATTATTCGTTTAATTATTTTCATCCCATTTAAATTATTTGTATCTTTCACGATTGAAGAAAAGAGAATTTATTTCAAACAAATAAAGTATTACTTCTATTGCCCTCTGTATTCAATCTGGTTCCATTGGTGGTTGTTATGGATGCAAATCTGTGTGAATGTCATTCTTGCAGACATGAATTAGTAATTCAATCTTTTTTTTTCCTCCCTGCAAAGACGTCCTTAACAACCATGTGGTTTTTCAAAGACAGTTTGGGATTTATTAGGTGAAAAATCCATATGCATGTTTTTCTTTGCACAGAAAAACATTTTTTGTGCTAAAATTATATTTTCATCCCACTAAAGCTTTCTGCTCAACAAGCCTGCTTCCTATGCAGAAAACAAATTATGGAGAAATGCCATTTTCTGTCCCAACTTGAACAAATCCAAACTGTGAAAATTCTTGGCCATTCACAATTCTCATCAAAGCTTTGCAATCCTTGCAAGCTTCTTTTTCTTCTAATATTTGAATATTTCTACATATTGTTTCAATTCCTAATTGTCGCACTCTTCCAAGCTGCATTTAGCATTTTAAACATTCACAAGTATTTTGATTTGTTTTAATTCTGCAAATTATTCTTAATATGAAGATTGTACATTGTTTAAAAAAAACCTTTTACTATTTAAGTTGCTTTTATTTGTTCACTGTCCTCTTATTTATCTTAAATAAATAAAATATTTTATTATAATTTTTAGACAAAGAGTGGAATGCAAAAATGAACAAATTTATTTCAGTGAAAGAAAAGTTACAGTAGAATTTCTGATCTCTCCACTGAAAGAGAGTGAAAAAAAAGGAACATTCTTGCCACTGAGTAAATACATATATTTACTCAAAATGCAAGTGGCTAAATTCAATGGAACTTGCTTCCAAGGAGGTGTACCTAGACGTGCATCATTACACACAATCCCAAGCTATAAAAATTCAATTAATATTCTGTAGGGGTCAGCTCTGCACCTGATCCTAGCATCAGCTCCCTCCCAGCAAGTATAATTACTATCTTAATTATATTTCCTTTTTTAAGAGGAAGAAAAGATCATGTTTGTTTCAATTTGCTAAACAGAGCAATGGAATTTTTGACTGAGCTTTATGGAAGCTAGTGCGTTGGCTACTACAGAGTACATGAAGAAATGCAAGGGAAAGCCCAAAGGCAGCACACTTCTTTTTAATTAACTTTAATGAACTTTGGATTAGCTCTCCATTGCCACATTCAAGAAAATCAATTAGCTCAGTACCAAGTGTAAGCATTGTTGCCAACTCTTGAGAATCTTAACATTATTTTGAGGTTTCTGAAGAATTTGGGCCAGAGAGAGGCAGGGAATCAAGAGCAAGGTTGCCTTGCCACAGGGATATAGAACTCTATTATTTCCTATGTTAATTGTGCCAAAAAAAGAGAAAAGAACATGTACAGGTTCTGATTCACCTGCTGTGCATCATAATGGCAGGGATATTATTTTGTAGGCCATCTGAGAAAAGAGGCAAGGTTAAACCTCGCTAAACCAATGCACTCTGCAAATCTCTGTTAAATTGTGTTAAACTCCTGTGCACTGTGATGTGGGTGGATTTAAAGGTTTTATATGGTCTGACCAGCCCACATCTCTCCTTTGCCTGATTTCATTATCTGTGAAGATAGCAAGAAGCAACCAACCTAGCATTCCAGTATGTGAGTGAGCAGAAAGCACAGAAGTGAATTTAGCAAACTAAAAAAGGTGTTACACTCAAGAATGAGTGAAACAAAAAAGGAGGGGAATAGTTTGAAATCTGGTTAGTGGTGGGGAAGGCTGGTGATGAGACTGTAAGGTTCATTCAAGCTGATTTTTGTTTATTGGGCAGCACAAGACTCACCAATGTACATCCTTTTTGGGCAGGTTATGTTCCTTGTCACTGGAGCAGGGCTTTCTATTGGCTTTGGAAAAGACAGGGTCCTGTACACCAGCAGATGTTTTGGGATATTGAAATCAGACATTTAGATTTCCATTGAAGAAATAACAGGGTATTGAGGGAGAAATATAAAATGGGAGAAAGAGCAAATATCTATTTGAGGGTCTCACTCTGTCCTCTGTGACACTCTTCTTAGTTAGACAATTAAAATCTACTGGGAAGACAGGCAGACTGTAAGAAGCAAAGATCACCATTGAAAAAATGAGTATCTGCCATCAACTTTGCTGAATTGGCCATGTTGTCTGAATGTCTGATGATCATCTCCTTAAAAAGTAACTTTATTCTCACCTTAAGAATGGAAAATGGAATATCAGTGGACAACAAAAGAAATTTAAAGATGAAGTTAAAGCTAAAATTAAAATGTGGTATAAACACTGAGAACTGGGAAGCCCTGACACTCAAGAGTTGTAACTGGAGGTCAGCTGTTACCAATGGTGCTATGGATTTTGAAGAGACATAAAAACAGGGCAAAAAGAAGAAACATGCCAAAAGGAAGGGATGTCAAGCAAATCCTTGTTGTGACCACCTTCCATCTGGAAATCTATGTCCTCAATGCGAAAAATCATGTGGATTCAGACTAAGTCTTCACAGTCATTTATGGATGCACCACCAAGACTCTACCTCTAGAAACAATCATACTCAGCCACAAGTGATCATCTATGGTGATAATGATACTTTAGATGTTTGTAGTTTTAGATATCAATTTGTGATTTTATACACTTTAATTTATCTTTTATGCGGTTCGTTCTTTGTTCTTGAGGGAGAAGAAAGGGCACAAATTGATTACATCATTGTTGTCATTGTTGCCATTGTTATTATCCTCACTGCCATCAGAATTATCCTGTTTTAAGATTATGAAATCATTAGTTGAAGAAAAGAACATTATGGTAATCTCAAATTCTTTTATTTAGCAAACAGACACAGTATGCATGTAATGAAAGGTAGGGTCATTTGAAAAAAAGTCATAAAATATTAAACATTACAGCAGTGTTAAGAGAGAAAGGAAAGGTTGCACTTTATTTTGTGAATGTATATATCCTCTGATCACTAGATCACACTCTCCCATTTGTTTTTGTTGGTTCTTCTCCTTAGTATACCACTTAATATTAACCTCCGGCTTTGTTAATGGAAGGGCTGTCACATATTGCTGTTTGCTTTTGTCTTACACAAAGAAACAATTAGTTTTCATTTAAGAGTGGAGATTGGTGTTGGTAACAAATAGATTTTATACTTTCAAAGGGAGAAACCTGCCATTGTATGCATTTCCTTTTGTTGTTGTTTCATAAAACGGTCCTTTAGGATCTAACTCTGTTGTCTCCTACCATCATTTCATTGTTGATAAGCAATGTTTGCACACTAGATCACACCTCCATTGTAATTATTTTAACTGGTCAGCAGGGTGATGAGCAAGACATAAAATTAGCACAGGTCCAATGGTACTTGAATATTTCCTTGTGCAAATTGATTTGAGTGTGTGTATGTTTTAAAAATAACCTTGGCTGCTTTGAGACTTCTGCATTTTAGAGGTTAAAGCTGAAATGCTAACAAAATTAGCCGCCATAATGCAAAAGTCGAATTGATACATTAATGGTATGAACCTGTCTGCAGCCTTTAAGAATCAAGCCTCTCCTTCTGAGCCCTTCCTCTCAAGTAACATCTTTGAATTGGGTTTCGTGTCATGCTGCATATGATATGGTGAGCATATGAACCTGTGAACTGGATTTCACCATTTTTCTGTACCTTAACTCCTCCACGGTTTTCTTAAAACATATAAAATGGTAATTTCTGGATTTAAAAGCCCTGAATGGCCAAATATATATTTAACTTTTTTTTTGGGGGGGGGAGGAGTCATGGCCCCATGACTTTTATTTTCAATGCACTTTGCAGAATGTAGTTTTCAAATTGCAGCACAGCATAATTGCATGTATGTCATGATTCGTTAACCGATGCACTTGATTAATCAAAGATTGATTTGGAAGGATGTGGTCAATAGAAGCAGCATTTATTCAAAGACATATGCCTGAACAATTTCATTAGATTGCTTAGAAAGCAGGGCTGTTAATGAAGAATGACTCAGAGCTAGTCACTATTTTCATGTTGCTTAGATACTTGGCTGGATTTAACTGTAGAGATTAGAGATGTAATTCTATGCCATCCTAAGCAGTAGGTAATTTTGATAATCTTCTTCCTGTTACCAGAAAGGTTTTGAAAATACATTTTCTAAGTATAATTGCAATTTGGAACTCCTTCCGTGCAAAATATACATGACTTTTTGCATAGAATTATATGTAATGCTATTTCCTGAGCAGAAAATGTTTTCAGTGTAAATCAGCCAAGTGTTATTAGACAGATATTACATTGAATAAATCCTTAATCGCAACAGTTTATGTGCATAGAACCCCATTATTTCCAGCAGAAGTAATAGAGAAATATATATTTTCACAGAAATGCTATTTTTGTAAAAAACAATGCATTTTTAACAAAATTAATTCTAAACATTGGAGATTCTTGTCCATTCAGGATACTCATCAGAGATCTGTGACACTCAAAAATATATTGTTGTTTTTACTATTATGCAGTAATGTTATGTTGTAATTACTGTATTTATGAATTTAGCACCAAAATATCATGATGTATTGAAAACATTGACTACAAAAATGGCTTGGATTATCCAGAAGCTTGGATAAGCGAGGCTTGGATAAGTGAGACTCTACTGTATTTGAAATTGTGCCTTCAATCTTTCACTTTTAAGAAAATCCCATCCATCACAAACTATCTTCTCCTTTAACATTCCAGACAAGAATGTGCACCCCACTCTGCTTGACTTTCTCTTTTGAGAGTATAACAAATTTCAGGTCACTTTCACTTAAAGAACATTCCACTTCCACCTCATTAAGCAGGTTATCCAAGAAATCCAACAAACCTCCTTCTCCTCTTCCTCTCTTCTCATTCATTTTACAGGCATCCATAACTCACAGTGACTGAAGAAATTCACATTTTTAAAAACTATGGGGCCCAGTATTCTAATTCCCAGATCAGCTCTGAACAAAACAGAAAGAGTGCTACTATTAGTTTCCTTCATTCAGACTGCCATGACTGTTCTTTGATTTTCTCTGAACTTTTCAAGAATTAGACAAGTGAAAAGGTAAATCAGTATGCTCTACTTGCTTTCTGATCTCACTCCCACAGAATTTTGAAAGTATTCAAGTTCATTAGATCAAAGTCAGCACTCATGAGAACTACAGAAATACTGGATGTATTGAATGATTTTCAAAATTTCAGCAGCGTAAATTCTCTGGATTTGGAAGACACATCCACATGGTCAATGTCAATCACTTAAATGAAGAGTAAGGACCTTGTGGGCTTCAAGGTTATGTTGGAGCAAATCCTGTCAGCATTCAGCAGCACAACTACTGATCAAGCATGATGAGATTTATCATTCAGCAACATCTAGAGAGCCACAAGTCCTCTATTCTTGACCTACGTCTGAAAGCATATGGGACAACCTTGAAAAATATGACTCATACACAACGTTCAAAGCACTTGGAAATAGTCTGATTATTAGGCTTGGGCCCAAATCAGTTTGAATGAAAATTATTTGTAATATTTGGTATCTGTTTTATATAATCTCTGAAAACAGAACGGGGAGGAAGGGGCTGCAAAGCCTAACAAAACGGATTAAGGGAACCATATTTTATTGGTTCCTGGAGAGGAAGGAGTAAAGACTGAAATATACCTGAGGCAGAGATCTGCCATGTCTTTTCTCCCTCCCCGGCAGCAGCATCCATTTCTTTTTTGGAAAGTTTCCTAGACTCCTCCTCCACAGAGGGCCCATCTGGGAACTCACTTTCCCAGCAACACTTGCATAGGGTGGGCATTGAAAAGTCTCTGTGTTCCTTTCAGAGAATGATGGGAGTTGAAGTTTTCTCTCTCTCTCTCTGTTTCTCAGCCAATAAAAAGCCTCATTGTGTCCATGCTTTGACTGGCTGAGAATGTGCACAACCAGCAACTACAATTCCCAGAACCCTCTCTTGCAGTTTATTTTTTTTAAAAAATAAGATAAACTTAACATAATTCTAAAAAATTGGTAAATTGGTGAATTGTTCTGAACTTGGCAGGCCTGCAGTCATAAGTGGAATCTAAAACTAAGGTAGGTTTCATGCAGATAGACTTTAAAAGGACTTGAGTATGGAGCCTTCAAATTTTCCCATTGTAGCCAATGGACCGAATATTTGCCAAATGAAAACAGCAATACCCCTCCCCATTCGAGTAACTTCCCAGTAAGCAGAATGAGGGGTCAGCCGACAATGGACCTTGAAACGGCATGCCTTTTGGCCTGCAAAGCAATAACTAAAGGGTGGTTCATAATCTGAGTATTTCCTTTTTATCTTTATCTTCTTTAAATTGTCAAACAAATATTAATAAAAGTGGCATGGTCTCTTTTTTGACAAGACAGAGAAGACTGTTGTTAGCTTAAAGGCTCATTTGTCAATCTTCCATTCAAATTTAGTCACCTTTATTTTGAAAGTAAAAAAAACAACTTTGCTTATATTAAGGAGGTTCCCAATCTTCAGTCTTTTTTTGTATTAGTTTTGAAACCATTATAAATAATGTGAATACATTACCGTAACACTTTAAAAAAAAAAAACGGAACCATTCCCTTCTCTGAGTAACAAAATGAAATAGCTTAGGCCATTCTGGGAGAACCTAGAGCAGTGGTTCTCAACCTGGGGTTTCCCAGATATTTTTGGCCTACAACTCCCAGAAATCCCATCCAGTTTATCAACTGTTAGGATTTCTGGAAGTTGAAAGGCCAAAAATATCTGGGGACCCCAGGTTGAGAACCACTGACCTAGAGGAAACACCAAACCCCTTTACTCTCTCTGCCATGGCTCCACTTCCACCCTTTTTGTATCCCTAAGCATTAAAATGATGATGATGATGATGATGATGATGATGATGATGATGATACTGTGGTCAGTAAAGAATACACACAAAGGGTCAGAAAAATTCTCAAAAGCAAGCTGAATGGAGGCAACACCATCAAAGCCATAAACACCTGGGCCATACCTGTCATAAGACATACTGCTGGCATCATAAACTGGACACAGATGGAACTGGACAATTTGGACAGAAAAACAAGAAAACTCATGACCATTCATCATTCACTGCACCCTCGCAGTGATGTTGACTGGCTATATCTGCCTAGAAGATCAGGGGGCAGATGACTCTTACAAGTAAAACAAGCAGTCAAAGAAAAAGAACATGCCCTGGCAGAATATGTAAAGCAAAGTGAAGAACCTGCTTTGATTGAAGTCAAAAATCAGAAACTCCTCAAAGCACAGCAGACAAAAAAACCAGTACATGAAAACCACACTACAAACTAGAGCTGACAGCTGGCACAACAAAACATTGTATGGAAAGTTCCTTGACAGAATTGAAGGAAAAGCTGATAAGGAGAAGACATGACTCTGGCTCATGAATGGGACCCTGAAGAAGGAGACAGAAGGCCTGATCCTTGCAGCCCAGGAGCAAGCCATCAGAACAAATGCAATTAAGGCCAAGATCGAAAAATCAGCTGTTGACCCAAAATGCAGACTGTGCAAGGAAACCGATGAAACCATTGATCATATCCTCAGCTGCTGTAAGAAAATTGCACAGACAGACTACAAACAGAGGCACAACTATGTGGCCCAAATGATTCATTGGAACTTATGCCTCAAGTACCACCTTCCAGCAGTAAAGAACTGGTGGGATCACAAACTTGCAAAAGTATTGGAAAATGAACATGTGAAGATACTGTCCGAATCCAGACTGACAAAGTTCTGGAACACAACACACCAGACATCACAGTTGTGGAAAAGAAAAAGGTTTGGATCATTGATGTTGCCATCCCAGATGAAAGTCGCATTGACGAAAAACAACAGGAAAAACTCAGCCGCTATCAGGACCTCAAGATTGAACTTCAAAGACTCTGGCAGAAACCAGTGCAGGTGGTCCCAGTGGTGATGGGCACATTGGGTGCCGTGCCAAAAGATCTCAGCCGGCATTTGGAAACAATAGACATTGACAAAATTACGATCTGCCAACTGCAAAAGGCCACCCTGCTGGGATCTGCGCGCATCATCCGAAAATACATCACACAGTCCTAGACACTTGGGAAGTGTTCGACTTGTGATTTTGTGATATGAAATCCAGCTTATCTATCTTGTTTGCTGTGTCATAATAAAATATTATTATTATTATTATTATTATTATTATTATTATTATTATTATTATTATTATTTTATTATTATTTATAATAATACAATGATGACAGATGCCATGGGTGGCTGGCCTCCAGATAACATTGGTGTCCTTCCTTTTTCACAGAATTCTCCTTGACGTATCCATGATCTCATTAAGATTCATATTGTCCTTATTATATGGCAAAGGTGGAACATAAATAAAAATGCTAATGATGATGACACATGTTATGCATATCTAAAATGCAGCCTAAATGCTAATTCAGAGCCACAGAATGACTGCATTTTCAAATATATTGAAAAGGGAACAATCAGACATGGCCTACTGACAGGCCTTCCTTCCAAGCAGTGCTCTCTTAAAATGCCCTTTGGATTGCTAATGCCAAAACAAACAAATCACCCACTTAAGTAGGGTTCAGTGTGCAGAGTACTGCTAAAGTACCATTATTTAAAGATGTTAGTGGGAGGCATAGTTTCTTACTCAGCCATGAAATTAAAATGAGACTTTGAAAAGAAGTGAGTTAAGCAGGCTCTCTTAAATAGCAAGTTTTATGCAAGAACATCTTGGGAAGATTTGAAATATCTCCAAATCACATTCCAGTCAAGGTAGAAACAATTCCCTTGGGGGAAAAATAGGATGATGCATGAAGAAAACCATACATATGAACCAAGAGGCAAGAATTTGGAACAATTCTTGGCACAGACCAAATTTGTTAAACCATGGACCACATACTGCTGCTATATTGGCCTGAAGTTTTTATCATTATCATTGGTTAGGATGTCAAACAGTATAGGCCAACAACATCTTTTCTGAGGTTAGAAAATAGCTTCGGTTTAGGGCAGTGATTCTCAACCTGGGGTCCCCAAATATTTTTGACCTTCAACTCCCTGAAATACTAACAGCTGGTAAACTGGCTGGGATTTCTGGGAGTTGTAGGCCAAAAACATCTGGGGACCCCAGAATGAGAACCACTGGTTTAGGGCAACCTGTTGCCCTTGAAATGTTGTACTCCAGTTCCCACCAGCCTTGGTGAGTAAAGGCTCATGTAAAGAGATGTTGGGAATCATAAAATTCAGAGCCACACATTTCCAAACTCCAGAAAAATATCCCAGATAAATTTTCATGCCTCTAGATTATAATCCATCCTCCCTGTTGTCAAAGCAGTAATTGAGGCATTTGCAGAACATTTTCAAAGGGCAATACAGTTGAGCAATTTCAATACAAACCAAAAATGTTTTGATGAGTTGAACAACAGCTCAAACTCCTTAGGATTTCTATTTCCTTTCTAAGTTATCACCTATTTTCACCCAAAATTGAATGGGGAAAGTTTTTGTTTGGACAAAACAAGAGAATAATTTAAAGGAAACTTAAACGTTTTTCCAAAACGAATGTCAGTTGTCAGGAATCTTCAGGAAAGTCTCAAAAGCATAGTGAGCACTTCTTTCTTGCTAACAGAAATATACTGCAAAGCAATTTCTGTGCATAGGAAGCACAGAAACACTAGAGGCTATATTTTTCTCTGTAGACTTCAACATCCCTTAAAAAGTGAAAGATTCTAAATCTAGCCATCGTAGTTGTGAGGATGTCCTTGAAAGGGACATTCTTGACAAGTTTCTTAAGGCCAAAAAGTGAGATTTGGAAGCCTTGAATTGCTCTGTCCTCTAAGAGCACTGGCTTCATTTCCCTGGTTTGCTCATTCCTGATCCCTATTGTATAAATTAGTGACCTCGGTCTTTGGCACTGAATCTTTTTTTTTTTTTTTTGGTGGTAGGGGAAGTGAGTTGGCTGGTTTCTCTTACTCCCCTTTTCTATTTTGAGCATGGCAATTAGTTTTGAGCATAAGCAATAAGCCTCATGGTGGTAATCTTCCTGCTATGGCTGCTTTTGATAGACTGCTGCAAAATAAAACAGCTATATTGGCTTCCAACTAGTTGAGTAAATTTATCCTTGGAATATTCATTCATATATGCCTACATCCTGTTTTAAATCTCTCATCGTTCCATGCTTTATATCAAAGGAACACTTCAGTTCTACAGTTTTTTCCTTATATTTTTCTATAGATGGCACCAAAAACTGTTTATTTTGTCCCCAGGGTAAACTGATTGCTACCATTTATCATTTCAAATGAGTCATCATTTACACTAGGAAAGGGGCTCAGACAACTAAGATACTAATAGCTAACCAATACATTCTTGTTGCTTATATTTTTAGCCACTCTCCCTTGATAACAGTAACTCACAAGAGAATGTTGACTCAAAAAGAATGCTAACTCTAGAATCCCTACCATTTGCCTGTATTGTTTTAGATCTTGTCTTAAGGGCTGTTGTTTAATGCTGCGGTCAATAGGGGAATGAAGACCTGAAAGCTCTTTCAAGGACTGTATGAAAGAAAAATATTTCACCTGCATAACTTTTAAAAGGTTGAAGTGACAGGAAAACACATACCTGTGGGAGTTTCCCTTAACACAATTCCTAAAAGTATACCCTCCAGTGTTTCAGAGAAGAAATCTGGAACACATGTGGCCAAGCAACATCAAAGTATGGTCAAGATGGTTTAAGGTAATTTTTTTATGTCAGGAGTGACTTGAAAAACTGCAAGTTGCTTCTGGTGTGAGAGAATTGGCTGTCTGCAAGGATGTTGCTCAGGGGATGCCTGGATGTTTTGACATTTTACCATCCTTGTGGGATACTTTTCTCATGTCTCCACATGGGGAGCTGGAGTTGATAAAGGGAGCTCACCCGCTTTCCCCGAATTTGAACCACAACCTGTCAGTCAGCAGTCCTGCCAACACAAGGGTTTAACCCATTGCACCACCAGGGGCTCCTGTTTAATAATGAGGAAAAACACTCAAGCTACAGAGGCCGAGGCACTTTGTTTTTGCTCGAGTCAACAAGGAGGGACAAGAGTCCTCACTTTGCTTTTGCTTGAGTCAACAAGGAGGGACCAGAGTCCTCACCCTTCTTTGCCCTATGCTGAGTTAATATTACAAACTATTTTTGCACTTTGAACTCAGTTTGCATCAGTTTAATTTCACTAAAGACAATAGAGAAAAGTAGGAGAAGTAATAAGAAACTGGGGCATTTTAAAAACAAATGAAAAAATGGGCCAGCAGGTGATTAATCAAGTATACCCTTGCCAAATTAGAACAGTTGCAGATTATAACTTTCTGAGCTCTCAATGTATTATGAAAGAGTTAATATAACCACGATGAAAAGTGTGACATCTTGTGTTATTACTTTTGTGTTCTGAAACTCTTAATATGGAACCCTAAGGTAAATGAAATCTAAGCATCAGATTTATCACAATCTGCTCTCTAGGTCTGTATTGGGTTACCTTTGCTGTCAATGCACCTCATAATGATTACCAAACCACCAAACTGTAATGAGATATAGAAATGTTCTTCATTGCTTAACTTGCAGGTGACCATCTATTATCTCAAGTATTGTCCTCTTCCTCTTTCTTCCTTGCTCTTTCCATTTGTTTCCGGTGAAACTCCAATGATTAACTGGCCAATTAGGATAGACACATATGGGATGGGAAGAAGAAGGATGAACCAATATGTCTTAGGGCGCTTCCAGACAGAGCTCAAAATGTGGGCCGTGTCAGACCTTTACTAGAGGTGCCCAAATGAGGATTTTGGTAAAAGAGATTTACTTTGGAGCAAAGCAGGTAAACCCTGCTTTGTCCTGAATTAATTTGATACCCCATTTTACCCGGGCCTTCCTGAAAGGACCAGGTCTAATGGGGTATGGGGCCTACGGGGATTGACTCAAGACTGCTTCCGCAGTCCAGGGGTCAGTCCCCACAGCCCATCTCAATTCTTCAGGCTTCCAAAAGCCCATAGAACTGAGGAGGGCACCCACCCCTACCCAAGCCCCCTCCACAAAAGCACTTAATATAGAAGAAAACTTACTGAGCCGCCATGCCACTTCTCTGGTAGGCCTCCTGGTCCATAGAAATGATGCACCAGGAGATGGAAGAGGACTGCCAAATCACTCCTGCCCTCACTCCCCACTCCCTGGTGCATCATTTCTGTGTGACAGGAGGGCTGCTGGAGAGGATTTTAAAGGTTTTTTTTTGTTTTTTTTTTGCTGGAGTGATAGCCACATGCCATCCTGGAAGTTAGCGGGATGACATGGAGACAGTCAACCAAGAAAGCCCTGGGTTTTGGGAAGGGCATTGGGACTTAACTCCACATCAAAGCAGGTTTAAGCCCTGCCTGGAAGCCTCCTAAGGTTTGTCATCTTTCCTCCACAAAAATAAGCTAGGATAGCTGGAGTTACATCCAACAGGCCTTTACCTCCCTGAATAAATTCCTCATATTAAAAGGGCAAGTTTCAATGATTTAGAAAGAAAAAACTTTTTCCACCACTGTTTTAAAGAAATGTGTAGATTTTAATAAATTCTGCCCAGGACTGATTTGAAGTGAAATTCTCCTCCTATTTTTTTTAGGTTATGATTTTACAAATTAAGCACCAAAACATCATGTTATACAACAAATTTGACAGAAAAAGTAGTTCAATACGCAGTAATGTTATGTTGTAATTACTGTATTTACAAATTTAGCACCAAAATATCACGATATATTGAAAACATTGACTACAAAAATGTGTTGGATAATCCAGAGGCTTGGATAAGCGAGGCTTGGATAAGTGAGACTCTACTGTATTACGGTATATTACAATAAGTGAGAGAATGAAAAGTAATGGATAGTGAAAATAGCCTGATGTTGATGAAGTGGTGGCACATTTATTTTTTGAAGATACGGAATTATTGGTATTGGTTTTTAATATTGTTGGAATAATAAGCGATGAAGTATTGTGACCTAATGCTGTGCAATGCAAGATTATGTTGTCTCAATGCAGCATCTTTTGATATATTTTTTAAAATCTCTCTCAATTCCTTTTTTGGAGCAAGGGAAAGGTAGAGAATAATTAAGCTGACACTTTTGACTGACATCACTTGCTGGTTGACTGCGCTAAATCTCTAGTTGAAAGGGGAGCAGAAACTTTCTGGTAGTATGTTGTATGCTGTAATCGCTCTTCAAAACAAGATTACAACATTATTCATTCCTGACAAGCAGTTTATTCACTTTTCAGATTCAGAGCAGTCACCTTATAAATATCTGAGCTTTTGAAACGTTTAGAATACAATTCATTCCTGAAAGTATTTCAGAATTGAAGGTGGGATTTCAATTTAGATTCAAAGATGTAATAGAGCACAGTGTTCTTTTCTCTATTTTAATTATTGAGGAACTTTAATGGTGCACTTAATACTTAAATTACAAGAAACAACAGGTTTTCAACATACATACACATGGATATAAAAAGAAATAAAATATATGTTTTTTCCTGTCACCACCATCCATCAAAATCAACTTCCCACTCTTTCTGACTGAAGTATGCAATATTTTGTGAATACGAAGAGTTCCGTAAAATCATTCAAAGTTCCTTCTATGAAGCAATATGATATCCATTCTTGTTATTCTATATGTATACTAGTAATATGGATTAGAATAATATAAACAGATATTATCATCAATAAAAAGCATGTTTATTTGATACAGTCTTTGCAGAAAGAAAAAATTGGTTCTCTTACTATTTGTTGCATAACTAAGGGAAAGAGATAGCCTTGTTTTTCCCAGACTTAGTTGGTGGGACTCGACAGGGATGATCTTTCTCCCCTTTGGCTGCTGTACCACCCTTCCAGCACTCCACTGCTTGGTTGCCTTCTTTCCCGCATGTGAAGCAAGGGCCCTGCCACCTTTTATCTCCCAGCTGCTTGTCTCGACCATCTCCATGGTGAGTTTCGTGGAATTCTTCCTCCAGAGGATGCTGCAGTTTTTCTCCCAATGGTGCCGTCTCTGGCTTGTCATCTCTCTTGTTCCTTATCTCACTCCGCTCTCCCTGCTAGGAAGCTTCTTCCACCATCTCAGTGGCAAAACACAGCTGACTGGTGTGTTGGTGTTGCACCTCTAGGCAAGAGACACCTCAAAACCATGCTGGAGCCCCAGACTATAAGCAAAGCTAGTTGTTTATTGAAGTATATATATAAGCAATAGTAAATCAAAGTTTAAAGTCAATGAAACAAGATTTTAGTTCATCAGGTACAAAATACTTGAGAGTCTTGAAGCAAGGGTCCATGAAAATCAAACATAAGAATAAACTCCAACAAGGTATCAAAATTAGTCCAAGGAAAAGGAACAAGATTGGAACAAATAACAAGATCTTTGACTGCAACAAGGAATCCAAACTGCAAAACTTTCAGGAACAATGACTGGATAATACAAAATTCTCCAAGACCAACACAAGGACTGGGACAAGACTCAAAAGACAAGACTACATGAACTTGTCATGAAAATCCACAGGAACATGGAAACAGGGTTCTTTGAATCCATGTACAGGAACCACGCTTGATGAGCAAAGTTACCACCTCTGAAAATCTCTCTCAGAAGTAGCTCTTCTTAAAGCTGAAATCAAGGCCTCTTTCCTTGGGAAGTTTGTTGAAAACCTTTTCTCAGTAATAGCCTTTTGCTGTGCCTTAGAAACTCCCTTTCTTGTCTCTGTTGATATATAGCTTTCTTTTTTTCAACCTCATTCTATCAACCTCGTTATCCTTATCATCACTGACATGCCCATCTGACAAAAGAAAGTTTGACCTTGATTCTCCCAAGGAATGCGGTTCAAGCTGCCTACTTGAAACCATTGTGTACCTATTCCCAGAATTCTCAGCAACCTCCTCTAACTCTGGCTGTCTAGAACCAGCAGACTCATCTGGCTGCAAGGGAATGCTAGGCTCCAACCCAGAGTCTACTGGCAAGTCAGGCGCAGGTATAATCACAGGCTGAACAGGCCCAACCCAAGGCTCACAAGGCTCACCTGACAGCTCAAGTGCAGCCTTTCATGCACTCCTGGGTCTGAGTCTGAGCCCCAGAGCTCTTCCAGCACCTTTCACTGTTCTCCTATCTGAAAAGAGAGGCTTTGCCAGATAATCTCCATGGACTTATCCTTGCTTCTAACACTCAGAACCTTTGCACAGTTCCTGGCATAGAGAGGAAGCAAAGAAGAAACAAAGTAAAGCCTGAGACTTTCAGATTTGCTCACATTTAAAGCAGTGCTTCTCGTGATATTTATCCTAGCAGGTTATTAATCTTACTTCTGTGCCTTGCATTCCATTGTACAGTAGGCCCTTGTTATCTATTGGGTTCTAGGTCCTCCCATGGATAGCAAAATCCAAAGAATCCTATTATGTACAATGGCACGGTAAAATAGTATCCCTGATATAAAATGGCAAAAATCATGCTTTTCTTTTGTAATACATTTAAAAAATATATTCAAGGCATAGATCAAATCCATGGATAAGAAGGGGCAACTGTACTCAGGAGTACTCTGGAAAGCGTCTGAGAGAGCTTTTCCCTCAAACAAGCATTGCTCTTATCAGAACCCCCTTGCAGGGCACTCCTCCCAATGTGTGCGAGAGAGTGCATACTTTAGTGTAGTCTAGTGTACTCTTAGCACAAGATATTTTCCCAAAAAAATATCATTTCCCTCTTCCTGTTACAATCTGAATATATTGTGGTGTGCTGGGTGTCAGACAAATCCACCACATTGTTGTCCAAAGCAAAAATCAACAAAGAATATTGTGTTCTTTGCAGTGGCATCCCATCTAGCAGTCCCAAAGCTGCCTTCTTAATGAAGTTAAAACCATTCTGTCCCACATGCTTTTCACTGGTTTTAAACATATTAGTGTTTTAGAATGAGTCACTTCCACCCTGCATTTGAAATACCACTTTTAATACCGTTTTTAATCCGGCTATAATTTTCTAATTAGTTGTTAATTTTTTCAATTGTAAATTGTTTTATGGTCTCTCTCAGGGCTCTAGAGCAGTTTAGGAACAATTAATCAAATAAACAAATATTATTTTACCTGCAGAATTACAGGCTGCTGCATCTAATATTTGCTTTTTTGTTCTCAGACTATATCCTATGAATAGGATAAAGTA
The DNA here is from genome assembly GCF_035594765.1 of Anolis carolinensis. Taxonomy (NCBI): domain Eukaryota; kingdom Metazoa; phylum Chordata; class Lepidosauria; order Squamata; family Anolidae; genus Anolis; species Anolis carolinensis. The sequence continues at coordinate 222,232,491 of NC_085842.1, read as the reverse complement.
AAATATTGCAACCGATCCAACTTCACCCAGTAAATTCATGCTGAGTGGGTCTTTGAAGTGAAGTCTGGGTGTACACAACTTTACATACACACACATTGATTTAAAGTGGTGATAGTGTTCTGTGTTTTAGGGAAGAGGGAATTTCTAGGTATCACTTGTTTTTCTTGTTTGGAATTGATATTTTGGTGTTGTTCCATGATATATGATTTGACAGGTAGGACTCAAACACAGCCACTGCCTTGTACTCTGTTTCTTGAAGGGGTTATTTGCTCTTTGTGTTCATAGCAGCCATTTTGTGGTCAGGCTGATGGTGGTTTTTCTGAAATGGAAAATATTGTGAAATGCTTGGAATAAAAGCTGCTTCAGTATCAGAACACCCCGACTATGTGACTCTGAACTCTGGAGAACATTTGCAAAATAGAGTCAGAACTTCTGTGCAAATTTCAATATTTCCTGCACCCCCCCCCCCAATATTTTGTAGGCAAAACATCTTTTCTATTGAGAAAATTTTAGTTTTTTTGTGTTACTGTAGCTTTCTTCACATGCAAAATCCAAGAAAAGATACCAAATAGGTTTGCAAAGATGGCTGGTTTGTGGATTTGTTCTGCTTCCCCCCTTTTTATAGTTTCTCCTTCATCCTTCTGATAACACTATCCTTCTGATAACACAGCCACGGGCTGTGGCGCAGGCTGGTGAGCAGCCAGCTGCAGCCAGCTGCAACAAATCACTCTGACCGAGAGGTCATGAGTTTGAGGCCAGCTCAGAGCCTATGTTTGTCTTGTCTTTGTTCTATGTTAAAGGCATTGAATGTTTGCCGTATATGTGTAATGTGATCCGCCCCCAGTCCCCTTCGGGGTGAGAAGGGCGGAATATAAATACTGTAAATAAATAAATAAATAAATGCACACATACCTGGGAGTTTTGTGCAGTACAGTGATTCCTCACTTATCACTGGGGTTAGGTTCCAGGACCACCCGCAATAAGTGAAAATCCGCGAAGTAGAGACACTATATTTATTTTAATATTTATACATTATTTTAGTAGTTATACATTATTTTAAGTCTTTATCAACCAATCGTGTGTTGATAAATCGCCTCCATCTCCTCCCGTTGCTGCTTGGGCTCCTTTTTCTCTTCCTTTGGCTTCTCCTTCCTCCCTTCCTTAGGCTGTAAATTGCAATTTTTTATGATTCATAATAGTCTTTTAGAGTTTATTGAAAAACCGCGAAACAGTGAATCCGCGAAAAGTGAACCGCGAAGTAGTGAGGGAACGCCGTTTATGTATATGTGTATGTGCCACTGGGGCTCCTGATACACAGCTGGTTAAATTGCTGAGCTGCTGAACTTGCTGACCGAAAGGTTGGTGGTTTGAATCCGGGGAGTGGGGTGAGCTCCTGCTGTTAGTCCCAGCTTCTGCCAACCTAACAGGTCAAAAACATGCAAATGTGAGTAGATCAATGGGTACCAGTCCGGCAAGAAGATAACGGCACTCCATGCATTCATTCCAGTCACATGACCTTGGAGGCATCTACGGTCAATGCTGGCTCTTCAGCTTAGAAATGGAGATGAGCATCAACTCCCAGAGTTGGACACAACTAGACTTAATGTCAAGGGAAAACCTTTACCTTTTAACTCATGTGCCTCCAAGATGCCTGTTAACTTATGACAACCCAATGAATTTCACAGGGTTTTCTTTGGCAAGGAATACACATAAATGGTTTTGCCAGTTCCTGTCAATGAAATATATTCCTCTAAAATATTCATTGGTTTCATCTAAGTACTAACCAGGACTGGTCTTGCTTAGCATCCAATGGATCCAATGCCTTTAGGGTATAAATTCCAAACTGCAAATGTTGTTTGAGCACTTTGAATCTTTCAAAGAATTTCTTGTAGCAAAATGAAAAATGTAAAAAAAAATAGCCATTATGTTTTTTTTAGAAAGAAGTTAATGAAAAATGCATCCCTCAGCTGAATTACATAGTTTAAATGCCCTATATCCCATCTGATCTTGGAAACTAAGTAGGATCAGTCCTGATTTACTTGGATGGGAGGTCACCAACAGTGGTGGATGTGGGACCACCAATGAATAAGAGGTACTGTGTGCTATATTTCTGAGGAAGTAATTGGTAAAATCAATTCGGAGTATTCCTTGCATAAGATAATCCTGCGAAATTCATTGAATTGATATCAGTTGACAGTCATTTTGAAGAGATATTCTCCTCTGATTTGCAAATAGACCTTAACAACAAAAATGTTTTGAGGGGACTTAAGCTAGGTCATTAAACACTGTGCACTGGAGAACAAAGAATGTGAGTTGTCCATTTTAAAAATAGTTTCATCACAGAGACATCTCTAATCACGCCTTCCATTCTTGACACACTTGTTCTCAATCTTTGCTTTTCAAGGCCAAATAAATGCTGGCTTTTGGAAGCTCTCTTCCTTTATCAAGATGTTTTTTGACATGCAGAATCAAGGGCAATTTGTGCCAATGTCGAGTAAAACAAGATGATAAAGCTTTGTCACAAATAATGTAAACAAGGCAGTCCTTGAGAGGTAAAAATGAATTGCAGCCTGTCTGGTGATAGATCATTGCTATTCTATTAGCGGTATATCAAAAGTGCTGTCATGCTAGGCAGGTGAAATCAGATTTTACATAGTCACAATGCAGCTTCTTGAACTTATTATCCACGTTTGTCCTCTCTCCTTCATGGGAACATTCATGGAGTCCAGAAGGCACTTCCCATTTGTCCTAAAAAGGTCTTTGTGGGGCTGCAATTCAAGGGCATAGCCTTGTTTATCTGGAATATCAGTATGCGAAGGCATATTTGAAACAAAGGGAAACAAATGATAGCATAGTCTTAGTCTACTTCATCACATGTTTGGAATAACCTAATGCAGACTTTTATGGGCGGAATAGCCACAAAAAAAATGAAAAACCAGTGTGTAGTGGTGAGATAACAAGCTCAGTTTTAAGAATGGTTGTTGAGGGACATGCAGGAGGAAAGATGTTGCCTAAGGTCATGGTGGATGGGTATAAATGGTGGGTGGAGGTATTGGAATGAAATATAATTCTGGGACAGAACTAGAAAAAAAGTGTGGCAAACTGCCTAAGCATATCCTAATTGAGTTTAGGTGCTAACTAGCATTACAGGCAGTCCTCAAGCTACAAGACATCAAACTTTCATAATGTGAGACAACAGGAAGTGAGAGGAAATCTATCTCTAGGAAGATAAATTCACTAATGGAAGAATTATCATGGGAAAATGGTGTCTCTACTGGAGTTTTATTACCAATCATTGTTTCAACAATCCAAAAATTTCAAAATCTAATTGTCTCAGGAACAGAAAGTGAGGTGAAATCTACTGAATCGGGGCAGAAACAGTAAAAGAAATGTTACAGTGGTATTAACTCTTCCCCATGCTATCTAAAATGGACATTACATTTAAAAAGTATCTGTTCCAACTTACAAACTCAACGGAAAAAAAACCTAAAGAACCTATCTTATCTGCAATTGGGGGACTGCCTGTATAAAAGGTGTAGTGCAACAGGAAACCATTGTCCCTTTTCCACAAATTCATATTATTTCACGGTTTTTTGAGTGTTTTTATGTTGTCTGCATCTCTCTGTGAGATCTTTTGACACAGAATGAGATTAAAATAAATGAATGAATAGATAAATATCCACATAGATTAATCTGTTTGGTATTGTCTATACTACTGGATACAGAGACTTGGACAATAGTCTGTTTTAAGCTTGATATTAAGGCCCTTCTACACAGTAATATAACCAATAATAATAATAATAATAATAATAATAATAATAATAATAATAATAATAATTATTATTATTATTTTATTTATAATCTGCCCTCTCTCCCCAAAGGGACTCAGGGTGGTTTACAAAAATAGCAAAAATGGCAAACATTCAATGCCCAACAAATAACAACAATCATGGCAAGACAAAAAATAAAATTTATTTATTTATTTATTTATTTACTGCATTTATATACCACTTTTCTCACCCCTGGGGGGACTCAAAGCAGTTTACAACATAATGGCAAAATGCCAACCATACATTAAAAAACATAACAGACTGATCACATCATAAACAATAAAATGAGCAACATCAAGTGTACTTATCAAACAACTCAAAAATAACAAAAATAGAAATTTAAATATATAAATCAAACATTTAGGACATGTTTACTAATAGATCTAATATTAAACAGTTAAAACAAACACAATATAACTTATCAACAACCAAAACCGAAGGTAGATAATCCACAATATCTGCTTTGATCTGGGATATCTGAGTCTCCCCTGTTGTAGTTGAGCCAGTAAGTAATGTTGCAAGCAGTAGTAGGAGTACCAGTAGAGGGAAAAGGGCTAATCGCGAGCAGGTGTCAGATGAACAACAAAGGAAAAGGATCCGGGATATACTTATGGCACCTACTGATGAAGACACATTCGAAGGGTTTTCAAGTGGCGGGGAGTCGATGAGCGAGGAAGGAGATGTGGCGGATGGGAATAGAGGCACTAAGAGGGTTACTCGGGAGCAGGAATCAGATGAAGAACAGGAGAGGAAGAAGATCCGGGATATACTTACTGCTCCCACAGATGATGACTCGTTTATGGGTTTCTCTGGGAATGATGGGTCTGGGAGTGATGAGGATGGGGAGAACTCAATGGATTGGACTAAGGTACAAGAGATAAGGAATATATGTGCAGAGCCAACTTCTAGTGACACTTTTGTGGGGTTTTCGGGACATAAGGATTGGCAAATGGGAGATACATCCGAGTCATGGGGAAACCTAAGTCTTGACAGGAGATGGAGGAACTGGAGAGATGGAAACAGGGGTTCATGTGTGAAGACAAGGACAGCTGTAAGAGATGATGATGGGATGGAGGCCAGCTCATCATCGGATAATGATGTGTAAGTTAAAAATAGGCTCTGAAATGGGGGATCTTTGCAGAAGGCAAAGTGTCAGTATCGTTTGGATTTGTCGCTGCCTGTTTTCCTGTTGGGTTTTGGGTTCGGGTTCTACAGCCTGGTGTTCGTGGTTCCTGTGGTTCTTCAACTTGGACTGGCTTATCGTGAGTGTGGCTTTCTCCCTTCCGGAACTCTTGGACTCATTCAACTACAGCTCTGTTTGACCACCTTGGAAACAATATTTTTTTGGACTTCCTCTACGATGACTCTGGGACCTCGACTGGCTTGGACAACTCTTCTTTGCATTTAACTCTTTGGGCGCAGCACTGCTTGTTGGAACTCTTTTGTTGCAGCGCTGTTTGCTTGCTGTCTGCTTTGACTGTGTTTTAATCTCGGTTTTCCTTCTGTCTAATCCGGGTTATTTTCCATTTGTTTTTTGGAGCTCAGGTTGGGCAAATTCTTTGAGTTTTGGCTACAGACACTTAACTTAAGTGTCTCTGAGCATATTTTTGTTTTGCAATAAACCTTTTGTTGGACTAAAAGGTGTGTGTGGCTCTTTAAGGCCTCTGTGTCTTGACATCCCCTGCCATATAGCCCAGTTCAAAGCAGATAATGTGGGATTTGATAGAGCTGTGTGGAAAGGGCCTGAATTAATGCAGGAATGTAATTCATATTGAAAGAAGCAACAAGTAAAACCAGCAAAGATCTTCCCACTGTAAGAAAGTCTTCAAAAACTACTTTTAAGCCTATTCACAATTTATGGCTTATTTTGCACACAACTCACTGTCAAGTCATTTTGCATTGAAAATAGCATTTTCAGCACAAAAAGTATCATATTTTAGAATTAATATTTTCTCCATATAAATCACCCATGGGTGAACTTGGCATAGAATGAGAATCAAATGCAGCATTTTCTGCAGGAAATAATATCTCAGGGCACAAATGATATATCATGTGTAAAACAAGCATGTGGAAATTTTATACAGACTAAGTGCTGAACTATGAAGATTCTCGTCAGACCAATTATTTTGTCTTGTCAGAGTTTTCTAACATGCAAAATATTCTTCTCCAATTTTTGAATATTTTCAAATATTATTTTCATCTCTAGTGAAATGCATACCATGGAGCTTAAAGTGTTCCCTTTTAAAAGTCATCTTACCGTACATGGGGATGAAACATCTAGAGACTGTCTTGCTGCCTTTTTCTTCTTGCATTTTCCCCTTTGTGTGCTGTGGCTAAAAAGAGGGGGGGGGGAAACAATAAAATTATTTTCTTTAGTCCCTGAAAACAGGCTGGAAAGGTGTGAACCCCTTATGTTTCAGGCCTTTATGAACTTCCTTATTCTAGTTTAAGTTGCTTGCTACATACATACCATATTTACTTGAGTCTACTTGCTCACCTTTGTTTGGCTAAATCACATTGCTAAAATTGAGGTGTGTATTAGATTCGGTAGTGTGTTAGAGCCATTCACACTTAAACCTGTCTGTCCTGTTGGGCAAGAGATCCCAGGTGGAGACAGAAGATGGAGACAGAGGGACAGAGGTGGCTGTGAAAAGGCTGATGGGAAGCTGATGGTGGCTACGAAAAGGCTGGTGGGAAGGCCAGATGGAGGGGTATAGCTTGCTACCAGCCTTTTTGTGGCCACTAATGGCTCCCTACCAGATTTGATGGAGATGTGGCTTCCCAATACCCTTTACAGAGCTGCCACCACCTCATATTATATTTGACAGGAAATCCTTTTTCTGTAATGCACACCTCCAAAACTGAGGTTTTCATTAAACTGAACTTGCATTTTTTTTCTTCTGCTCCAGATGCTCCATTTAGAAATTTTATACTTTCCCCTTATAACCAGCATATTAATCATGAAGTCTCATATGGTTGTCAATAAGTAATAAAAGAGTAAAAGGCTGAGTGTGGCTTACAGTTGATGTGTGGGCTATAGAAGTGAGATATTAATTCATATCTCTTTGCCCCCAATGGAACATGCTCAATCATTGAATTTCAAACTGTAATCTCATATGAATCTGATGCCCATTTTTCATGTGAATAGGATTTACTTTTGAATAGAAAGAGATAGTTGTGCTTTCAGCATAGCAATATGGTTGTATGGACAACAGAGAAATGAATACAATCATTGCTGCTTTTAGGTCCATGGAGAAAAGTTGAATGCAATTTTAGCCCTCCCAGAAAGTTCTAGAAATCATTTCTTTCATCTATATAAAACATTGAGAAAAAAGAAAAAAATATTCTGTCTGTCTAGGACTATGACTTCTGTGCTACTTAATATCAGTGGGACAATATGGATGGAATGCCAGGGTCAATTTGTGCATGCTGTGACCTTCTCCTTGGGTATTACGGTTGGGGTCAATAACTTGATTCCTTTGGTCTGAATTGGAAAAAAACACTCAAAAATGGGCAAAATGTTATTGAAATAAAATTGTAGTGTTCCTCGTGCTTCCCTATGAATATTAAGTAAATTATAGGTTGAATTTAATTGCTGCAAATTGGGTGAAGCATAACTTTCATATTTGTGAATATGAAAACATGAAATGTAAACAAGGACTTTGCTGATAAACAGAGAGCTAAGTGTAATTTTAGTTCTACCCGGAGTAAACCTATTGAAATGAATAAGACTGTTAGTCACATGCAGATATGGGAATCATGAAGTCATTTACGTTGCACGGCAACTTTCGGCATCTTTGGAAAATAGGCAATGGTGAGACATGCAGGAGATGACAGTCAACACACATGGAGGACCATATAAATCCCACCATAGTTGCAACTAACTAAAATTATTTGTTTCAGTGAGCTTGATCTAAACTGGACTAATGATGGATTTCATCAACAAGTAGAGATTAGATTTTTGCATTGTGGCAATAAATTTTAAGATAGGGGTAACTTTAAAAGGGATATGAGGCAATGAAACGACCACCATAACCAAGCAGAGATCTGGAGAACAGTGTTTCTGATTTGCCCACCCATCAATGAAATAATGAGACCAGACAACTGTATTGGGATAAATATGGGCAACTTTTATTAAATCGTTACCTATTTAAACTTTTTTCATGAACTGCAAACAGATAAAAGTGAGGGTTTGAATTTGATGTTGTGTAAGCTGAGGCAGTGGCCATCCCAGACCCACAACTCAACTGACTTGGGTGAGGCACCTGAGCGATCCACATAACTCACCATGAGTCATAACCATGGCATCTTCTTATGGAAGCTGCATAGAGTATTCAAACCCCAAATTGAGAAACTTCCGGGATTAGATTTCCCCCACAGCTCCAAGGCCATTTCTGTTCGCCCCTACCTCGGTTGAGTGAACTCACTGGTGGGGGTTCCCATTCCTGGCCTTCACCAAAAGAGGTGCCTTAGGTGCACACTGAGTTGTAAATTGTATCCCCATATTCTGCATGACAGCTTATTTTAATGGCTCCACCTAATGCCAATTACCCATTAGCCTCAACAGTGTAGGGTAGGCAAAACAACAACAACAACAAAACAAAGGGCATTCTCTACCCAGCCCCAAAGCAACCTCTTGGTACACTGTTGTAGGGTGGGAGGATGGGCCAATGTTTGCTTCTCCAATGGCAGGAGCTGAGAGAGGTGAGTGCCTAATATTGCATCCCATTTCAAGAATTTAAGTCTCATTCATCAGGGTGGGCAAATAGCCCTCCCCATCCAGCATAGTCGAAAGGGAAAACCCAATTCTCCTTGGGGTGGTTAATAGTTCTGTTGTCACGTTGATTATGAATCCACTCTTCATGTGTCTGTTTCAAGCAGTACAGGACCTCTCCTGGCACTGGACCCTATACCTGACCAAGAGTCAGTACCAGGAGAGCTCTCATATATTTTTAGATCAGCTCCTGGAAAAGTAGCTATAAAACCGAGAGTGAATTCACTGTACCTTCAGCAATCAATGCATCACTGGATTGCATAATATCAGAGGTATTTAATTCATTGCAATGAGTTGTGTTGTTCTGCTTATGCTCCCAGCATTGATGTGGATTACTATTTCTGCCAGCCAAGTTGTATATGTTTCACCATCCAAATGTACAGTATTTGCCAAGGATGCCCTCTATCTTTGTCACACCCAGACTCATCTCCAATAAGAGAAACAGAACCCTTCTTCCTAAAGCCACCCATGCTTGATGAAGATTTCCACTGAGACTGTTTCAGGTGTTTTGTATCAAAATTGAACTGTCACTATTCCCTGCTGAGAAATGTTAGCTGAGCCCACACTGATCTCCTGTGAAATGAATTACGTGCATCATTTGCCTGTGTACATGTCACAAAGAGCAAGCAATCCATTCATCACTATTGTTAATGGTGTCCATAAGCATTGTTGATGTCCCAGGGGTGAAGACCAATGCCTGCTTTGCTCTTGGGAAGTTTGCTCTTGTGGATAACTGTGTTTTTATTGTATAGCATTGTCTGCAAGTTGATGTGCCCGGAATGTTAAAATATCTGTTCCCGTTATCTCTTTCTATAGGTGCCGTTCATGCAATGTTTGTGAGGTTGATTTTCCCTGAGCTTTGTAATCATACAAGTCAATTGAAAAGTCTATCCAGGCCTTGATACACTTACAAAAATGTATTATAGTATATAATGGAGACCACAAATGATTTTTCTCCAAGTCCAGAATATCTTACCACCTACAACTTTGTTCACCATCAAAGGCAAGATTTACAGCACTATGTCACAGGTTTATTGGTTTATTTGTTTTATTCCTTTATACAGTATGGACTTTCAAATTGAGAGGAAAAATGGGATTGCCTGTGGTGATGGCACTCACTGTGACTAATGAATACTTCTATCCCTGGCTCTTTTTTTTCTACTGGACAACCAGCATCAAATAATGACTGGCACATGAGAAAGAACATCAAACATATGGTCAGCAGCTGTATAGTGGAGGTGGGCTTGCTGGGTGTGGTATTCCAAAAATCATGGTGCTAGTGGGCTTGGCATAGTTGGGTGGATAGAGATTAATTTAATGTCTTGGAACACATAAAATATTACACTATGAAACATGATTTTTGTTCCTGGGTTACAAATATAATTTCCCAATTGGTTCTATCACAAAAACATGGGAAAAAGTTTATTAAACAGCAAAATATTTGTTTTTGCAGAACATCCTGCAGCACATTTTGCTATAATTTTCAATGAATATCTCATACAGCCTTGTCATACGTGCCACTGGAATTGCCCTGGATCACAATGGATCGTGGCAATCAAGGCAGCGCCCACACAGGGGGTGTGGGGACCTCTCCCTCCATGCCCCACAACATCCAGGCTTCCCTCCCATCTCATCAGATGGGGGGATACCTCCTTAAGTTGGCTCGACCCATCTTTCCCTATGGAAAGACAGCAAGCCACCCATTGGCCGCCAGCAATTTTTCAGCAGTGGTAGGGTGTTCGCTCCAGTTCAGTAACAGACTCGCCCAGAGTGTAGTTCTCCAGGGTGTGATGTCAGCCGTTACAGCCACCAAAAAAAAGTAAGCATGAAGAGGTCCACAGAGTCTCAACCAATTCAATATAGTTTGTGGTAGCTAGAAAAAACCAAGGTTTCTGGAGTATAACAACTACTTTCAAGGTAAGTACCAACCAATTAAACAGGAAATAACACTTTCAAACCAAAACCAGAAAAAAATTCAAAATTTGTTACATAGTGTTATTTACCTAAGCTAAGATTTGCTTTAGAAAATGATTGCCATTGTTGCATGTTCTCCATTGATAGTCCCAGTAAACATGATATTCATGGGAAGTAAAATTCATATCTATGTTGAAAGACCTAATTTTTTTTCACTTGATAATTCTATCCAAATCAAAATTACATTCACTAGGAAAAGGGATACAGAACCCCTACTAAAGTGGGGCAACCATGATTTCAAAAATAATTTTTTTAATACCTGAGAGATCGCCTCTCTATAAATCTCTAACTCCTCCAGAAGAACTCTATAATCACATTCCAGCAGATATTGACGATAGAGGTACACTGGATAATAGAGATTCCTGGAGATACCATATGAATCAAATTCATGTGTAATTTAATCTTCAAAAGCAAAACTTGCAAATCTGGAGGGCCAACTGTAAATTGTGGGAGGCATTTTTCCCCAGGACAGCAAATGGTTAATTCTCTTTCCTTGCTACTGCTAGCAGACTATAAAGAGACACATTTCATATAATTTGACCATAAGGGATCATGCCATGGCCGAGGAAGTTAGAATATAAAAAAGGAAGTTAATATCCATCAGAAGACAATCTCTTCTAGCAAGCCTACCCAGACAGTTTTTAAGCATGGATTTTAAATCCGCATCTTGTGTCCACTATATTTGAATTATTGTTATGTGTATTTTAATATAAGTATTTTGGAAAAATACTTTTTAATATGTGTATGTTTTGTAATGATTATGTGTTTTTAGCTATGTTTTAACCCGCCTCGAGCCACGAGGAAGAAATAAAATAATAATAATAATAATAATAATAATAATAATAATAATAATAATAATTATTATTATTATTATTATTATTATTAGAGAATTATTCTCAAAATCAGGAATTTAATCCAAAATGCAAAATTTCCATCATTTCCTCCTCTTGTTGTGGCCTAGTCTCAAACCCGTTTCCACTAATAATTCACTAGGAAGGAATGGGATGAAAGAATGTGTTTGAATATTGAGGGGTGGGTAAGGCCAATTGAGTTAAGCTTATCTTGAAAATAAAACTAGCAATTTTATAATGTGCTGGAAACAATTCAATTTCTCGGTGAAGTACAATGTGTTGGTATTGACTTTTAAAGCCCTTAATGGTCTGGGTCCAGGTTACCTACTGTGATGCCTCATGGGCCTTGTAGTCTTGCTCCTAGTGCCATCGTGGCAGATGAAGACGAAAACATGGGGTTTTCGCCGGTTCAACAAGAGCCGGAGTCCTTTCACCTGCCGGATGTTGATATTTGTCCCCAAGAATTCAGTAAAACAGACCTTGGACATTCCTCGCCTCCGTTCCCTAGAAAAGAATCCTACTGTGCTGACAGAGGAGTCAGGGAACAGAATCGCAGGAGTTTACGGATTGCTGCCAAACAACAGGCTGATTAGACCTGCTTCCCTTGGGAAATTCTAAGGAGTCTTGCATCTGGACAAAGTTGGGTTTCGCTTCCCGTTCTCTAGGGAAAGAGATTGTTGGCGGGAAAACGGGACCCCAATATAGGTGCCTGACACGGGAGAATCTTTGCGGAGTCAACAGAGCAGCTTCAGGAGTAAGATTGTGTGTGGACTTCGTAACCCCAGTTCCTTGCTTTTCGGATTAAGTATTCAAGACATGCCTCGCTTTGCTTTCAACCACGGACCTTGTTCTAAGAATCACTGTTTGCCTTGTATCCAGCCTTGTATCCAGCCTTGTATCCAGCCTTGTATCCAGCCTTGTATCCAGCCTTGTTGTCAAGCTACCTAGGACTCCTGAGACTCAGACATATCCCCACACTATTGCTTGGCAATAGTGTGTGTTTCGGTATTGGATAAAAACTTTGAACTCTAATATCATTTATTGGACAATACATTTTTGGACTATATTTGACCTCATTTGAAAGGTCTGATTCTTCACTTGTTTTTATTGCTTTTATACATTTCCTTAATAAAGATATTAGATAGAGATTGGCCTCCGTGTATGGTTCTTGGTGCCCTGATGCCAGGGGTCTGACACCTACAGGATTGCCTTCTCCCATACAATCCACCCCAAACACTTAGGTCCTCTGGAGGGTGTCTACTCCAGTCTGCCAGAACTCGACTGGTGACCATCAGCCAGAGGACCTTTTCACACAAGAACTGTGGAACTACCTGTCATAAGAGCTCCAACAACTAGATCAGCTAGGGCCAGTGCCGCGTGACAAAGGGTTTTCCTGTACCGAACTCCAGCTATATTAAGGCCACCTAGCTGGATTGGGGGGCAGCCTGCATTGAGCTGCATCCAATCTGCCATCTGTTTTTTGACACCATCAAGCCTTTTTTTTTTTAATTAGAGAGTTTAATTTACTGGTTGAGACTGAATCAATGAGGAAGTTCTAGATAGGAATAGCTTGGATCATTTCTTCAGTGCTGCAGCCTGCCATCTATTTTATTTTATTTCTTTTTATTTTATTTTATTATTATTATTATTATTATTATTATTATTATTATTATTATTAATTTTTTCCTCTTTTCCTTTTGAGTGTGTATATGTGTGTGTTTATGTGTATTATAGATAGGAGTGAGAAAGTTTTTATCTAATTTCAGGGAGACTCTGATAGGAAGCAGGTTTGAGAACTTGGTACTTAGGTCATAGGAAGTGATCACATAGGATTCGAGAGTTCTCGAGTTTTATTGATTGGTAAATTGATGGTCCCAGAATGTGAATGAAGGTATGTGTATGTTGGACGAGATACTGTTGAGCTGAAAGAGATAGTAGAAACGAGGGGTAATTTTGAAAGATTAGAGAGGTATATTATAGGAAGGTTTTTGAAAGGTAATAGGAATGAGTTGGCAGGAAACATTGAGGGAAAACGAACTCTTTTACTTATGTGATCTACTGGGAAAATCGTTCAGTACTGTTTTACAACAGTTGGAGACACTGAACAAGAAAATTGACCACCTTTTCAAAGGAATTTCCCTAATGGTGAAGAATCCTTCTCCTATAGACATTATACAAACTGTACCAACCAGCTTTATTAATATTAATGAGGAATTAAGTGCTCTGGAAAGCCAGGGAAGAAAAAGGCTAGAGGAGCAGAAGGAAGGCAATAGGTCAGGCTTGGAAGGGGCCAGGGATGGGGTGGAGTCTTTATCTGGGGAAGAGAGTCAGAGTCAGGGGAGGGATGGCTGGAAGGAAACTAATAGAGTCTCTCAGAGGACAAACAACACGCTGTCCCCAGAACTGTTTGGATACTCCCTGGACACTTACTGCAATTCCCAACATCTGTTGCGAACTAATAAGGTGGCAGTGGAAGTGCAAGACTCACTATTGAACAGAGGAAGATGGACATCTAAGCGAGCGTTCCGGACATCTCTCTCACAAATTCTATCTTTAAGCTGGTCGAAAGTGAAGATCAAGACTATCGACTGGCTTCGTAGAGACGATCAGTCCTGGAACTGCTCCATTTGTCTTCTCATTGGATTGGAAGACAGAACGCTAATGGAGGAATTGTTTTTGTATAGGCCCAAACTACAACAGTGGGGCATTACTCTCAGGAGGGTACTAGTAGACCCATTGATTCGCCCCTTGGATATCAGGCTGAATCTTGGTAGACAAGATCCCCCAATTTTAGGCCATGTCTATGCTACCTCTCAGTCCCACTCTCCGACATCATTAGTGCCTAGCCCCCTTCCCACGCTAGATGATAATCTGTTAGATGACTCCTTTCCTCTTACTCCAGCGGAGATAGGCTCCTCCTTTAAACAATCAAGTATTGCTGGTGATTTCCTATCTCAGGACAGCTGACTATCCCCTTTAATGGGCAACCTCAATCAGTCAACTCTCCAGGGGGAAGAGGGTTTCCACGGGCAGGGTCTCATTGAGGTGGTTTGGGGGAGAAGGAAGAACGGTCACTTTCGACCCAGGGAGAAGCGCAACAGAGTTTTTGCGACCCTGGAGAGGAATAGGTGTGGTAGTCTTCAGGACAGACCTCCCAGCCTTAAGGTCCTGCTTTTGAACGCCAGATCCATCAACGGTAAAACAGCTGTTATCCAGGATTTGATCCTGGATGAGGGGGCGGATCTGGCATGCATCACTGAGACGTGGTTGGACGAGCAGGGTGGTGTGAATCTCACCCAGCTGTGCCCACCAGGTTTCGGGGTGCATCAGCAGGCCAGGGCTGGGGGGCGGGGAGGAGGAGTCGCGGTGATCTTTCGGCAGTCCATTGCCCTGATCAGATGCGCCGTTCCGCAGTCTCCGAGGTTTGAGTGTGTCTTCCTGAAGGTGGGAGCCCGAGACAGCTTGGGGATTCTGCTGGTGTACCGTCCACCCCGCGACCCAGCAGTCTCTCTGTCCGAGCTAGCAGAAGTGGTCTCCAATTCGGCCCTGGTCTCCCAACAACTCATAGTTTTGGGGGACTTTAACATTCATGCCGAGACCACTTTGACAGGTGCAGCTCAGGATTTCATGGTTGCCATGACGACCATGGGGCTGACTCAAGTTATATCTGGGCCCACACATCAGGCGGGACACACGTTGGACCTGGTTTTTATTGTGGACGGTGGGACAGTCAGAGTGGAAGAGCAAAATATTCTTCCATTGTCATGGTCTGACCATCATCTGATCTGTTTAAGTTTTGCCGTGGCTTCTAACCTCCGCAGGGGTGGTGGACCCATTAAGATGGTCCGCCCCAGGAGGCTGATGGATCCGGATGGACTTCTGAGGTCTCTTGGGGATCTTCCTGTTCTGGAGACTGGCGATCCTGTCGATGTCCTGGCTGATCGTTATAACAGCGAGTTGGCAAGGGCACTTGACACGATCGCTCCCGAACGTCCCCTTTCGCTGCGTAGAGTCACGTCGACCCCTTGGTTCACTGAGGAGCTGGCTGTGATGAAGCGTGCGAGGAGGGGACTAGAGTTCATCTGGAGGAAATCTCAGGATGTGTATGACCAAGCACGGGCTAAAGCCGCTATTAAGGCTTACTCCGTGGCCCTGCGAGCAGCCAGGAAAGTTTTCACGACTACCCGCATAGCGTCTGCAGCCAACAGGCCATCGGAGTTGTTCCGAGTTGTTGGGGAGCTCCTGCGGCCTCCTGAGACCCAGGGGCTTCCTGATGACTTGGCAACTCGGTGCAGCGATTTCGCGCACCATTTTGCAGGCAAAGTTGCTCAGATACGTCATGAGTTGGACTCCAGCTTAACTGTAGCTCCAGCGGAGGTAACCGAGGTACCTGTCTGTTCGATCTTATGGGATTCTTTCCGGCTTGTTCTTCCTGATGACGTGGAGGGGATTCTTGGGTCTGTGAGGGCGACCACTTGCGCTCTGGATCCTTGCCCATCTTGGCTGGTTAAGCTAGCCAAAGATGGGTTGTTGGGTTTGTCTGTGGCTATTATAAATGCCTCCCTGGTCCAGGGGTCAGTTCCATCCTGCTTTAAGCAGGCGGTGGTAAAACCGCTATTAAAAAAGACCTCCTTAGACCCATCTGTATGTAGCAGCTACAGACCAATTTCCAACCTCCCATTTTTGGGCAAGGTTCTGGAGCGGGTGGTTGCCACGCAGCTCCAGGAGTTCCTCGATGACACTGATTTTCTGGACCGCTCACAGTCTGGTTTCAGGCCTGGGCACAGTACTGAGACGGCTTTGGTCGCCTTGGTGGATGACCTCCGCAGGGAGCTGGACAGGGGGAGTGTGACCCTGCTGGTTCTCCTGGACATCTCAGCGGCTTTCGATACCATCGACCATGGTATCCTTCTGGGGAGGCTCTCTGGGATGGGGCTCGGTGGCACGGTTCTGCAGTGGCTCCAGTCCTTCCTGGAGGGCCGTTCCCAGATGGTGAAGCTGGGGGATACCTGCTCGGACCCCTGGCCATTGACCTGTGGGGTACCGCAAGGGTCTATCCTATCCCCCATGCTATTTAACATCTACATGAAACCGCTGGGAGAGGTCATCCGGAGTTTTGGAGGGCGTTGCCATCTCTACGCAGATGACACGCAAATCCACTACTCGTTTCCATCTGAATCCAAGGAAGCCCCTCGGATGCTGAACCAGTGCCTGGCCGCTGTGGCGGACTGGATGAGGAGGAACAAGCTGAGGATCAATCCTGACAAGACAGAGGCTCTCCTGGTCAGTCGCTCGTCTGATCGGGGTATTGGGTGGCAACCTGTGCTGGACGGGGTTGCACTCCCCCTGAAATCACAGGTCCGCAGTTTGGGGGTCCTCCTGGATTCAGCGTTGACGCTTGAGGCTCAGGTGTCGGCGGTGGCCGGGAGGGCTTTTGCACAACTCAAACTTGTGCGCCAACTGCGACCATACCTCGTGAAGTCTGATTTGACCACGGTGGTCCATGCCCTAGTTACCTCTAGACTGGACTACTGTAATGCGCTCTACGTGGGGCTTCCCTTGAAGACGGCTCGGAAATTACAACTGGTCCAACGCTCGGCTGCCAGATTAATAACAGGGGCGAGTTACAGGGAGAGATCTACTCCCCTGTTTAAGGAGCTCCACTGGCTGCCGTTCACTTTCCGATCCCAATTCAAGGTGCAGACCATCATTTATAAAGCCCTAAACGGTTTGGGACCCACCTACCTTCGTGACCGTATCTCCTACCATAAACCTGCCCGATCTCTTCGATCATCAGGGGAGGCCCTCCTGTCGCCACTGCCTGTATCCCAGACCCGCCTGGTGGGAACAAGGGAGAGGGCCTTTTCTGCTGTGGCCCCCCGTTTATGGAATTCACTGCCCATCGAAATTAGGCAAGCCCCCACTCTTTTAGCCTTCAGGAAAGATTTAAAAACCTGGCTTTTCCGATGTGCTTTCGGAGAGTAACTATTACACACTTCTTTTGTTACTCCCCCATCATCTACCCTCTAGATTGTTTTTATCTTATGTCCCTGGTCTCCGTGATTATATTCTTATCCTTTTCTCACCCCAAGTTTTAATTAAGTGTCTCATGCGGCCCGCCCTGTTATATATATATATATATATATATATATATATATATATATATATATATATAGTGTTGCAGTGTATATGATTATTTATTGTATTGTTTAATTGTATTGTGATATGTTGTTTTATATTTTGCTATATTGTACTGTTCTGGGCATGGCCCCATGTAAGCCGCCCCGAGTCCCCGTTGGGGAGATGGTGGCGGGGTATAAATAAAGTTTTATTATTATTATTATTATTTTTAAAGCATCTAAAGACTTCCATTGGGCCTACTCAGCCAGTTTTAAGCATTAATGTCAAACTCGTGTCCTCTGTTTAATCCCTGTTCTGAGTATTTTAATATGTATTTTATAGAAATATGTTATAATATGTGTATTTGTGGAATTTTTTTACAATGTTATTGTTTATGTTTTTTTAAATTATTCTATAACTTGTTTTGAGTCACAGGAGAGGTGGGTAAGAAATAATAATAATAATAATAATAATAATAATAATAATAATAATAATAATAATATGTTGGTTATTCATCTGAATTACACTTTGGTAATTTTCCCCTCCCGCAATTTTCATTTCTAGTATATGTCCCTTTCAAATCTCAGTCCATTTTAGAGTCTCAGACATCTTTCATAACTAACAGAACCAAATCTGAACTTCTTTCAAAGCTTTATTCAGAGTTAATTAGGAAGGACTATCTATAATTAAAGGTATCCAAAATGTAGATCACAAGACCAAAAGAGTAGAAGTGGAGTGACTAATACTCTCATCTTCTAATCCCAAGGGATGCTTGATCAGAACCAGCATGGTGTAGTGATTTGAATGCCTCTGGTGTCCATGGTTTATATCTTCACTCAGTCATGGAAACCCATCATGGGAAAATGATATTTTCTGTGTCAAAGGAAGGGCAAGAAAATCACTTTTGAAGACATCATTCCAAGAAAACCCCATGATAGGTTTGTCTTAGAACTGCGATAAATCAGAAATGACTTGAAAGCACACAAAAACACCAGTTCTCCATCATAGTACTTTGAGGTGGGATTATCATTTCTCCTTTATGATTTGTATCTCTAAAGAGTTGTTTTAAACTGATTTCAAAGTATCTCACCTTCCTTAGCCTTTGTACACAGCCTTCTGAAATGCAGTGATTCTCAAACCTGGGAAAACGTGATCTATTTTCATACAAATCAAGATCTGAAGACTAAAGTTGCTGTTATCTTATTTTCCAGAGCTGTCATATCTTGCCTTTCCAAAACCATAACTGGTTCCATTTTTAATATTCAAGAACATTTTCACACATCTCAGCTTGAAACCTTTTTTTTGTCACTCTGCCCTAGTATGAAGACAAGCCTGTCTCCTTGGAATCTCCCTTTTCAGCTACTTAAGCCTTTCTGTGTGCCTCCCCACATCACTTTCTCTGGAAATCTTAGCACACATGATTTACTTAGGTCTGATCCTTATTACTTCCTAGCTTTAGAAATCCAAACCATTTAGTTGCAATCTTGCACTGATTCGCATGCATGCCCTCCTTTCAAGTCTCACAGTTTGATTTATTGTTCCTGCAACCCTGTCTCTATGCTTATGAGTTAATCTTTTTGACAGTGCATGTATGGGTTTTGTACACTTTTGTGTGTAAGCTTCATTTCATACAGCTTTATTTGAGCTAATTAATTTTCAAGTATGAGTTTTCAATTCTGCCAAAAAAATTAATGCCATTTCTTCCTTTAAATCAACTCATCAATCCATCAATCTTGTTGGAGTGTAATTCTGGGAAACTAGGGTACAAATCTCTGTTTGGAGACTGGAACCCACTGGTTGATCTCCAGAAAGTGACACTATTTCAATCTCAGAGGAAGGCAATGACAAACCTTCTCTGAAAATTCCCAGAAATATTAGCTATGGCTAACATTATTTGTCTAGTATGACGAAATAGGGAAGATTATGATAATGATGCAAAATATATTTATACATGAGATGATATAATATATATATAATAAAATCCACATGTTAACAACATGTACAATCCACATGTAAACAAAATAGACAACTTCAAAATTAGTGGTTTTAGGTGGGTGTTACTCCTGATTTATTTCCAATTTCTCTTTTGACTGATGCGAGCAGCACACAATATCCACTTCCCTGAGGTAGTTTTTGAAAAAAAAAGCCTTTAAATTTTTTTTTTTTTGAAAAAAATTGCTCATGAGACAATGTTAAAATGTATAGACATGCATCATTTTAAAGCTAGGCAAACTTTGAATTGTTTTGCAATGATTAATGAAACAAAAATTAATTTGGAAAACAAATATAAAAATGCAGCTAGGAAATCAGAGGAGACACAGTAGAATTAAGTAGAATTCAAATGTAGAAGTGACTTCTGGCATTATTCTTCTGTTAATTGACTTTTTAATTTTCTTGGGTATTTGTGATATTGAGAACATTTTAAACATGTTGTTGAGGTAAATCTATTGTTTCTTGGGGTAAGAAACAATAGACGTACCTCAACTGTTTTCTGTACAGTTTGCCAGAGGTGGTCTTGCCCCGTGAGGGTTGGAAGCAGATGTTCTCCAAATCCTCTGGTGTCCTTCAACCATGAATGGCTTTTGTCTGGATCAACCATCTCAAGCCACCCCTTTAGTACAGTGGTTCTCAACCTGTGGGTCCCTAGATGTTTTGGCTTTCAACTCCCAGAAGCATCTTTATTAATTACTTAGATGAAGGGCTAGAAGTCACCAAACTGGGAGGGATAGCTAATACTCCAAAAGACAGGAGCAGAATCTAAAACGATCTTAACAGATTAGAGAGATGGGCCGAAACTAACAAAATGAAGTTCAACAGGGACAAATGCAAGATACTCCACTTAGGCAGAAAATATGAAATGTAAAGATACAGAATGGGGGGTGGCTGGCTCGACAGCAGTACATGGGGGAAAAAATCTTGGAGTCCTTGTGGACAACAAATTAAACATGAGCCTACAATGTGATGCGGCGGCAAAAAAAGCCAATGGGATTTTGGCCTGTATTAATAGGAGTTCCAACACTTGAGTGTCAGGGTTTTCCAATTCTCGGTTGTTCACCAACTTTCTGTTTTCTATTCTTAAGTTGAGAGTAAAGTAATTGCTTTGGAAGATGGTGCTTGGGTATCTGGTGGATAATATGGCTGGTCCACATAATCACATCCAACCAATATATAGAAAAAGGGTGGAATGAAGTTTAGAGCAAACTGCCAGGAACTTATTTACATATATAAGGAAAATCTTATACATTTGGCACTTTCTTATATATCTGGCCAGTGGCCACCTTACTGGAGTGGAAATCTGTATCCATGTTCCTCTAGCTGTGTAAGGAGAATCTGCCAGCCAGTGAACCAAGCTCCTTTGAACTCATTGGTTGGCCACTGACCCCAAATAACTCTCTTTGGAAAGAGGAATCACGACCTTGCTGTCTGGGTAAGTTGAGTAGTCCATTAACAATCACAAGCAAGCCAAAAGTCCACTTTCTGTTTTGATGTTTTTTAAAAAAGTTAAACAGTATTGGTGGAATTGCTAGAGAGCACATTCACTTTTTTGTTTGTCCAGTAAAAAGTAAGGTCCATATACCCTGAAGGAACTGAAAGTTGATGTCTAAGAAAACTGCCTGGGGAGATCGCATGCAGTTCTCTGGTTATATTTGCCAAGCCCAGGTTATAACCTTTATGCTTGAAAGTCAGAGCATTGTTAGACATATTGCTTGCTAAAGATCTAATTCCAGAGCATCAAAGTGTTCAATGCAATCATGTTTGATAATGAAAACCCTTTGCTCCTTACCAATGTTTAATAAAATATAAAATTGACAAGTAACCAAATAGATGGCGATTGAATGGAGCAGAGGGGCCTAATGCCTAGCTTGGAGCCTCATTTATCTTCTTCCAGGGAGCTGTACGGGGGAAGATTGATTAATACATCAATATTTCTTTTACAAAAAAAATTAATAAAGTGAGTTTAACAGGCATGTGCTGAGTCCTAGCATGGTCCTAAAATGGACAATGGAATAGTGCCTAGTGTGATAACAGAACTCACAATGAAAACAGAAAGGCAAACACACAAGTTTGTCTTTGTCTAAAGAAACAGCCTACAACATCTGAAATTACTGAGTAATCCAGTGTCCCAATACAAACCAGTCTGAGATCAGATGGGACCTGGTGTTTCCAAGGGGTTTGCAGTACACACACATACACACACACAAATGTATTTTATCTGTATTGAGAAATGCATTGCAATATTCAGTTCGATATTTCAGGATAGTTGAAAAATGACACTAGAAGAGAAATGTGTAATGCCTTTGCCTTGACTTGCTTCCTCCTCAATCAGAAAATATAAATCTTAGAGAACTCTGGAATGAACTATTTACAAGGAGGTGGGCATGTTATGTATTGAAAGCTGCTTTTCTTGCACAATTGTATACTGTTTTTACAAGAAAATAGTTTCTTAGCTTTTACTTATAGTTTGATAAATGGTTGGAATATTGTTGATGTTGTTCATCTGGATTTCAGCAAAATATTTGATTAAACCCCTCCATAATATTTTGATTAGCAATCTGACTATATAGATAGAAAACTCATCATATGGATGCATAATTTCCTAGAAAACCATTCTCAAACATTGCCATCAGTGGTTGTGCTTCAGAATGAAATGAGGTCTCAAGGTGAATCCTTCACAGCTCTGTTTTGAGGCTGAAATGTTTCAATATTTGTATCAATGATTTAGATAATAATGTAAAGAAAATCCTTACATCTGCAGCTAACAATAAGTTAAAAGTGGTAGCTCACACATTGAAAGGCAGAAAGAGAATCCCACAGGTCCTTGATAAATTACAAACTGGGCTAAAATTAATAAAATTAAATTCATCAGAGATAAATGCAAAAATCTACATTTAGGTAACAAAACCCAAATGCACAGGTATAAGATGATGAATACTCAGCAGCGCTAAATGTAAAAAGGATCTTGGAATTATTGTCAATCATTAGTTGAATAATAGGGTGCTACGTCAAAGTAGGCACATGCTAGCTTAGCTTGCATTAATAGAGTTTCCAAGTTAAGTGAAATAATTGCCCACTATATTTTGCTCTAATCAGACTTTTTCTGGAGTACTGCATTCAGTTCCAGGCACCTCAAGGGATGCCACAAAGAAGAGAATGTGGGCTTGTTCTCTTGGAACCTCAGAGAATAGACATAGATCTAGTGGTTTTAAGTTACAGGATTTCAATTGAACATTTGAAGGAACTTGTTGACTGTGAGAGCCATTAAACAATGGGACCAATTGCCTAGGGCCCCTTCTCGGGATGTCGTCAAACTGAGACTTGGCATCTATGAAAGCGCTACATAGATTGGATCTATAGGATATCTCTCGTATAATCTGCCCCATTCACTTAGATCATCAGGGGGACTTCAGTCAGTTTGAACCCAATTGGCAACTGTCACCCTGAGGGCCTTTTAATTAGCTTCTCCCAGATTGTTGAATGACCTGCAAGAAGAGATTTGACAGCTACATGAACTGTCAGAATTTAAAACACATTTAAAGACCCATCTCTTCTGACAGGTCTATCCAGCCAATGTTAAACAATAAATTATAACTTTACATTTATTAATATTTTAATCTTTGTCCTATGTATTTTAATATATTATGTATTTCAATGGTATTGTGTTTTATCTGGGTGTTATGTTGCACCCCACTTCAAGCCATGAGAAGAGGCAAGTATTATTATTATTATTATTATTATTATTATTATTATTATTATTATTATTATTATTATGACACAGCAAACAAGATAGATATGCTGGATTTCGTTTCACAAAATCACAAGTCGAACACTTCCCAAGTGTCTAGGACTGTGTGATGTATTTTCGGATGATGCGTGCAGATCCCAGTAGGGTGGTCTTTTGCAGTTGACAGATCATAATTTTGTCAATGTCTGTTGTTTCCAAATGCCGGCTGAGATCTTTTGGCACGGCACCCAGTGTGCCCATCACCACCGGGACTACCTGCACTGGTTTCTGCCAGAGTCTTTGAAGTTCAATCTTGATGATAGCGGCTGAGTTTTTCCTGTTGTTTTTCGTCAATGCGACTGTCACCTGGGATGGCGACATCAATGATCCAAACCTTTTTCTTTTCCACAACTGTGATGTCTGGTGTGTTGTGTTCCAGAACTTTGTCAGTCTGGATTCGGAAGTCCCACAGTATTTTTGCGTGCTCATTTTCCAATACTTTTGCAGATTTGTGATCCCACCAGTTCTTTGCTGCTGGGAGGTGGTACTTGAGGCATAAGTTCCAATGAATCATTTGGGCCACATAGTTGTGCCTCTGTTTTTAGTTTGTCTGTGCAATTTTCTTACAGCAGCTGAGGATATGATCAATGGGTTCGTCGGTTTCCTTGCACAGTCTGCATTTTGGGTCATCAGCTGATTTTTCGATCTTGGCCTTAATTGCATTTGTTCTGATGGCTTGCTCCTGGGCTGCAAGGATCAGGTCTTCTGTCTCCTTCTTCGTTGTTGTTGTTGTTGTTGTTGTTGTTGTTTATTATTATTATTATTATTATTATTATTATTATTATTATTATTATTATTATTATTAGAAATATAAGTAACTTAAATGTGTTTTCAAAAGAGAAGTCAATAGAAAACTATTCATCATACCTCTTATTGGTTAGACAAACTTTTCCTGAAATCTCACTCTGTAAGAAATACCAAAACACATTTTTAAACGATGGTGGAACACTTGTCTTTTTCTCTGGAAATTTACCAGAGAATATGAGAAGATTACTTTGCATTCCCTGCCTCTGGTTTAATCATTTAAAAGTGATGGTTACTTTGCTTGTAATATATGCATGTTTGCCTTGTGGATTAACATTGCTGAGGTTTTCCTCCTCTTTTCTTAACTGAGGGTCTAATATTAATTTGCAAAACTGTGTTTTCTGGCATGGTACAAAATGGATGTTGTACTGAATAATATCATCACATTGCCACTCCAGATGGAAATGCTTAGGTGTTCTATTGGTTTTAGCTGGAAAAAAGTAAGCAAGTATGATCTTAATTTGTGGAATGGTATGGATTACATTTCCAATATCTTCATTTTGAAAGGTGTTAAAACATATTTCATAATTTCAGGCATGAGCAATAGCGTAGTTTTAAGTCAGTGGTGGAAATGAGATATACATATATAACACAGCCCAAGAAAAAAAATCTTGGTGTCTTAGTTTTTAAGCCTGTTCCTGTGGTTATTTGGAGCACTGATTCAGAGCATTGCATTGGATAGACCACATCCGCTCTAGTTTCTCAGATATGGTTATCATGGTTTTCCATGGTAGATGGTGACTGGTACATGACATATGTTCTGTATCTCAAAAACTAGAGCTGATAGGGGGAAACTGGTGCTTTTTGGAATCAGCACATCAAATATACCCCCAAACAGAGCTAACATTTGAGGCACCAACATGTATGCTAGCCAGTGAAATAGAAGGAATGGAATGTACATATAAGATGTGATGATGGAAAAGACCATAAAACAAAATCAGAACTGATAGATATGGTTATTCTGATAATACATTCAGAGAATCAAACAACAGAGCTATGTGTATTGATTCCTATTACAGCAGAGTCTCACTTATCCAACATTTGCTTATCCAATGTTCTGGATTATCCAACACATTTTTGTAGTCAATGTTTTCAATATATCATGATATTTTGGTGCGAAATTCATAAATACAGTAATTACTACATAGCATTATTGCATATTGAACTACTTTTCTGCCAAATTTGTTGTATAACATGATGTTTTTGTGCTTAATTTATAAAATCATAATCTAATTTGATGTTTAATAGGCTTCTCCTCCTTAATCTCTCCTTATTATCCAACATATTCACTTATCTGCCGGCCTGTTTATGTTGGATAAGTGAGACTCTACTGTATATGGTTTATTTTGGCATATAGAGGCAAAGCATATGTAGAGAATGCTTGAAACAATATATGAGTTCAGGAGTTTGTTGCAGAATAGCTGGAGAGTACAGAAGAATATGGCTTTGTGCCTTGACAAACTGACAGTGGTGATAAGGTGAGAGATAAAAATTATGTGGAAAGGGGCTTTTGGAAAAAGGTATTCACATGCCCTATACACTGGTTGTACCTTTGTTATGATCTTGGCCAGAAGACTTTCCCCCCACAAAGGCAATTACAGTAGAGTCTCACTTATCCAAGCTAAACAGGCCAGCAGAAGCTTGGATAAGCGAATATCTTGGATAATAAGGTGGGATTAAGGAAAAGCCTATTCAACATCAAATTAGGTTATGATTTTACAAATTAAACACCAAAACATCATGTTACACAACAAATTTGACAGAAAAAGTAGTTCAATACACAGTAATGTTATGTTGTAATTACTGTATTTACGAATTTAGCACCAAAATATCATGACATATTGAAAACATTGACTACAAAAATGGCTTGGATAATCCAGAGGCTTGGATTAGTGAGACTCTACTGTAATGAAATCCAAAGCAAAGACCAGTTTAAAGAGGGTAATAGAGAAACCTTTTGTAATAAGATTTGCTTTAAGTTTTATTACTTTGGGACATGTGTGTGTATGTGTGCATACACACAAACATGGTGTAGAACTTTGTGTCAAGTTCTATCCCAAGAAAAGAAACAGAACTTGAGATAAATCTGCTACAGTGCCCTCTTTAAACAGCCTTTTGCTTTGGATCTCATATCCCGAAGTTTCGTGACAAATAGAAAATGCCCTCAGAATTTATTTTTGAGAAAGCAGTAAATTAGCTGCAATACATTTCATTCCTTCTCTGTAGAAAAGAAAAGATGGAATGAATGTGATCAGTATCTCCTATTTTCTATCCCCATTTCTACTCCCTTTTCATCACAATTCATCAAGCCAGTCTGGCACAGCTGAGGGACTCCTGAAGCTAATTTATAGAAACTACATAGCAACTAGTTGTTCTCTTGACTGCCTGAACTTGCCCTAGAAATACAAACATTGATAGTTTTCCCATATGTCTTTATGTTTCAATATAAAAAGCTACAATTACAATAAACAATATACTGTAAAGCAGATGCAGATGAAGTGTGGCCCTTGTGTTATGGCTGCCCACCCTAAACCTGTTTTTCTTTTGTGGCCAATATTTCCTGTGACTCCAGAACAAATAGATCAAGAAAATGCTTTACCTGTTCTTATAGTTTCCCAGTGGTTTTGTGTTTTTATCATAGGAAAGATTCTGACAAACAAAACAAAACAAACAAAGGTAAACTCCTAGGAATGAACAGAATGTTTCTCATATCTACCTCTGGAATCAATGGGAATGAAAATGTCTAATTTCAGCTGGATCCTAATATAACTTTTAATCTGTTTACTGGTAAATCATCTTCCAATAATGTAATAGCAGTTCTAGTTGTCACTCATGACTTAGATGTTAGTGTAGAAGGAATGTTCAACAAGTTTGCAGATGATAGAAAATGAGAAGGGTAGCTAATATATTGCACGATAGTAACAGAATCCAAAAGAACCTTGATAAACTAGAAAATTGTCTGAAACTATGAAAATGAGGCAGATGCAAAATTCTCCATCTAGCCACAAAATTCTAAATGCAACAGGTATAGGATTCGGGATGCTTGGCTTAACAGTAGTACATTTAGATAAGAGCTTGGGATGTTTGGAGTATTGTTGACCATAGGTAGAATATGACCTAGTAGCAAAGAAGGAACACAATGTTTAGTTTGCATTAATAAAACCATAGTTTCCAAGTAAATGGAAATAATGATTCTAATATATTCTATTCTAGATGGTCAGGTCTCATCTAGAACAGGGCTTCTTCAACTATTTCCACTTGCAACCTCTTTCCACCCAATTTTTTTATGTGACCGCAGGTATATAGATATATAAAATAGCCATAAAACCAAAAATATTTACTGATAATAAATCAGCCTATGCAAGATTTGCTAAATAGTCTGAATTTCCTTTTTATAAACTATGACTGAAGCATTTTCTGCAGAGTCCACTGTTAGCACTGCACAACAGATTTGTGCAAATGTCTAAAACAGCCACTAGAGGACATTCAGATTTTTTTTTTATTATAGACACATTTTTTGCAACCCCAACATTGAGCCCATTTGGGGCCAGGACCCACAGTTTAAGAAGCAGTGATCTAGAACACTGTGTTCAGTTTGGGGCATCTCATTTTAAAAATGATACCAGTTGGGGTGCGGTCAGAGAAACGCATCAAGAGTAATATGAGATATGGACAACAAAACATATAAGGAAAATTTGGGAAAGCTGGGCACATTTAGTGTGGCGAAGAGAAGACTGGGGGGGGGGGGTTCTAGAACTTCATTCTTTAAATATCTAAAAGGTTTTCACCGAGAAGAGGGAGCAGACCTATTGTCTCAAGTCTCAGAAGATAGGACTAGGTCTAACAGCTTTAAGTTGCAGAACTGCGAATTTCAATTTAATTTTAGAAGGAAGTCCTTGATGATAGGAGTGATTTAATAATAGAACCAATTATGGAGCTTGTTTCCAAAAAGGTATCAAATTCATCTGCACACATTTTACAACAATTGAAAAAAATGTGTTGAGGATGTGCATTATATTGCTATAAAATGCAATTTTCAAAGCCCTGTACCAAAGTCATTTGATGCATTTTGATAGTTTTGATCTGTGCCTAATATTCAACTCCTAGCCAACAATGTGCTGCCACCTATAACATCTTTTGTTTTTGGAATTTGTGCACAAAATCCACAATTGTCTAAAGATTGAGTCTTTTTCTTTGGAAGTTTTCAAAAAGAGGCTGGGCACCCACCTTCTGAGATGCTCTTGCTGGATTTCCTGCATTGGACTCAATGGTCTATGAAGACCCTTTCAACTTTATGATACTATGATTCATTTAATCCCCCTTTAGCAAAAACTAAAATTAATCTAATCTCAATATGCTTTAATTTGCCTTTGCTTATTTGGAAATTATTGCTACATTTTGTAATGGTAGTAATAGCCAGAAAGTGTCACAGTGATTCATTTCTCATTTATTCGGGGTTTACATAGGTTGAACTCATTACCTCTTGCTTCTTGCTTCCATCTTGAGTTTTGCAAACGCATATCAATTTTATTGTTGTCTCCATTGCAAAGATACCTTGAAACTCATTTTCTTCTGGCCTCAGGAAGACATATGAGTCATTTGTGTATTAGCAAAGTTATAATTGCTGCGATGTTCCCCTTATCAATAAACACTTAGATGAAATCTCCTGCTAATATCTCTGTGTGGTGTGTGCATTGCAAATACAATGAATTCAAAAAGAAGAGAAAAGGGGGTTATGTTTGTTCCCAAGATATATGCATGCCTTTTATCTCCCGTAAGCTATAAAAATGCATCAGTAGATTCAGCTTGTGGCTTTTCCTCCTCTAAAAGGGAAGGGAGGTACATTTTTAACATTATTCTCTTTTACCACAGAGTGACAAATGGTGCTTTGCTTCAGCATGATTTTCCTAGCTTTCACTGTAAATTAAAGACAGTTTTGTCAGCAAAAGCAGAACATGAGCCTTCTAACAGAAGGAAAAGTTGAAGGTCAAAAGATGTGCCTCACTTATTTTGAAGTTTTCAAAAGTCACACTTAAATTAAGGCATAGAAAGGTGTTTTTTAAAAAAAAGAAGAAGAAGAGGAGGAGGAGGAGGAGGAGGAGGAGGAGGAGGAAGAAGAAGAAGAAGAAGAAGAAGAAGAAGAAGAAGAAGAAGAAGAAGAGGAGGAGGAGGAGGAGGAGGAGGAGGAGGAGGAGGAGGAGGAGGAGGAAGAAGAAGAAGAGGAAGAGCTCATTGTCATGCCAAAGATAGTTTGCATTTCTCTATAGGCCTAACTTGAAGATGCTCCAGGTAGAGAAAATTAGGTCTAAGTGAAGTGTCTTCTACTGGGGAAAAAGCTCTTCTGTTAGTGGATTCAGATATCTGTCAACAAATCTGCCAACAGAAGTGGTCTGCTGACTAAGATCTTCTGTGAGAGGAAGGATAGGGTAAAAAGAAAAGCAAGGGAACAGATCCAACAAGCTAGTCTATGGATATAGACTAGAAGACCACCAATGTTAGCAGAAAGATAGGCCAGGCTAAATATAGTCTAAGTAAGTTTCAACATTTCTAGTTTTGATGGGTGGGTGTTGTTTCAGGTGATTTTTTTGAATTTCAACTGGCCCTTGAGCATCTTGGTCAGTCAGGACTGTCCTACAGCCTTAAGTCCATATTCTTTGGGAAGACATCCTTCCATCTACCCTCTCTCAGAATAGAGAGAGAAAGGTCAGTCCTTGAAAGAGAATATATGAAATTGCAAATATTTTTCCAGATGGTGGAAAAGCTTCTTTGGCCACTGCCTCTCTTTTAGTGTCTGAGCTCTTGAACTGGTATGGACCAAAGCAAGTTCTTTGGGCATGTTTGATGTGTGTCAATCTTTCTGTTTTCTTTTTTTGCTCAAATTAGAAAAACTGTACCTGGTTTATCCATTATGAAGAAAGACAATACAGACAGTCCCCCCAAAATTTTCCTTTTCAAAAATAAACATAAACGTAATCACTGTATTGTCGAAGGCTTTCATGGCCAGAATCACTGGAGTGTTGTGTGGTTTATTGACTGTATGGCTGTTCTCCTGATGTTTACTCTGCATGTGTGGTTGGCATGATCTTCTGACGATGCCAGCCACAGATGCCGGCAAAACATCAGGAGAAAATGCTGCTAGAACACTGCCATACAGCCTGGAGACAACACAACACTCCAAAGGTAATCACATCAGCCCCCACAGTCTCTGTGGAAAAAGGAGAACTGTTCCTTGTGAAAGAAACATGATTTATTTGCAACCCCCCTCAAAAAAAAACCCACTTATGCCTTCAGTACAGAAAAATCATGTACACTTTTTCTGTATAATAAATCTCTTGAGAAATTCTATGAAGTGTGTAGGAGCTTCCTGCACTATTCTTCTTCTTGGAAGAAGGTCCAAATTCTGACCATAAATTTGCTGGGAAATGAAAAGTGGTAAACACAAAGACACACCCTTAGGCCCTTATATTGCTATGAAGTGTTGACTCCATAACCTTGAATCATATTCCAATAGTATATGATCCAGTAACCTCAGGATTGGATATGATAATATTATGATGAAAATGACAATAGTTTCATTTGGCACAAAGTTTGAATGATGTAACAGGTAATATAGTGTGATCCTCATTGGTCAGTTGGATTGTATATGAACTTATCATCTTTGTTTGCTTTGTGGTCCTCAACATTTTGCATTAGAGTGGATCCAGATGTTTTATTTTCATTTTATTCACTTCTCCCAACAATGAGGTTTCAGGAACAAATTGCTGAACCAGCAACCCGGGAAAAGAATTGAATCAAACTGTCTGCTGCTATAGCCCTGCTAATGGGATTCATAACTTGCAATTGAGAAGGTCAGCTTATGATAGCAAGCAACAAACAAAGATCTAATATACAAGCCAGCTAAAATGACTTTTCCTCTTACCATTCGGCTGAAGGGAAGAATGCAGAGCAAAGGCTATATGGAGCTTATGAATACAGGATTTTTTACACTCCTGCCCTTAGTAGTTTAAGAATAGAAATACATTTAAATATCATCTGGAGTAATTTATTCATTACTAGGAGCTAGTCTGAAATAAATCCATGAGCCAGTGGTCCAAAACTAATTTGCACATAGCGCTACATGTAATTTAACACTATTTTGTCTGTCATTAACATGAACCAGGTGGATGCTTAGTGAAGGTTGGGAGGTATGGTCTATTTGCAGTCTTGTGCAAGATATCATTGGGAATACACCTCTTTCTTCAGGAGAGAGATTCAGTAACACTGTGTTCAGGCTGTTCAGACAGTCTGTAATATTTTCCATAATACTCTCTACAGACCTTATCAGGCTAGGAATTGTCTCACATTCCTGATATCTTGGACTATAACTATCAATGTTAATTATAATTGACAACAATGCTATGGGGGAATGGGAGTTGTAATTCAACAACATCTGTGGGGCCACAGAATTCCCAGCCATGAAATAGATATAGAGATGTGTGTGTTTGGTTAAGTAAAATAGGGGCTGCGCGTTTGTATTGTTGTTGTTTATTCATTCAGTCACTTCCGACTCTTTGTGACCTCATGGTCCAGCCAACGCCAGAGCTCCCTGTCAGTCATCACCACCTCCAGCTCCTTCAAGGTCACTTCAAGGATACCATCCATCCATCTTGCCCTTGTGCTTGTATGTGCCCTTTTATATACAAAATCTGTTAATGAAATTTCATCCTAAATTTAAGATAGCATCATTTGTAAGTATCGTGGATGAGCGTAGTTTACTGTTTTTCAAGTTGTCCATTGACTAAGGGAACAATGCCAAAAAGATATCTCAGAAGCAACATGTCTATCCTGTAAGTCAAGGGTGGGGAAAGTTCATACCACTTATGGCCCATGGAACACCACCTTATCTCTCCTCTCTGATCTCCCATGAAATTCCAGAATTCCCCACTTCAAAATAACAGCTAACTTTTATGTATAAAAATGCCCGCAAATCACACAAACTTCACCAAACCTTATAGTTTCTGTCCTTTGCCACCTAGTACTTCCCAAGCACTGGAAATATGTGGGAAAATTGAGATTTAATAAACCAAACTCAGATTCAAAAGTGGTGTTTCTGGAAAGGAAAAAGACTCCCAACCCCTGAAGAATGGATAATAAGAATACTAGACATAGTCCAAATGGATAAATTAACACAAAAATAAAAGAAGGGAAAAACAAAACAGACTGGACAAACTTTATAAAATTCCTAACAAAAAGAAGAATGGATTTTATGATAGACCTGTCTAATATATAAAGTAGATCAAATGGAATACATAAAGACACAATTAATGAAAGAGACAACTCCGAAGCCAAGATGGGAAGTACACCCCGTTTTTTCTTTCCTTTTTCTTCTCCCCCCCCTTTTTTTGGTCTTTTTTTACCTCTATTTCTATGTTTATTTTTTTCCTTTTGATACTTTCCCACTTTTCTATTGATATATTGTTCCACCACTTTCAATGTATTATGTTTCACTATAAAATAAAAAAAAATTCACTAAAAAAAAGAGTGGCGTTTCATGACTTCTAGTCACAGGGGGAATTCTGCTGTGGCTGTGGGGTCTGATTTCATCGGGGAATAGCCCTGTTTGAAGGCATTCGCCCCTTCACTTCTTTCTAGAATTTATTATTTTAGTTGCCCACTCTTCCACAGTAACATGTGGCTTTTTTCTCTTTACATTAATGTCATCAGTATTACTTGGAGTTATGGAAAACTACAGTAGTATAGTGCCATTATTCATCATGCAGTTTGTTTTGGGCAATATCACTTTATTGGGAATAGAACTGCTTCAAGCTTTAAAATTAAATTGGTTTTGGAATGCTCTTCTCCTGTTCCAAACTGCTTTTTTATTCCTTATTATACATATGAAAAATTAAATACATAGATAGATGGATGGACAGACGGACAGACAGACAGACAGACAGACAGATAACTGAAGACACTTTTCAGTGGCATGAAATACATTGATTTTATTAAGGCTGCTTTTCTTTGAGATTGTGGAATAAATGCCACAAAGAGTATCATTGCACTAATGTTCAGGATATTATGGCACAAGTCATGGTTGACAAAGAGCAGCCGTATGTATCTTGGTCTGTTTTTTGCTGCCTCTGTAGCTCCCCTTTGTAATTGACTTCATTAAAAAAGTTTTAAAGGTAACATTAAAAGTCAAAAAGGTGAATCAAAGAAAGAAAAAATAGAGTAAAAACACAAAAAATGCAAAGAAAAAATCAACCAAAGAAAAGAAAAAGAAAGAAGAAAAGAAAAAGAAAAAGTAGATGACCTCCAGTCTATCCTCACCTGGACAAAAGGAAACAACATAAACTTCACGCCTATTGCCATACCATCCTGAACACGCCTGATCTCATCTGATCACATAAGCTTCACACTCTGGGCCTCCCAATGTTGACTTTTTAACCCTTCAGGCCTCTCAATATTGACCACCCCCAATTATTTTTCACAACTAAAATTGGCAAGTCTTTCTATTCCTTGTGTAAAAAGTGAACAAACGTTTCCAGTATTTCAATTTTTTCCCAATGCCCCTTCTTTTACTACACAGGTTCATTTGTCCACCTCGTCTCAGTCCATCATTTTTATCACCTAATTATCTGTTGTTGGTGCTAGCTCCCTTTTAATGCCTTGCTCAAAATAGTAGCAATTAATATTGTAAATGGGTTGCAGGTGGTGCTTGTACCATTTAACATTAA
Source organism: Anolis carolinensis (assembly GCF_035594765.1). NCBI lineage: Eukaryota > Metazoa > Chordata > Lepidosauria > Squamata > Anolidae > Anolis > Anolis carolinensis. The sequence continues at coordinate 222,198,640 of NC_085842.1, read as the reverse complement.
AAAAAGATTTCAAAACCAGAAGTAGACCTCTGGCTTCTCTGGAGTTTTGAATTTTGTTTGTGTTACTGTTATTGTTATTGTTATCAACTTAAAACATCTCTTAGGCATTCTTTGGAACCTCCAAAGGTCTTGGAGGGTGGCATTGTCATTGTGGAAATGTTCCAAACTGTCCTGCAAGGTTGTTGAGGTGTTCTCATCATCCGTCTCCAACCCATGAATTAGTTTTGGTCCAGTTTCACTGTCACTTTACCTTTCTTTTTGCTGCCACAACTGCTGAATGGCTGCTGAGCTCTGGAGCACTGCAGTAATATGCAATAGCAATTAGGATGGAGAAGGAGTCAACACCCTCCTGGACATCCTGTGGATATTTAGGAGTGACATCTGATCCACTTGGAGGTTTTTAGGTTGTGTAGAGAAGCCCCAAGACTAGATAAGAGACAAAAAGTTGAATTTTAATATTTTCACAAATTCCAATAAATTATTAGATGTATTATCAGAACAAATTATCAGACTTCATGGCATTTGGTATACACATGTCTTGCTTTCATATAGCAACATTAACTGATGACCATATAGATTTGTATCACTTTCCCCACTCCCTTGCAAGTGGATCTCTTTAGATCCTGTTATATTCTGTCCACTCCTACAACCCTCTCTCTCTCTTCTCTCTCTCTCTCTCTCTCTCTCTCTCTCTCTCTCTCTCTCTCTCTCTCTCTCTCTCTCTGTGTGTGTGTCTCTCTCTCTCTCTCTCTCTCTCTCTCTCTCTCTCTCTCTCTTTCTCTCTGTGTGTGTGTGTATAGAGAGAGTAAAGGTAAAGGTTGTCCCCTGACATTAAGTCTAGTTGAGTCCAATTCTGGGGGTTGGTGCTCATCTCCATTTATAAGCTGAAAAGCCAGCATTTTCCATAGACTCCTCCAAGGTCATGTGGCTGGCATGACTGCACCATTACCTTCTCGCTGGAGCGGTACCTATTGATCTACTCACATTTACATGTTTTTGAACTGCTAGGTTGGCAGAAGCTGGGGCTAATAGTGGGAGCTCACTCTGCTCCCTGGATTCAAACCACCAACCTTTTGATCAGAAAGTTCAGGCAGCTCAGTGGTTTAACCTGCTACGTCACCAGTGGCTCGAGATATAAACACACACACACACACATATGTGTGTGTGTGTGTGTGTGTGTGTGTATGTGTGTGTGTGTGTGTGTGTGTGTGTATATATATATATATATATATATATATATATATATATATATATATATTCTACCTGAGGCTTTAGTATCATCTAGTGCAGTGATTCCCAAAGTGGGCACTACTGCCCCATGGTGGGCGCTGGAGCGATCCAGGGAGGCAGTGATGGGACCTATTAGTACATGGGGGCAGGGCCAGAGGAGGGGCGGGGCCTCTTCCCAAGTGCCAGAGACAGGGGAGCACCTGAGGCGCCTGTTAGAACACACAGGGGGCGGAGCTAGAGGAGTGCATGTGGCTTCTTCCCAAGAGGCTGAGACAGGGCTGAGCCTCTATACCTCTCCTGAGAGGCCTTTCAGGACTAAAGGGTGGGGGCAGGGCCTCCCAAGAGCCCGAGACAGGGCTGAGCCTCTGTATACCTCCCCTGAGGCACTTGTTAGAACATGGGGGCGGGGTATAGAGGTCCAGCCCCATCAGGCACTTGGGAAGAGGCACCACCCCTCCTCTAGCCCCACCCCCTGTGTCCTGGCAGGTGCCGCAGGACAGGAATAGAAGCTCAGCCTTGCCTCAGAGCTTGTAACTCCGCCCATCCCAGTCCTGGCCACCGATTTGTGGCCCCGCCCACCTCCCCTCCCCCTCACAGCCCTGCATATTGGACTAGGGGAGAGGCTCAGCCTCGCTCTCTTGATCAGGAGCCACGGCCACAACTCTAAGCCATGCCCCCCTTTCCAGGGGGCCCTGTGTCATATTTTTTTCTGGATAGGGGGTGGCAGGCCAAATAAGTTTGGGGACCACTGATCTAGTACTACTTTCATATCCATGAAAGCTCATACCAAACTAAAAACCAGTTTGTCTTAAAGGTTCTGCCTCATTTCTGCTCCCATTTATTTCATCTATATATGCTGCAAGAAACTACTTCTTTGAAAAAAATACTAATATACTAGTATATTAGTTAAAGCCAGGTTTTGTAGCCACAATTATGGATTTTGATATGACCTATAGCTATGTTTATTTTTCCAGGAGAGGGGACTGTTGCCTTAGGGAGCCTGCTGCCCGTGGCCACTACCATTTCCATGCCCAAAATGGACAGTGGGGGCACCATGGCAGAGGGAGTTGTTGCTTCTTTTAGGTTCTTCCAGGGTGGGCTAAGTTTTTGCCTTTCACTACTGTACTCAGAGAAGGGGAAGGTTCCTTTTTTAATATAATAATTAAGGAACAGTACTCACATTTACCCATGGAGAAGTCCACCCAGTTTTTTGGGCATTATGTTTGGACTACAGACTTATACATAAACAGGTAAGAGAATCTACAGGCCCCTAAAAATTGCCTCTTACTGTGCTGTTCAACACAAAGTTAGCTGTAGTCCCCAGTTACTGATCGTTTCTGGCAAGGAAACTTTTGAATGCTTTTTTTTTTGAAAGCACAAAATGAAGCTCAAGCTGCCATTCTCCTTCTGTTCCCTGTTTCTTACCTTTTCCCCTTTTCACAGTCTTCCCTGAACTTCCTTTGTCTGTTTCTGTAAGAGTTCCTGAGGGACAAGAAAAGGTTGAGATCCAGGTGTTCCAGCATAGGGCTACCCAATTGCACATATGTTTTATAAGCCCTTTCCAGCAAGACATTTTGTATGCATTTATGATCCAAGAGGGGCAATGAAATATTTAGGGACACATGAAATCTTAAAGAAGCTCATCTAAATCTTATTCTGTAAAAGGTGGGAAGTAGGCCTTCTTGCTTTGAAAGGTGGCTTGAATGAAATTTAAAGGACAGAATTTTTCTTCGTTTCTTAATTTCTTCTCAATGCCTTTTTTCTTGCCTCTAGTGTAACACTATAGTACTTCACTTTCTATCACCCAAACTTCCTTTTTAATAAAGTCAAACTGTTCCAGACACTCTTTCATCCTACTGCAGACAAAGTAATGATTGCTTCATAATGAATATGTGGAATAGCAGAGTTCTTTTCTGGCATGACTTCATAGAAAATGAGTATCTAGGCTTTCAAATGTGATATTTTTTTCTCCTTTGCTTTTCATATTACAATTTCTTTGAGAATTCAAAAGACTGTGATACTTTGAAACTGATACTGACATAACAGGGAAATGGGAAAGCGAATACAAAGTATGTCTGGATGGCTTTGGTGCCCTGAAAAAAACAGTAAAAACTAAAGATGGACAAATTCTTTCTTATCTCAATTTGAAACTGGGCCCAGAAAGCCAAGTAAAACATCTCTAATTGTTGCTGTTGTTGCTGCTGTTGTATGCCTTCATGTCATTCCCATTTATTGTCATCAAAGGCAAACCTACCACAGAGTTTTCTTAGCAATATTTCTTCAAGGGGTTTGCCTTTGCCTTCTTCTGATTTCTCCAGTACGTCAGAGCCATATTTTGATTTTGATCCCCATTAATTTTCAGGAACATGATTGGGTTTCAAATCTCTTTTCTTAATTATCTCCAAGACCCTTTAAAGCAATCCCATCTTTCTCTTCACATTTTGCTAACAGCAATTGTATTTGCATGTTTTTAATGACATAGGTATGTCTTTCTATGATATACTAGTGATCTTTCAAGTGAAAGGGGATGTTCTGTTTTTATATGCAATGGATGTTAGTGACATTTGCACGTGTAAACCATGCTGTGCAAGCAGGGTGAATTGTTCAGCATATTCTGCTGATAGTGGTGGAAGTGATGTTGCACATCAGCACTATTGCATTTTCGGGTGGTTATGCATTCGGTATTGTGGTTGCATACACATGCTTCCACTATACTGGGAGGATACAGATGAAATGCATTTTATTTGTTATCAATCAATGTCTTAAAATAATGTTCAGATTGGAAAGATTGTTGAATGCCTGGAATGATTGTAGACTGCCCCTCAACTTGTCCATAGGACATATCTAAGTCCATAATTTTGGCCTGAAAATTTGCCCTTGACTTATAAATGAGGTTGACTCATACATTAATATATATGGTAAACAAAAACAAGGAGAAAGGCTTGAACTCCACTTCTTACTTTGCATAACAGACATGTGTTGATGCTAACACAAAGTAGCCTTGCAACTTATTAAGAAAGTGAATTGCCTCTCCTGAAACCAATTTGGTTTTGAATTGTTTTGTTTTGACAGAAAATAAGTTCAAGGACCCTGGGAAGGTTGAGGACTGCAGAAGCGACTGGGAGGAATACGAGGCACCAGAGTTACATATTATCCAATCCTCCTCTATCCCAATGTATATCTTCAGTAACAACACTTTGCTATTTGAATGGATAAGCATTTATTCTCTATGTTTTCTGTATAAACTCATGTGTAAGTCTAGAAATATTAGTAAAAAATAAACCCCTCAAAAACTTAGTGTAGCCATTGGCTGATGCAAGTACTATATCGAAAAAGGAACCATCTCTGAGTGGCAAAAGGAGAGAGCCTAGTCAATCATGGGAAAATGAGGCATCAACTCCTTCTATCCTATCTGCCATAGTGCTGATTAAGGCAATTTGCTGGGCCCCAATGAAAAGAGGTTCAGGTGGATTTACTCCTGCCTCGGACTATTTCCTTTTTCAGCTGGGCCAGCCTATTTAAAGCTGAATGGTCCCTGCAGCTCTCCATTAGGATTCAATCACTAGCCCACCCTCCCACCCTCTAGCAGTGTACTTAGAGGTCGCTTTGGGGCCAGATAAGAAGCCCTCCCCCCTTTATGGGTTTTTTCACCTACCATGCACTGTGATTTTTTAAAAAATATAATGAGTTGAATAAAATTAATTGAAAGGTGTATGACTGGAGTCTGGTCAAGATTGAAGACGCCATCCTAAGAAGAATTTGTTCCCTAAATCTACCCTCAACTTACACCTGAGTCAAGTTATACATGAGTGTATCAGTAATTCCTATCTATCTATCTATCTATCTATCTATCTATCTATCTATCTATCTATCATCTATCCAGTATACCCACTTCACATATCAGTGAAATGCTTTATAATATCTTGGAAATACTTTTATATTGGCAAAATTTATGATGCTGAAAATACAACAGATGCAGTGAAAAAGGAACACATAGATTCTTTTATAAGAGGTTGCTGCTTAGTTTGTATGAATTGATTTCAATGTGAATTATGTTGTTTGTCTTTGTTTCAGAGGCTGAGCCAGATGGCAAGGTCTTTTGTGAAAGTGATAAGACCATGAAAGTAACTTAGTTTGTGATGACATGAATTTTTTTGGGCAAAGAAACTTTTATAATGTGTCTCTGCGAGAAATCTCATTTATAAGAAAAACAAAAAAGTAGCAATGTGCAAGATGAGAAAAAAGATCAAGCTTTCATTTGAAGAACAGATGATATTTCTGATTGTCTGTGTCTCCCTCCACCCACCCACACTTTTCAATCATCTACAGAGTTCATGGAAAACTGTTAGTGTAAGATTAATGCAATGTGAATGTTAAATGCAATTTTGTGTAATGCTTGTGAATGTAATCTGATCACATCAGCAGAGAGTGTATTGACATTGAAAGGGTTAATCAGTCAAGCCTTTAATGAACTGTGAAGATGTGACCCTGAGTGTGCCTGGAACAGGTAGGGAGGATTCAGAGATAAGATTTCGTTCATTCCTCTTACTTCAGTGTCTTTTGTCTTGTTTCTGTCTGTTAGATTGGATGTCAATGCTAGTGTGTGCTGTATATTTGCTCTACTCAGTAAAGCTATATGTTTGCTTTTACTGAAGTCTCAAAGTGTCCATTCTTCTGTGCTCTGAAGCTTCAAAGCTTCTGTCATACTCTGACAAAAACTCTGCACAATTCACTGAGTAAATATGATCCTGTTCACTTTTGTATTTCCATCAGAGTTCATTTAGGCAGATTCCCAAATGTGTGGGATTTTCCCTAGCTTCAGTATTTAACATTTTAACATGATTTCTATTTCAAATATTTTTATCCTGTGCTTTACATTTTCCAGTACTTCTCATAACTGTGAATCATGTATGGATATTATGCTCTCCACAAAAACATTCTCAGCATGTCTTTACATTTGTGGAAGCTGTTTACAATCAAAGCAAATCAGGAGACAAAGTTCTATGTGCTGATAGATGGCTATTAACTTTTTGTTTTTAAAAGCTCAACATATTTCAGTCACTATCAGAGGCAACATTTTTTTTTGCATACATTTCTGGAATTGTATAATGCACTCTCAGAAGAAGAGGACAATTTCTTTGGAAAGTGTCTCCTGATTCGCTTTGTCTACTGATTCATTTTGACTTTTCATATGTGCTCCTCAGTTCTCTTCTTTGATCAAAGCTGCTTACAAATCAAATGAATCTAGTAGTTTTGTTTTGTGACTTTACTGTTGACCTCAGGGCTGGGAAATATTTTTTATAATGGTGAAGGGATAATTTTCTTTGCAATAACCTGACAGGAACTGTATGCTGCTGGAACATCCAAGAATGAGTTTGGCCAGAATAAAATAAAAGAAGTTGATACTTCATCTCATATGACTTTCTTAAATTGTGGAAATCACTGTCACAACATGACTGCCAACTTGGATAGCTTAAATGGTTGGCGTTATCGGTGCTTTACATAATGATCTAGTGTAGCACATTTCATTTCAGAGGTGTGCACTGGCAATAGGAAGAAGGCAAAGAAGGACATAACTGTTGGGAATGAAAGCTGCCCTTCCAGTTCTTGAGTAGCTTGGTCATTAGCTTGGTTCTGAAAATGACAGCTTTCCCTGCTTTCCTCCATTGCTGTTGAGCCAAAAGATATTTTACTGGAAAATCCCACACATAACTGATGGATTGATTAAAGAAAGCAAGTCACAGCCATATGACTGGAAGTCCTAGTAGGATGACTGAGGACGGGGGCTCTTGAAGTCCTCTCATTCATAGGGCTGCCCTTGGTTTAAGACAATTTGATGGCAAATATTAAGAAGAGCTGCTACATTGCAACTACTAGCTACTATCATCAATGCCAGTTTTATATCTGTGATGACTCATGGGCCATGTAGTCCCGTTCCTAGCGCTGTGGTGACAGATGAAGAGGAAAACTTGGGTTTTCCACCGTTTCAGCCAGAATTGGAATTTTCCCAGCCAGAATTGGAGCCCTTGCACCTGCAGGAGGTTTGTCTTCCAGAAAGCTGCCAAACAAGCCCTGAGTCAAAATCTCCCCCATTTTCTCGCCGTAACTATTATCAACAACAGAAAGGAGTTCAGCAGGCTAATCGCAGAAGCCTGAGAATCGCAGCCAGGCATTCAGCTGATTAAGACTGCTTTCATGAGAAATTTTAGGGAGTCATGCATCTGGACACAGAGATTGACTTTCGGTTCTGGTTCCCCAGAGAAGTGTTCTTTGGTGGGAAAACGAGACCCTATTTAGGTTCTTTGCCCTGAAGGAATTTTGCGGAGTCAATTCGTCAGCAACTGGAGTAGGTTGTGTGTGGACAGCGCTACTCCCGCTTCCAAGCCTTCGTTCCTGTTTCCAAGCCTTCGTTCCCGTTCCCAGCCTTGTTTACCTCCACGGACCTTGCCTTGCTTCCTAGGACTCAGCCTTGTTTTCCAGGACCTTGCCAAGTATTTTACCACGGATTTTGTCCCTGTTCCTCGTTCCTTGCTGCCTTGTATCAAGCCTTGTGTTCCAAGAATCAAGTTTACTTCCTAGCCTTGCCTCAAGTTCCTTGGACTAAGAACCTTGTCATCTCCCCTCACTTTGCTTGGCAAAGTGAGTGTTTCGGTTATTGGATTACAACTTTGGACCTTAATATTTTATATTGGACATTGTTTTCCTGGACTATAATTGACCTTTCCTGAAAGGTCTTCTTCTGAACTACATTCTACACTTATTTTTATTGACTATATATATTTCCTTAATAAAGATATTAGATAGATTCTGGCCTCTGTGTATGGTTATTGGTGCTCTGCAGCCTGGGTCGTGACAATATCGAATAATAGGATCTTGTCCTATGAATTGATGGAAATTAGCACGACCAGTGCCTACCGGCTAATTTGGCTATATATCATTTACAATCAGGAGCACCGGTGGCAAAGTGTGTTAAAGCACTGAGCTGCTGAACTTGCAGACCGAAAGGTCCCAGGTTCAAACCCTGGGAGAGGAGTGAGCGGCCGCTGTTAGCTCCAGCTACTGCCAACCTAGCAGTTCGAAAACATGCCAATGTGAGTAGATCAATAGGCACCGCTCAGGCAGGAAGGTAACGGCGCCCCATGCAGTCATGCTGGCCGCATGACCTTGGGGGTGTCTACGGACAACGCCGGCTCTTCGGCTTAGAAATGGAGATGAGCACCAATCCCCAGAGTCAGACATGACTGGACTTAATGTCAGGGGAAACCTTTACCTTTACCTATCATTTCCAATATTATGTACAGTATATCTCTATGTTTCAATTATTGGAGAGCACATGAGATGGAGGGTACTCATGCACCCATCTGGCTTGGGAAGGGAGCTTCTTCTAGATTAACAGGTCTTAACCTGTATTCCATGGATTTATCTGAGGGCTGTGATGTCCCTTCAGGTGATCTGTGAAGAACTGAAGGCTGCTCAGTTCATTTTTTCTCCACAGCAGAGTGGCTACATGACAGGAGACAATGTAAAGGCTGGCAGGATGAACCTGTACATTGCTATTTAATCTGATCTATCCACAAACTGGTGGGAAGAAGTCTTCTTTTGCCTTCCAGAAACTCTGAGGAAAGGTTAGTAGATAGTGCCATTGTTCAAGAGTGTTAAAGTTTCTGTCAGATGTCCAGGGTAACTCAAAACTTCTATTATTGTTGTAGCTGCTGCCTGATAGTAAAAGGCAGCCCCAGCTAAGACAAGGCAAATAGTAAGTACAGTCAATCTTGAGGATCCGTGGCAACAAAATATTTAAATGGGGTTCCTGGGATTGTGTGAACAGAATTTTGAACTTCATACATTTGATCGAAACCAGTTCTTTGTATTTTTGTTCAGTTTTTTTTGTAGGATCTCTCTCTCCATGTCTCTGCTTTCTCTCTGCCCCTTGCCAAAGGGATTCCAGAACAGCAATTGATTTTTTTCCAGCATTTTAAGATACCTGTTTACAGAGTTTGCTGTTGTGATACTCCATGTTCTCCCATCTGTTGTGTGTGCATAACAACACGGATGGAATTAAATTCTGATTCAATTTGGGGAGTGTGGGAATTGGTTTATTATATCTTTTGTAGTACTTATGGAAACAGATATGATATGGCGGAGTAGTGGTTTGAGTATTGGACTGTGCTCAGGGTTTGAATCCACCTCAGTCATGGAAAATAATGAGTGACCCTGAACAAACCACAGTCTCCCAGCCTCAAAGTAGGGCAAAGGCAAATTTGAACAAAACTTGCCAAGAAAATCCCACAATGTGCTTTTCTTAGCATCACATAGGTCAGATACTACTTAAAGGCACATAACAGCAACAAAAATGGGTAGAGGTGCAGCCCGCAAAAAATGGCTAGAGTTTTCTCCTCAATAATTCATTGCCTCTCTTTCTCTAGGTTATAAAATAAAAAAATATATAAAACTTTATTTATACCCTGCCACCATCTCCCCAACGGGGACTCGGGGCGGCTTACATGGGGCCATGCCCAGAACAGTACAATATAGCAAAATATAAAACAACATATCACAATACAATTAAACAATACAATAAATAATCATATACACTGCAACACAAAATCTATATATATATATATAAAACAGGGCGGGCCGCATGAGACACTTAATTAAAACTTGGGGTGAGAAAAGGATAAGAATATAATCACGGAGACCAGGGACATAAGATAAAAACAATCTAGAGGGTAGATGATGGGGGAGTAACAAAAGAAGTGTGTAATAGTTACTCTCCGAAAGCACATAGGAAAAGCCAGGTTTTTAAATCTGGCTTTTAGGTTGCTGTTCTTTCTTCCAAAATAGATAATTTTGTATTCCATGATCACGGATAATTCTCCATCTTCATTGTGCGTGCAGAAGGGGGGGGCACTCAACTTTTATTTGTTTGTCTAAGATGTGGGAGTCCCTTCAATTTGCTCATATGTGTGGACACTGTAATTGTTAATACATAATCCTCCATAAAGAGACAATCTGCATTCTAAAAAATTAAGTACCTTTCAGTGCAACCCATGTGGGGACATGAGAGAAGTGTCCCAAAAGGATGATAAAATATCAAACATCCGGGCATTCCCTGGGCAACGTCCTTGCAGACGGCCAATTCTCTCACACTAGAAGCAACTTGCAGCTTCTCAAGTTGCTCCTGACATTAAAAAGTGCAACCCATAGTTTTCATATCAGAGATTTATTTATTTTATTTTATTTTCAACATTTATATCCCACCCTTCTCACCTGAAGGGACTCAGAGCAGCTTACAACAATGGCAGTAATTCGATGCCTACACAAAATCAAAATTAGAGATGCAGTGACTCAACTCTAAGCTTTTTTCTAAACTTTAAAGAAATTATCCAATGTTCTTAATCTATTTGTTAGATATATATTGGTACCTGATATAGTTTCTTCAAAGTCTGCAATAAAATGAAAGTGGATTCCCACAACCCAGACAGTTACCATCACCACTGATACTTTGTTTTTTTTTCCCTGCCTTTTTCAGCAATGGTTTAGGTTTCTTGTGGATACTAAAGAAATATTTAGAAATAATAACTAAGGTTTTTTCTCTATATGTTCTGCACAGATCTCATTCAATAGCACCAATCCAATCAAATTATATATTTCTAACAGACCTCAAGCTCATAGAGAAGAACAGAGTTATTTTATATTTATCCATGAATTTTAATATGGCCACATTTTTGAAACAATTAATGAAGACCTAGTACAGCATGCCAGCAGTTAGAGAGGCATTTCTCAGCTTGGCAGAGTCATAAATCTGACTCCAACTAAGAGATGTTGCTTCAGTGTCCTGAATACACAAGTGTCTGGGCTATTTTTATCCAGCTGTATTCTAGCTATTTGTATGCTTGCTCTTTCAAATGTAATGTAATGCAACTGGGACTGTTAAGAGAGGTTCAGAGCTATTCCTGTCACAGAAAGATTTCCACATCAAATACAGTGGTTGCCATTTCAAGTTTAGTAATGATAGTACTGTGTATGTAGCACTTTTCTTACATATTCAAGGAATCCAACAAGCTAGTTCTGTTGTATAAAATGTTTACCTGAAGGTAATCCTTTCAGACTTCTATGAAATCTGTTGCCAAATAAGTTTGTACAGGACTGCAGCATTAATAACACAAGGATCCTGTAGTTAGTCCCAATAGATTTGATCAATTCAGTAAATTGTTGAAAAGTATTTATTTATTTATTTATTTATTTACAGCATTTATATTCCGCCCTTCTCACCCCGAAGGGGACTCAGGGCGGATCACATTACACATATTAGGCAAACATTCAATGCCTTTTAACATAGGACAAAGACAAACAACAACATAGCTCCAAGCGGGCCTCGAACTTATGACCTCCTGGCCAGTGATTCATTGCAGTTAATTGCACTGGCTTGCTCTCCCGTCTGCGCCACAGCCCCGGGCTGTGTACCAATACATTGGTACATTATAGTGATGCAATGGATCCACCAAATCTTAGTCCAGTTCTCATATTACTGCACTATGTTGGTTCTTCCAATATAGGTATGACATTATGTATTAAACAAAACAATATGAAATAAGTGAAAAATAAAATTGGTTACTTTAAAAAAAAGATATCGCTTTAATATATAAGATTTGGTTCCCATGAGCTGATTGTTTTTTAAAAACACTTGCATCATAGCTTTCACAACTTTCAGATTGACTCGTTTTATAAGGGTTCATTGATGCAAATTATTTTAGTTTTTTTTATGAGTCCCATCTTTCCTATGTTTTCCCCTTCAACCAGGGGTAAAAATGAACAGTAGTTTTCTGCACAGATGCTTCTGAAAGTCAGTTACATTGTGGGACAGATGTCAAGTGCATAATTGTAATCTATTTCTGGTGAGGATATTGATCAACACTTCATTACTCTCATATGCCATGTTTTTCCAGTGCTATGCATTCCATATGTTTAGGATTACGTCTTTCAATATTGTTAAATAATTTGGCCAATAGTATACAGCCATGGGAGTTTGAAATCCATAACATAAGGAGTTCATCAGGTTCATAGGATTGTAGAATTTTCAAGTTGAAGGGACCATAGGGACCATCTAGTCCAATCCCTTCAATGATGGTGTACACAACTAAAGTGCTCCAAAAATATACCCATCCAACCTATGTTTAAAACTTCAAAAGAAATAGAATCTACCACCCTGCAAGTCAGTCCATTCTATTCTCAGAGGGTTCTAACAATGAAGAACTTATTTCTAATGTTTTCTAATTCAATCTATTTTCTTTAGGATGCACATTCCTACCCATGGTTTAAAGGCAGCCTTTTTAGTTGGGTGAAGTTTGTATTTATGCATGGACAAACAAATATTTCCAAATCCAAGATACTCCACAGAGTGGGTTGTTGTGCATTTCTGGGCTGCATGGTTATGTTTCAGAAGCATTCTCTCATGATGTTTTGCCCACCTCTACTCCACAGAATTTGCATGGATTTCTGAAAGCATGACAAAGCAACATGAAAAACCCTAAGACAAATAAAACCATTAGTGTCAATCTTGATCACAATTCAGGAGAAAGGTAGTGAAAGAAGGAAGTGAATTTTATTCTTCAAGTTTCTTGTTTTAATTGATGGTCCAAATGTCAGCAGGGTGAACATTTGAAACAGATAACTTAGCAAAGTACAATGGTTGTCTTTCATTTTTCTCACATTGGGAGAGAAAGAGGTGATGTATGGCAAACGTCTGTGGGATATCTTTTAAACTAAGACTGAAAAAGAAATTAAAGTTCTGAAAATATGAAGCTTCTTTTCCCAGGAGGAAAGTACTTCAGCAAAACCTGACAGGTATCTCTTGAGAGGGAAAAGCAAACAAGCACTTTATAAATTGACTGAGAAGCAGCCCTGTAGGAGATGATTATAGAAGCAACGCAAACAATTTTATAACAGGAAATCTTACTCAGCAAGGAAGAGATCTGAAGATCAGAAACTGAAGCCAGGAAAAAAATGAGGTATATATGAAGAAGACCCACTACAACTCATATCTCAAAGACTGAAGTTGTTTTGTAATTGCCTGTAAACTTGTATCTAAAAGAAGTTCTTTTCTTGTGTGATGCCAACTTTATAATCCACATTCTGGCCATCTGGACTTCCAACACATTAACATTATTGTTCAAGTAGTCATATTACCATCCTCCTTTAGGATTTCTTAAAGGTCTCTTTTGGAAAAATGTATAGTGGGAGAATAAACAGGCAGCTTTATATATTCTACTTATTGACTACTATTACAGGAAAGCAAGTTTTACAGGTAGTAGATTATTAAATCACAAAGATAATTATCTATGTAATTGTATTTTTATTTCTAGATATTTCAGAGTCTGAGTTTGTGTATCTTATATGATTTATATAGTGTAAGTGTGTAGCATCTGTAGACACTAGGCATGTGTGATCCATTAGGAACGTTCAAAAGTCATTACAAAACTGAGGGTCGGGGAGGCATGCTGGTGCTTTGTTTCTAAAGTGTTTCTAAAGTATGCCTAGTAACAATTTCGTTACTATAACGAAATTTTCTTACTATTTCATTACAGTAGTTGCACATGCATATAAATTAGTATAATTTGGGAAACTTCAAAGGCTACTTTTTCCCTTATTTAAAAAGCTGATGGGGTGAAACTTGCTAAAATGGTAGAACGCACTTACCACTGTTAGCCCACCAAACTACAGAACGTTTCACTTATCCACAAATTTTTGTGGAATTTTCAAATTTTTTATTTTTAAAAAATTCTTTAAACAAACTACAAGAGTTATCTCTTTGAATTTTCTATATAATGACAGGAGATAACAGGGGATAATTCTTGCCAACTTTCAGAAATATTCATACATCTACTGATTTTAGAGATTTAAAAAGTTGTGACAAATACATTCTTTAAAGAGCCACAACAGCTATCTCATTGATTGTCTTTCATTTAAAGCAACTAGCTGTGCCCAGCCACGCATTGCTGTGGGAAGTCTGGTGGTATGGGAAATAAAGTATTGAGGTATTGGTGGTAGTTAAGGTAAAGGGTAAAGGTTTTCCCCTGATGGAGCTTAGCCTTCTAACTGGCAGCAATTGAATAAAAAACAATTATTCCTCTCCCTCTAATTAGGGCTTTATATTTCTTTTCTTTTTGTTGTATGAACGTAGAGGCATGGGTGAGAGGTTGTGCTGCCAAGTTTAGTGTTTCTGGGATGTGTAGTTTTGTTGTTTTGTCCTAGGCCGAAATTTCATTACCCTTTTATATATATAGATAGAAACCAATATTAACCAATTCTATATTGTCATAGAATCTTAGAGTTGGAGAAGTCCCTCAAGAGCCATCTAGTCCAACCCCCTTTTTCTAGGTAGAAGGGCACCATCAAAACTCTACTGACAGATGGCTAACCAGCCTTTAAACTAATCAATATGCTTCCCCTATGGCATGGGGGCCACCCATTGAGGGATTTCTTCCCAGCCAAGCACTGAGTTTTACTCACTAGAAGTATCCATTAGTCCTCCACTTTGCACATTCAACCATTCATTGGAACTCTAGCTGGATGCTGTTAGGGAGAGACCTCTCTCCACTACCTTGGTTGGTGCTTTCTGATGCTGATGCATTCTGAGAAATGCAGGTTAGGGCAGGGCCATTTGAATTCTTTGGTATAGGGCAGGGGTCCCCAAACTTTTTAAACAGGGGGTCAGTTCACAATCCTTCAGACCATTGGAGGGCCGGACTATAGTTGGCCACCGAATAATAATAATAATAATAATAATAATAATAATAATAATAATAATAAATAACAGCAATAATAAAAAAGAGAGTTGGAAGAGACCCTTTGGGCCATTGAGTCCAATCCCCTTCTGCCTTTGTGCACAGAAAGCACAAGCAAAGCACCCCTGACAGATGGCCACCCAGCCTCAATGTTAAGAATAATAATAATAATAATAATAATAATAATAATAATAATAATAATAAACAATAACAACAGCAATAATAATAAAAAAGAGGGTTGGAAGAGACCCTTTGGGCCATTGAGTCCAATCCCCTTTTGCCTTTGTGCACCAAAAGCACAAGCAAAGCAGCCCTGACAGATAGCCACCCAGCCTCAATGTTAATAAATAATAATAGTAATAATAATAATAATAATAATAATAATAATAATAATAATAAAGAGGGTTGGAAGAGACCCCCTTGGGCCATTTTGTCCAACCTCCTTCTGCCTCTGCGGACCAAAAGCACAAGCAAAGCACCCCTGACAGATGGCCACCCAGCCTTAATGTTAATAATAATAATAATAATAATAATAATAATAATAATAATAATAATAATAATGGTTGTAAGAGAAGAAGAGAACCCTTGGGTCATTTAGTCCAACCCCCTTCTTCCCTTGTGCCGTGGGGGCCGGATAAATGGCTTCGGTGGGCCGCATCCGGCCCCCAGGCCTTAGTTTGGGGACCCCTTGTATAGGGCTTCTCCCTTCCCAAACTACATTTCTCAGAGTTCAGTGCTGTTCCCAGAAAACACTGCTCCTCTGTTCCTCTCTCCTAATGGCGAGGGGCAATTAATTTAGAGAGGAAAGGCAAGGAAGGCAGGGAGTAAGGTAGCTTTTTTGGCTTTGCTTTTTGAGCTTTGCTTCCTGGCATTGAATATGAATCTGTGGTTAACTCAATTGTAATCTATAGGAAATCCCTCCAGGACTACGGAAACTTGTATATTTACTTGTTTGTTTTGACATTTTGAGATAGATATTATTTTGCTGTTAATCTTATATGATTTCAGAGGACTTAGTAATGATTTAGTTAACGTATTATGTATATGGTGCTCTAATACACATATTGTTTACAACACTCATATTGGACCATTATTATCTTTATACATTGAATATGGAACTGACTTCCAAAATTAAAACGAAAAAGTACGGGGTTTCAATTTCTTAATTTTTGGCGTGGACTGCTCAGGCACGTCAGATATCACATTGTAAGTATGAATCATACAAATCTGATCCAACTTACTACACTTTCCAATTTTTTGCACATGCCCAGTAGACATTCCATAGTCTTTAGCAAAGCAATCATATTATCACTTACAATGAATATTCCTCAAACCTAAAAGCATATGGTTCTTGCAGTAGGTTGAAACATCATCATCATCATCATCATCATCATCATAATCTGTTAAGGAAAAGACATCTTGAAAAAGGGATCTTTAGAGGAACCAATACATCTCAAAAAGGTAATTCATTACATTTCTATAATGGCATAGCATTATCACAGAGATTAAATCTCTTGTTTTTATCTTCCTGTCAAATGTAATAAATATAGTGGTTTCACCCATTCTAGGGAGTATTGCAGCTACTAGATACCAGCTTCATCTGGTTTGATCTGAAAGATTAGTCATTTCTGCTTGAGTCATAATATAATTAGAACTGGACAGCTGTAACTAGTCTTCTTTTATATCCTTTGCTTCTTTACTACAGTCCATTCAGATTACCGATCTAATTCCAGTTCACCAAGGCATGCACTTTTGACTATTCTGGCAGGCTTCCCAGGGTATCCGTAATCACATCATCCAATCAAAGATGAGTTAACAATGTGTTTTCCAGTGTTCTTCACCAGTGCCATCTGCCATCAATCATGATATGAGGTGTTTCTTAAGAAAACCATCTAAATGACTAGGGTTTTTTGGCGGGAGAGGGGTTTCACCTTCAAATCACTAAGCATTCTCTTTGTTGACTGTTTTCTTATCATTCTTTCTAATATAGTTCACCACCGTGGCACTATGCCTAGATAGCTCAAAATGACTATTTCTCTGGAAATTGCTGTTTCTCTTAACCCTTTAAAGATACTTAATCAAGTGTATAGTTGCATCTTATTTCTACTCACTTACATTGGATAGCTTAATTCAGAGCCTGGAATCTGCAAAATATATCATCCAGCCCATAACAAGGACTCACAGAAAACAAGCAGTACAAAATAAAACAAGAATGTTCATGCAATAACACTAATAACATTTCTGTGATGGTTGGTCACTATGATGTTTCTGGGACAGTGAATCCATGATTGAGCAATTGAGCTACAATAGAAGCAAAGAGGATCCCTGGTTAACATTAAGAGTTGCCTATAATATTGGTATGATCAATGTAAAACTGACAGAAGCCTGTGACTTTGTTCATTAGTGGGAGTCATAAACCTCTCCTTGCCTTGGAGGAGGAGGGGAGGAGTCCTTTTTTCCTCACTATATGAAATTACAATAACCACAGGGACTCAATTTGTACAGTGACATGAATTCTACTGTTACTCGCAATGGACATTGTCTCAGTGGGTAAAAAGAACAATAACAACAAGAACTTTTATTTGTTTCCAGCCTCTCCTAATGGCTTGGAGCGGGGTACAATAGAGTCAAAACATATGAATATAAAATACACACAATAAAATACATCATTATAAAAATACATCAAAAGCAGGGTATAAAGCAGTTATAGAATGTAAATAATAATTCGGTTGGCTGGGTAGGCCTGCCAGAAGAGATAAGTCTTTAGATGGTTTTAAATTCCAACAGCTCATTTATCTGTCAGAGCTCTTCCAGCAGGTTATTCCAGAGTTGTGGGGTGGCCAATGGAAAGCTCATTTGGGTGATGGTGACCAGTTGGGTTCTGGTTAGTTGGAGTAAGCATCCCCCAGAGGACTTCAGTGTCCTAAGGGAGCATGGATTGTATGGGAGAAGGTGATTCTGTAAGTAACCTGGACCCAAACCATGTAGGGCTTTAAGGGTCAAAACCAACACTTTGTATTTTTCCCAGAAACTGGGCTGTCATCTAGGAACAATCCCAAACTATGAACAGTCTTTCAGTTATACCAATTGTACAACTCATTGAAAGGGTCTACTCTAGTTGAGACTTACAGACAGGATTTCAATGAAATGCATTTCTTTTCACCAATTTGGCAGAGGGGCTTGGATGAAGAACTTAGATGCAGACTTTTTCAAGGACTTCTGAATAAGAAGAATAAGCCCTATTTTCCATCAGTACAGAGGATCATGTCATTCTCCTAAAATAAAAACAATTTACTTTCAAAAAATCTATAAGGAATTCATCCCTTACTTTCATTTTTGAATGCCCTGAAAACCTGGCCAAAATATATAAATGGATATGCTATGCTGTTTAGTTTCAGAATTACTGAGCCTATATGACAGGCATATAAATCATATTATTAAAGGACTTAAAATATACAGAAGCCTATATGTGCTATCTGTATATGTGTTAAAACTTTATGGTATTATCCCTGCGCTTCTTATGTTGTGCTTCTTACTTCCTGAGATATAAAGGTGAGGGGTCTGGGTAGGTGGGTACATTTGGTGTTAAACATTTGTTTTGATGTGGGGAGAAATCTTTAGAATTTTCTGGGGCCTTTCTTGATGTTTGTTTGTGTGAGAGAGTTTTCTCTACCTTGATGATGGTGTTCTAACCTGAATTGGTGAGCACTAATTTGGGATGAATTGAGCTATTAGTTTCTAGTCCATGCCATTCTTGTATGCATTCATTCCTATATCCATTCAATCCCATTTCAACATTGATCTGTAAACCTTTAATTCACATCAGTTTTGAGCAAAATGCATTTAAGTTCATTTAATTTCATCACAAAATCCACCATTTTGAATATGTTTTAGAATAAAATTTCAGCACTTAACAAATTTTAGGAAGTTAGTTGGAAATATTGGAAATAAATAAATAAATAGTTAGTTTGTTTTGCTCAGGTCAAAGCCCAGCAGTCAGATTCTGCATATGGCAGTTTGAATATAGAAATGTGTGTGAAGGGAAAGTACATATCTTTTTGTAAAATAATGTTTGCATTTATAATAAATACATTAAAACATTTCATCTAGAACAATGATTCCCAACTTTTGGTCCTCCAGGTGTATTGGACTTCAGAACCCACAATTCCTAACAGCTGGTAACAAGGAGTTGAAGTTCAAAACAACTGTAGGACCAAAGGCTGGGAACCATGGATCTAGAACATGCTTTCCTGGATTCTCAGTTGATAGTGCTGCTGCATCTTCAGCTTTTCATCTTACTTGTTCTCTTTTCACCAGGGGATGCATTTTAATCTCTTATCCTTTAAGCTCAGCTGCACCCTGCATACCCTCTTAGATTGCTCAGGAGTAGGATTTTAGCACCCGTCTTTCTCCTTTTTTAGCACTTTATTCCTCCATGCAGTCATGCCGGCCACATGACCTTGGAGGTGTCTACAGACAACGCCAGCTCTTTGGCTTAGAAATGGAAATGAGCACCAACCCCCCAGAGTCAGACATGACTGGACGTAACATCAGGGGAAACCTTTACCTTTACCTTTCTCCTTTGAGAAACAGCTTGTATTGAAAATAGACTGTTTTGTTGGGTTTCCACTGCTATCTTTTTCTGTCTTCTTAATCAAGATATTATTGCTTTTGCTTTAAAATTAGCTTGTGCTAAATATGAATTTGTTTCTTTATTAGAGCCACTTTAGTTAATTGCCTGTTTAAAAACCTTTAGTAGTTTGTAGTTGGAGCCATTTAGAAAGTCCACCCAAGGCTGGACTAATCAGGTGGTTTGAGATAATGTAAAGACTCCATGATTGGATTACAAGTAAGTTCTGGTGTACACAAAAAGAATCTGCTGCTGAGTCAGTGAGAAGGCTTATGCAAATATAGACAGCTCAGTGGAAAACAAAAGAAAACAACAACAACAAAAAACAGTGTTGTTTGTGTGTGACATTTCCCATCACCTGGATATCTTCAGCAGTCCAATCTTCTTTTGTGTTTCTAAGGACCCTTCCAGACAGGCTCTATATCCCAGGATCTGATGCCAGGTTTTCTGTTTATCCCAGATTATCGATCAGTTTGGCTGAAGCACCAGTTTGGCTGAAGCACCAGGAAAGATGGGCAGCAGCATTATAGTTGCATCCCAATAAAAATAAAACTTGAGGTCATATTCTGATAACAGTAAACTTATGATGTTAGGTACACCATAAAAAGAGTGGTGCTATCTCAAGTTGATTTGCAATAATAATACAATTTAGTTGCATCTTTTTAAAATGAAAAAGCAAACTAATTCCCAATCACTAGTTATTTGTCACTTGTTGCTTTCAACCTTTACAGTCAAGGGGAGCTGGGTTTTTCAAAGCCAGGCCAACCATAAAGCTCAGTGTGCATGACTAAATCAATCAGCTTAATCAACATGGTAGCTATGAGAATAAACTGTGGGACACCTTCAAAATGCATTGCCGGAGGCTCAGTGGAGGTCAGATGCAAATGTGCCAAGTGAATACATTAATGCTTCCAATTCCTTATGCATGTGTGCATTTCCTCTGAACTAGTGTATCATAAGCATTCAATGAGAACTGAGACTCAATGAAGTGTATTCAAAAACTATTTCATTATTTCTTTAAAGCATTCCATATTCTATTTCCATCTCATTGACATTGTTTTGCCAAAAGGATCAATAGCTAATTACATTAAGTTCATATCCTTCATTAACCCATTTGCAAAACAGCATAGTGAAAACATCTCTCTCAGGTCCTGCTCTCCTCTAGATTAGAAAAATATTCACATGCTGCTCTTTTGGCAGGATATATATGGCAAGGAGCAACTACAAATCAGTTTCCGGTATGCATTGCAGAATTCTATGCAATATTGACATAATTTTTAACACAAATTTTGCATACCCATGATTCAGCTTTTTTTTTTAAAGTGACATAGCCTGAAATATAAATGAATACAAATGACCCAAATCAACACCCACTTTTGCTCTCAGTGGAGAGCCTTGGGCTCAGGATGGTATTGTCGGTGTTCAACTGAATGCATATTATGAGAAACTATAGTTTGTGTGTTCCGTCCCCCAGGACGATGGTTTGCCTTACCTATTGGTCGTTTGTTTGTTTTCCCTCCTTTGCATTTTGTTTGAGCCTCTGGCTGCAAAAGCCTAGGAAAAGTGGCTTGGAATCTGCAATAGCTGGCTGCAGTTTTCTTTGCAGTGATTGGTCAAAGAGTGCAACATCTTAGGACCGCCCTTTTTACCAGGGTCTAGTCTCCATTTTGGAGCTTCATTCTGGCTATTGTCTTCCAACGTGCTGGAGCTGTGCAAGGCTAACTGGGACAAATCATCCTCAAAACCAGGCCAATCTAAGCCTATCCAAATTAGATAAGTATTGAATTATATTGATCTGGAATAGGAAATCTAGTTAGAGGAGCAGGGCTATTCTGTCGCTTCTAGAACTAATCTTTGCTGTAAAGATAGGGAAGGAAAGAGTTTCTCCTTCTAATATAGGCAGCGTGATTAGGGTATAGTGGTTTTATAATCACCTTTGCTTTCTGGAACCAGGGATAATTCTGTACCTAAAACCTATAGAAATTTGTTTCATTTTCTGCAACTTTAAGATCTGTGCCAGGTTTACAACCTTGTATGAATAAACATCCTTTTTTGAAGTTATCCAGACTCAGTCGTTCAATATCTATAGGACAGCTTATAGGGATTTGCAGTTCGCCCGGATAAAGGACAGCACGTTTCAGTTTTATAGTTTTTTATTGTCCGGCGGACGGCACAGTTTTGAGGTAGATCAGCGGTTTTTCCGCTTGAGCTAGCTTGCACGGCTTATAGTTTTTTATAGTTTAGGAAGTTTAGTTTAGGCCGCGGCTTTTCCGCCTGAGCTCAGTCTGCATACCTAAAGACTCTACCAGCGTCTGAGACAGTGGAGCCCGCTCTCAGACCTGAAGGAGTCAAATAGTGGGGCTCTATTTCCTTGCTATTTGGCTCGCGTGTGCGCACGTGGCCCAGTGGCTTTCTGGGTTTGCACAGGCTGTGCAGTTCCCAGCAACGTCCAGGGCTCCCTCGGCGGTAGACCTCGAGCCGCGGAGCACCAGCGACAGTTCTTTGGCTGGCTCTGAGGCGTGAAGCCCACCAGAACCAGGCTAGAACCTGGCCAGGCCTGGCAACGCTGCTGCGAGTTCGGCCGGAGCACTCGGCCGGCTTCGACCTGCCTCATGGTCCGGCGGTGGTGACCTGCCTCATCGTCCTGCGGTGGTGACCTGCTTCATCGTCCTGCGGTGGTGACCTGCTTCATCGTCCTGCGGTGGTGACCTGCCTCATCGTCCTGCGGTGGTGACCTCCCTTCACAGCGGGGAGGAGGCGTCTTTTCTCTCCTCCTTTCCAAAGCCAGCCTCGGTGCTCCTTCGGCGGCAGGCCTCGAGCCGCAGAGCACGAGGTGCTTGAAAATTTGGCGAAGTCGCCATTTTGGCAGTTTACGTCACTCGGGCAAGGGAGGTATCAAGTGGCAAGTTGCTGTCAGTTGGCATTTTGCAGCTTGCCCACTAAAATCTGGCGCCAAAGGTCACAATCTTTGTAAAGTATAGTTACTTAGTGATATATATTGCTATGGTTAAGTGTTGTGCATTGTATTATATATTGCATTTGCTTTTATTGTAAATTTACTTGCTGGTATGTTGTATTTGCTTTTGTTGTAAATTTACTTGCTATTAAGAATACATAATGTCTATGCAATTTCAAGATGATACAGATGGTATACCTCCTTCTGAGGCTGAAAGTAGGAATGAAAGGCCCCAAAGGATAAACCACCCTTCAGCCAAGATGCTAGCCCATCTAATAGGTGAAAAGGAGCTCCTCCATGTGAGGTTAGGTTCGGCATGGGAGCGAATTGTAACATTGATGGACAGAATTGAGAGCTTGGGTATTACAAGGGTGCCATCCATATTACAGACCGACCTTGAAGAGACCTTCGGTCTCTGGAGGGGTTTGGTGTCTAAGATAGTCCAGGTCCTCGAGCGCATTAACGCCAAGGATTCAGAGTTAGAAATAGTGAGTGTCTTAGCTGACACTAATGAGAAAGAAAATAAGGTGAGGGCAATTCTAGATGCCTTGGAATTTAGTTCTCCACCTGTTAATCTAAGGTCTGAGCCAAAAGGAAATCAGTCTTCCTTATGCAGCCATGAGACCAATCTTTTAAAATCACCTGCTGTGGCACTTAGTCTTAAGTCCAACCGCTCTAGCCAGGTATCTAAGCTAAGGGAGTGTGCATCATCTAAACATAGCCACTCTA
Organism: Anolis carolinensis; assembly: GCF_035594765.1. NCBI lineage: Eukaryota > Metazoa > Chordata > Lepidosauria > Squamata > Anolidae > Anolis > Anolis carolinensis. Next base: position 222,175,308 of record NC_085842.1, on the reverse strand, counting down.
GCAAGTCTTCTGCTGCTGGGAGTGCCATCTCTTCCCTAGCTGCCTTGCACATTAAGGAGGCTGCACGTCTGGAGCTAAAGAGCAAGGTAGCGGGGGCGGAGGCTGATGCTAAGGCAGCTGATCTCACCCTTCCCTTTAAAGAAGAAGAGCAACGACTGCAAATAGAACAGGCCCGTAGACAAAGCGAAATGCAAATAGAACAGGCCCGTAGACAAAGCGAAATGCAAATGGAACAGGCCCAAAGGCAAGGTGAAATAGAAATGCTTAGAATAAGGATGGATGCTACTGCCAAAAAGGTAAGGGCTGAGACTTTGGCCAAGGCCCTAATTGAGCCACTCACAGAAGAAAATGTAAGTCAGTTGCCGAAGCAGGACCCTTCTTCCAAGGTGCTTGTGCATCTTAATAGCTTAAACAGCCAGTTTTCGGATGAGGAACAGGAAGACTTCTCTCCTTACCCAGTGCAGGGCCCCAAAGTCACTTTTGAGTTTCCTGCAGAGCAGAGCGTCATAGCGGGGAGCTCACCCTTGCCCGAGCTACCTGTGCCTCCTGCTAAATCCCTAGGTCAGTCAATCAGGGCCTCAAGGCCAAGTGCTAGTTGGCCCTTACAGACAGCTGCACAGGGAGCCACCGATTCGTCAGTGGTCGATGTCATCCCTCCAAGAGGCCAAAGGTTGACGCAAGGTGCACGGTGGGAGTCCACTCCACAACAGCAAACTCCTCAATTGTTCCCTTCGACGCCAGAGTCCCAGCTTGTCTCCATCATCAGAAGCCCCAGAAGAGATCTTAAGGACAAGGGTGTCGAAAGGTTTTCGGACAAGCCTGAGGAATTTCTTCTCTGGAAGGCCACCTTCCAGAGAGCAATCAGAGACTTAAAGTTATTGCCTGAGGAAGAACTGACTCTTCTGGCTGCATGGTTGGGCCCAGCCTCATCCTCACAAGTTAAGAAGATCTACGCAGCCCACGTAGCCGATCCCGACAAAGCCCTGGAAAAGGCCTGGGCCAGGTTGCAGCAGAGGTATGGGGCCAGCACAGAGATTGAAGCATCTCTTATGGACAAGCTCCAAAGGTTCCCAGCTTTGAAACTCAAAGACTTCAAACTCTTGTGGGACCTCAGCGATCTCCTTACGGAATTAGAGTCGGCCAAGGAGAATCCAGAACTGCCCGGTTTGAAGTGCCTCGATCAGCACCTGTCCCAGAGGCAGATCTTGACCAAGCTGCCCTTCACTTTGCAAGAACGCTGGGGACAGGAGGTCTTCAACTACAAGGAGGCCCACTCCCAGGCATACCCTCCATTTTCTCATTTGGTCCAGTTCATCACCAGGGCGGCCAGAGAAAGGAATGATCCGCAGACGGGCCTCCCCACCTTATACCAAGGGACCCATCCAGGGAAGGCATCTGAAGTGGACAAGAAACCACCTAGAGAGGCCAATAGACCTGTCAGCGTAAAGGCAGTCGAAACTCAGCACAGGGCCAACGAATCCAAGTCAGAGGTGAAGGAGGTGCTCTGCCCCATTCACCAAAAGCCTCACAGTTTGGCCAACTGCCGGGAATTTGGCAAGAAGCCTTATAAAGAAAGACAACAGATTGTACAGAAGCTGGGCATATGTTTTAGGTGCTGTGGAGCAACTCCTCACTTTGCATCCAACTGCAAAGAGGACGTCAAATGCGCAAGGTGTAACAGCCTTAAGCATTGCACCGCGATGCACAACTCTGACGCTGTCTCCCGCGCCAAAGGGGACACGTCTTCCAAAGAAGGTTCATCTACTGAAGCCACCAACATGCAGACCGCGTCACGGATGCAGGAGGATGCCCCATCGGTCGCCTGTACTGAACTATGCTCTGACTTGCACCAGTTCAGAGTCTGCCATCCCATCTGCCTAGCAGATGTATATCCAGCCAAGAGCCCTTGGCTTAGAAAGAGACTCTATGTGGCCCTGGATTCACAGAGCGACGCCTCCCTGGCTACTCCAGAGTTCTTCCGCATGTTTGACCTTAAAACCAAGATGGTTGACTACACCATGACTACATGTGCAGGAAAAAAGAAGTTGCAGGGTCGCATAGCATCTGGCTTTGTTGTCTCCTCTTGCGACCAGAAGAGACAGTTCAAGTTGCCAGACCTGATTGAGTGTTCCTCCATCCCTCGGAACAAAAAACAAATTGTAACTAGAGAAGTTGTGGAGGCTCATCCACATTTGCGACGATTAAAGAATGCCATACCTGCTTTCCGTCCAGATGTGGACATTGCCCTTCTGCTTGGTGCGGACTGTCCGAACTTGTTCTATGTGAACGACCAAGTTAAGGGACCTCCAGGGGCGCCCATTGCTCAGCTGCTACCACTAGGCTGGACAGTTACAGGCCCAGTGTGCATAAACAAGATGCACCCACCATCGTCGTTGGACTCCAATCAAGCACAGGTGCTTAAAGGTGGACGTCCTACACTTGTGCGCAGTTGCCTAAGTCACATCTCAGTCTACTGCCAAGCAATAACTCCAGAGTATTCCTCCATCTTCAAAGTCTCTGAGAGAGACGAAGCCACAGCGCTCTCGAAAGATGAGCAAAGGTTTTCGGACATTATGAATGCTCAAGTCTCACGAAGTGCAGAGGTGAAAGCCTGCAAATCAACCACAGAAATCAAGATGGGCCAAAGATCTTGCCTGGAACCACACCGTTTTGAACGTTTTTCGGAGTGGCACAGTCTTCTTAGAGCAGTAGCTAGGCTTATACATCGTTTAGCTTGCAAAGATAGTGAGCCTTTACAGGTCCAGGATATGATAAAGGCTAAGAGCGTCATATTCAAGTCAGTGCAGAGATCTGCTTTCAAGCAGGAAATAGCTAGGCTAGAGCAAGGGCTCAACATCCCTAATCAAAGTCTTCTAAATGAGTTAAACCCATTTCTAGACAAGGAGGGTATTTTGAGAGTTGGAGGAAGGTTAGCCAAAGCTAAACTCAAGGCGTGCATAAAAAACCCCATCATCATACCCCCTAATAGTCACACTGCATTGCTGCTCGTTCGGCATCACCATGAAAGGATCCATCATCAGGGTAGAACTCTAACTGAGGCAGCCCTTAGAAATGAAGGTCTGTGGGTAGTTAATGCCAAAAGGTTGGTCAACAGTTGTATTTTCAAATGTGTCAAATGTCGGCGACTCAGACGAAACTGTCAAAGTCAGTTGATGGCAGAACTACCTCAGGATAGGACTTTGACAGACCCACCCTTTTCCCATGTGGGAATCGATGTGTTTGGTCCTTGGGAGGTTGTCACTAGGAAAACCAGGGGTGGTGTTGTAAATAACAAGAGGTGGGCAGTTTTGTTTACTTGTTTAGTAATACGAGCTGTCCATATAGAAGTCATAGAAGGGATGGACACTTCATCATTTTTAAACGCATTAAAAAGGTTCATAGCCCTCAGAGGGCCAATTAAGTCAATTCGGTCGGACTGTGGCACCAATTTTGTAGGTGCGACCAAAGAACTCAATTGTGTGTCTAGGTTTGGGAGAGACCCAAAGGTTCAGAACTTTACGAATACTGAACAAATTATGTGGACTTTCAATGTTCCTCACGCCTCCCATATGGGTGGTGTTTGGGAGAGGATGATTGGTATTAGTCGCAAAATCCTTAATGCCATGTTTTTGAGTCATAGGTCATTGACGCATGATGTTTTGGTGACACTTATGGCGGAAGTTACCGCAATTATCAACAACCGGCCGCTGGTTCCCCTTACCAGTGACCCTGAGAACTTACAACCACTGACTCCTGCACTTATTTTGACACAAAAGGTGCCAGGATGGAAGGACGTCATGTTGCCAGTTCCGGACGGAACTCACCGTGCCCTGTGGAAACAGGTGCAGTCCTTGGCCAACCACTTTTGGAAAAGGTGGAAAGCTGAGTACTTAAGCCAGCTTCAAGCTAGAAGAATCTGGCAAAGCCCACAGGACAACATTGAGGTTAACAACGTTGTGTTGTTAAAGGACAAAGACTTGCCCCGCCATGCATGGCCCATGGGCATTGTATTAAAGACCTTTCCTTGCCCGGATGGTAAGGTCAGGAAAGTTCAATTAAAGACTTGCAACAGAGGCAAAGTGTCCATTTTGGACAGACCAATTAGTGACCTCGTGTTGCTTATTGGAGATGTTTAAAGTTCTAGTGTTTGGATTGTTGTGTATACAAAGGTGTTTGTATGTTTTTGATTGGTAAATTCCCACATCCTGGGAATTTAGCGGGGAGTGTTCCGTCCCCCAGGACGATGGTTTGCCTTACCTATTGGTCGTTTGTTTGTTTTCCCTCCTTTGCATTTTGTTTGAGCCTCTGGCTGCAAAAGCCTAGGAAAAGTGGCTTGGAATCTGCAATAGCTGGCTGCAGTTTTCTTTGCAGTGATTGGTCAAAGAGTGCAACATCTTAGGACCGCCCTTTTTACCAGGGTCTAGTCTCCATTTTGGAGCTTCATTCTGGCTATTGTCTTCCAACGTGCTGGAGCTGTGCAAGGCTAACTGGGACAAATCATCCTCAAAACCAGGCCAATCTAAGCCTATCCAAATTAGATAAGTATTGAATTATATTGATCTGGAATAGGAAATCTAGTTAGAGGAGCAGGGCTATTCTGTCGCTTCTAGAACTAATCTTTGCTGTAAAGATAGGGAAGGAAAGAGTTTCTCCTTCTAATATAGGCAGCGTGATTAGGGTATAGTGGTTTTATAATCACCTTTGCTTTCTGGAACCAGGGATAATTCTGTACCTAAAACCTATAGAAATTTGTTTCATTTTCTGCAACTTTAAGATCTGTGCCAGGTTTACAACCTTGTATGAATAAACATCCTTTTTTGAAGTTATCCAGACTCAGTCGTTCAATATCTATAGGACAGCTTATAGGGATTTGCAGTTCGCCCGGATAAAGGACAGCACGTTTCAGTTTTATAGTTTTTTATTGTCCGGCGGACGGCACATTGTGGGTCCATTGAAGCAAAAGAAAAGATACTTTTTCACCAGTTGGAATCCTCTTACTATTGTATATTTTGCTACTCTTGGTATCTCCTTGTGTAACAGTTTTGCTTAGCTGTGAAATAGCTACTACATGGTCCAGGAGCATACCTCTGCTAAGGTCCCATGGCCATTGATGGTTTGCAGAAGTGCATGAAGAAAGCACCCTTTCTCTGCCTTCCAGCAACCACCTTCATTCTCCCAGACCTCCCCATATGAACTACAAATTGGACTTTGTATATATAGAGACTATCCAGGTCTTCTAAGAGCTCTTGTTAAGTTAGCTACAGCTTCTCACAACCAATGTTGGAGTAGAGCAATCCAGTGGGGTCCGATTCCCATTATTGCTGCCAAGAGAGAGAAGAATTCATAAGCTACACATAGTTTCCTATCTAGTCTTACCTCGTATGGTTTAAATAGACTTAAGCAATGCATTGCAATTGAGTAAACTGAAATAAGTGGTTAAGTTAGAACACTAGAATCAAAGAGTTAGAAGAGACTACAAAGGCCATGACATGCAGGAATACATAATCAAGGCTCATTTTAAACAGTTGGCCATCCAGTCTCTGTTTACAAAATCTCCAGCGATGGAGACTCTAGCACACACCAATGCAGCAGATTCCAATGTTGAACAACTGCTGGCATCAGGAAATTATTCTTAATTTTTAGGTGGAATCTCTGTTTCTGTAATTTGTCTACTGCTTCAAGCTCTAGTTTCTGGACCAGCAGAAAAGAAGCTGATTCCATCATCAATATGAGGTCCTTACAAATATTTAAATATGACTATTGTATCACCTCTTAACGTTCTCTTCTCCAAGCTGAACATATCCAACTCCCAAAACCACTTCTCATAGTGCATAGTTTCCAGACCTTTGATCATTTATTTATTTATTTACAGCATTTATATTCCACCCTTCTCACCCCGAAGGGGACTCAGAGTGGATCACATTACACATATAGGCAAACATTCAATACCTTTAAACATAGAACAAAGACAAACAAACATAGGCTCCGAGCGGGCCTCGAACCCATGACTTCCTGGTCAGAGTGATTCATTGCAGTGATTCATTGCAGCTGCTCTCCAGCCTGCGCCACAGCCCGAGCATTTTAGTAATTCCTTCTCTGAACAGATTCTGGTTTGTCAATATGCTTTTTGAATTGTGATGCCCAGAACTGGACACAGTATTTTGAATGAGGTCCAGCAAAAGCATGATAATTGAGTTGCCAGAACTCCCTGGCTCAGAATTCTACATGACCTAAACAGAAAATTCCAGGATGCCCTAGGATGCTGCCATAGCCAACGAAACAGAACAACAACACTTTTACGAAATAGTCATCAACACTTCTTTAGATATCTTTTTTTTTTTGCAGCTGACAGAAGATTTAAAAGAAAATGCATGCCCAGGAAAGCACACATTTTAAACATAGGAACAATTGAAAGAAACCATCACACGTACATCTTTGTCAAAGGGGAGAAATGCATTCATTGACAAAATTTAGTAAAGTGAACAAATTCAAAAATTGTGTTTCCACAATTGAATCCCCACCAAACAAAACACAATTAATAGCAAGGGCAAGATTTCTCATTTTAAACAGAATTGAGGCAAACATAATGAAGCTAAGAGATGTTCACATTTCTATTTACTTCTCATGCTTCCCCATTAGAAGTGTTGAAACAACATCAGAAACATTGCATAAATCATTGGCAGTAGTTGATCAAAAGCTTTTAGGAGAAGGAAAAGATGAAAGAAAAATGTAATAAAATCAAGATTTATCTCTCAGATCTTCCACTAACATGTCCCCTAAAAGTTCCACAAGTTGAAATATGCTATTAGCGTCACTCTAAACAGTGGTTCCCAACCTTTAGTCCTCCAGGTGTTTGGGACTTCAGTGTCCCGAAGCCCTGGTCAGCTTGGCCAACTGTCAGGAATTTTGGAAGCTGAAATCCAAATCACCCAAAGGACCAAGTATTGGGAATCATCCTAAGGGATCATAGAATCATGGAGCTGGAAGGAAACTCATAGTTCCATTAAGTCTATTTTACTGCTCAGTTCAGAATCTCCCATTAAGCATCTCAAGCAGGTAGCTGTCCAATCTTTTTTGGAAAATGTCCAAAGAAGGAGATTATCTTTGTGTTGCTGTTCTGACAATACAAAGGAACACATATGAGCTGCCCCTTCTCTTTTATTACATAAACTATTAGGGCTGCGCAGAACGTCATATGTGCTTTGCATGTCATTTGTATTTCAGATGTTCTGTACATTTGAATCCATTTCTGAAAGGTGAGTGGTGCCCATGCAAAAAACTAATGATTTACAACACTCACAATTTTTCAGAAGAGTTAAGTAAACCTTGGAAGTCTCCCAAAGTCAGCTACACTTTCAGCACAAGCAAACTGTACAAGTGGCAAGGCCAAATATGACATGTCTCTCAGCCTATCATGGCTGAGGGAGAGCAGTGTACCATACCAACCTCATCACATTGAGGCTTTAAGGTGAAACGGATTCTGGAGTATGTAATTTAGAGCAGGGCCTTTTCAATTATCTACCACAGTGCCATTGCCTTCCCAAACTACATTCCCCAGAATTCTGTTTGCATCAGAAGAATGCAGCTTAGTGAGAGAAAAAGTTCTAAGTAACCTGCAAAGAGGACTGTTAGTAAGTAGTAAATCTGTCCTAGCTGGGAGGAAAATCCCTCAATTGAAGTTCTCCATTATTTTGATTTTCATATCTGTGTTTTGTGGAGTTGGGAGAGAAAAAGAAGACAAATTTTAAAAATCCCTAAAATTCAGTGTATTAGCAAAACATTCTGAAACTTGGGGGCTTAGAGTGATGAATGTGTGCTACAATTGTAGCAAGCTTCATCGTGATAGCCCTAAAACTGAGAGAGGGAGGAGCCCTGTTAGTGTCCCCATTGGCGTAAATGGGCAAATAACCTAAAAAACTAACAACTTTTTTGGAACTTCATAAAAGTTTCAACACTAACAATTTTTCCAAAACACTTTAGAATCAAAACTGGGGTTGGGCAATTTCCATTAAGACAAACAAAGCAGGTTTTTTTTAGTCATGCACATCCCTATAAACCGGGGGCCAGATGCGGCCCTCCAAGGTCATTTACCCGGCCCCTGTCCCAAACCCGAAGTCTACCTGGTCTTTGGAGGTCTCTTTACTTATGGCCTTATGAGATTGTCTAGATGGTCTTTGAAGGTCTCATTGCTTAGTTACGGCCTTATGAGACCATCTAGATGGCTTTTAGAGCTCACTTTTGTTACCTATGATGCTATGAGACCGTCTAGATGGCCTTTGAGGGTCCCTTTCCTTACCTATGATCTTATTAGATTGTCTAGATGGCCTTTGGGGGTCCCTTTCGTTATCTATGGTTTTCTGATGGCCTTATGAGATCATCTAGATGGCCTTTGAGGGTCCCTTTCCTTACCTATGGTCTTATGAGACCATCTAGATGGTCTTTGGAGGCCTCTTTGCTTACCTATGGTCTTATGAGATTGTCTAGATCAGAGGTCCCCAAACTAAGGCCCTCTAAGGTGATTGACCTGGCCTCTGTCCTAAACTTTAGACTTAGGGTTGACCTAAGTGTGAAATGATTTGAAGGCACACAACAACAACGATCCTAATTTTTGACTATTTCATCATAGTCCACCCCCCCACCCCCCCCAACAGTCTGAGGGACTGTGAACCGGCCCTCCACTTAAAAAGTTTGAGGACCCCTGCTATAAACTATAATTCTAAATGCTTAGCTGGAATTTTAAGTTACCTCAATGTTGGAAATTTAGGAGGATGAAGGAATGTTTCATTTGTGGGGTCAATATTTTTATGGGAGGATGCTTCATATTTTCTATCCATGGATGAATCCATGGATTGATAGCCCCTCTCAAACTAGAAATTTCAAAATGTAGGAATTATTAGAGAATAGTATTTTTTATTATTATGCATAGTCATTAGCTCAATATTTGCATTTAAAAGTATTTTTCAAGGATTTATTCCTTTTCTGTCACCTTTTCTTCAGACAGAGATAGTCAGATACTTTATTTTCACTCCGCATCACTTATGCATCTATTTATTCATAAGGCAATTTCATTGTTGCAGATTTTTTTTAAAAAAATTCTGGACAAAATCCCATGCTTAAAGACTTTTTAGTGGTATTTCTCATTCTGAAGTATTGCTTCTCTAAATAAGTATTTCAAAGTATGTATCAGCATGTTTTTGAGGTAATAACTGAATCATAAAGTCCACAGTAGTACATAATAGAGGGATAGCTATGCTTTAAATAGTATTTTAGTCTGGGAGATGCGAATCACGTTTGTTCATATTGGAATTTGTGAAAATCAATTTTCTCAAGCATCTTTACCTCAGGTTAGACACATTCATTCTAAAATCCAATAGTTTTACTCTTTTGTGTTGTTATATTTGCTTCCACAAAAAAAATATTTTTATTAGGTGAACCAGAAGGTAGGTAGACCAGGGACTCTTATTCTGTTTTGGAGTTCTATACAAATACTGCATATACTTGTGTATAGATCAGCTTCATGTATAAGATGAGGTCATGTATTTGAGGCAAAATTATGGATTTTGATATGTACCATGGATATATTCAGGAACTTTCTGTGGAGAAAAGAAAGCACATGTCATCCTGTCCCTAGCATTCAAAAAGACCAGAAGCAGCATCACAGTGGAGAGAGTACAAGAAGTTTGCTTTACTTTTAGGTTCTCCTAGGACTGACTAAGCGCTCACCATTTGTCACTCAGAAAAGATGGTTTCTTTCTTCTTCTTTTTTTTTTTAGATATGCCAACCTAATTTTGGCTCGATTTTGTGACTAGAAGTTCTTGAGATATACATGAAGTTTTTGAGATATACATCATGTCTATATACATAGATAAATCATTTATATACTACACGAATATGTGCAAGATGGAGGAAAGTGGACTGCAGCCAAGTGGATGCTTGGTGTAGCAACTAGCCAGCATAGCCTCATTGTGCATTCATTCAACCCAGAGAAGTAATTACATTATTTTTAAATGCTGCTGTTGTTGCTTTTTAAAGCACACTCCCATGAACATATGGTATTTGTCATAACAGTTGAAAAATATGCAAAATAAAATGTAATGGAGGTGTGGTCGCTGCTGAAAAAGCAAATTGTATGGGTGCCTTTCTACATGGGACACTGCAAAATGCTACCAGATGTTTCCCACTGATTTAACTAAGCTATGAAAAAGTTGTGGTATTTTTTTCTCTCTTCAGTATTGAACTGATACATGTGAGAACTATTTCATTCAAACCATGTCCTCAAGATGAAAGGATATATTCATACTTTCCAAATAATTTATAATAATAATAATAAATAATAAAACTTTATTTATACCCCGCCACCATCTCCCCGTGGGGACTCGGGGCGGCTCACCACGTTACAAAAGTAACAGCGCAAATACATTAAACAATATACACAGTTTAAAACACAAGAAGATGATAAAATAGACGTTAAAACAAAGGTTTATATAACAGTAATAATATCAAACAACCACCAATGCAAATCTGTCAACTTCAAAGGTGGGGGGAGGACTATAGCAGCAATATAAGATAAAATCATTAGATTAAAATACCCCGATGAAAGGAGCCTAATAACATTCAGAATAGAATTATAATGAGGCTGGTCATCCAATAGCTGTCTCTCCAAAGGCCAGCCCAAACATCCAGGTTTTCAATTGTTTCTTAAAGGATGGTAGGGAGGGTGCCAACCTAAGTTTTTTATTTCTGATAACTATATCCTGATAGGATGATGAATCTCAGGATTTACTATTTAGGGGAGGGGTTCCTGAGTATTGCATTGTCTATTTCAAAGATGAAACTGGGAAGCAGACATGGAACTCATCTACAAATGGGCACAAAACCAGAGGACTTTCTGCCCTCGAGAAACAGGGTAGAAACAAAAATAACCAATTGAAACAGCTGTTTCATTATTGTTCCTTCAATTCAGAATGTGTAACAATCACTGAGAACGCGGAATATTTTTAACAGGATAAATTATGAAGCCATAGAAGTTTGCACGTTTTTGAGTTCTCCATCTTCATCAAGTTACATAGTAAAAGAAGCAAGAGTTAAAATTTGCCTAGAGCTTCAGATAAAATTTTAAGAAGTGCACTTGATTAAAAAGTCAATTGAAGCAAAATTGAAAGTATTAGTGAGAGCTTAGTGTGATCCCTCTTTAAGTTCATGAATCTGTGGGAGTTATGTTTGTGACCTTACAATGGAGACAGGAAACCATGGATATAGCAAACCCTATTGAAATGAATGACTTCCATCAGAAGTGACCATAGAGTTACCCTATAATGGTGTGCAAGCTATTCATTCTGATTTGTGAGAAAGAGAAACCAAAATCTGTTGTTTGTTGCTTGCATTTCATCATAGACCATTCCTCTTATGCTAAGGGAATTCTAGTTTAATGTATGCCCTGTTCCTTGTCTTTACCAAATATGTATGGTTTGTTCAATTGAGATGTTAGGTATTTAGATGTACTTAAAATTAGACTTGAGTTCCACTCTAGAAGAATGAAATACATAAATAATATAAATTAAAAAAATATTTTAATGGTTCTTGTCTTCTTAAAGTAATATAATGTGGATGCATGAGAGCAACATGGTGATGTTCATCTATTTATGTAAATTATCCAGAATTTGCATTTTAGCCATGACCATAAGTACATGTAACAAGGATTTCTCTGTATCAGCACTCCAACTATCCAAGGAAGTTAGGTAGATCCCATCAACCTTAAGCTTCTGGCAGACCACCAAAACCATGATGTTCCGTATAATCTTTGATATTTGAAATTGTTCGTTTTAACTATTTCAAACTTCTATCAGTTTTTAGACTGATTTTAAAAGTTTTTTTAAATAATAATAATAATAATAATAATAATAATAATAATAATAATATCTTTAAATTATTTTTATTTCTTCATTTCATTATTATTTTTATTTCATCATTGTTTTATATTCTGTTATATTGTATGGTCTCGGGCATGGCCCCATGTAAGCCGCCCCGAGTCCCCGTTGGGGAGATGGTGGCGGGGTATAAATAAAGTTTTATTATTATTATTATTATTATTATTATTATTATTATTATTATTATTATTATTTTCTCAGAAGCCCTCATAGATTGGAAGTAAAATATAATAGATACCCTTAATAAACAAACTAAGTCAGACCACTGGTTTATCTTGATTTGTACTGCTTCTACTGACTATAATCTGATGTTTTACCTGGAAAGTTATTATAGGTTTAACTTGAAACCCTTTGAACATGTCTACTGAAACTGAACAGCAACCTATTTCCCATGGCCCTCTACCCTGAAACCTTGTGTCCCAACTCTAAAACATCCAGTTATTTGTATAAATTTGTGCAATAAATTATCAGGGGAGAAAGGCGGAGGAAGTTTTTTTGGCCAATTTTTATTCTGCCTCAATTTCCACAAATCCCAAGAGTTCCAGAATTCCATGACCTAATCTTATTATTTTTGCTGCTCTTTCTTGGGCACAGAGTTTATATCAGTGTTAAATTTCAGCACATTCAGAATTGCTTCACAGTAATGTAATCGCTCTATAGGGAGAGATACCAAATCAGTTGACTGTGTCTTGTGCACAAGTTTTGTTCCCAAGAAAAAGTATTGGCTAGCAAGTGAGCTCATTATGTTCTGATTTTTTCAGCTCATGTTATAGACCCTGGTATAGCTTTTCTGTCCTCTGGGTATAACAGACCAAAATGACTCTCACAATATTCTGGTCATAAAACTTTGTCTTCTTGTAATCTGATGATTCTCCGCTAGTTCAGGAATTTATTAATTTTGTCTCCCTAGAATTTTTGACTTTACATGGAAGTAGTAAAGTGAGATTTTAAAGTTGTAATAAGATAGTGATATATGTATGTAAGTGAGTACCTTCAAATCACCTGTCAATTTATGGTGGTCTCATGAATCTTATAAGGGTTTCTTAGATGGTAGATCTGATGAAATGAATGAGGAATTAGGAATAACTTCCTGACTGTAAGAGCTGTTTTAACAGTAGAAATCTCTGCCTTGGAGTGTGGTGGAACCTCCTTCCTTTGAGCTCTTTAAATTGAGGCTGGATGGCCATCTGTCAGGGATACTGTGATTGTGCTTTTCCTGTATGGCAGAATGGGGTTGGAATAAGTGACCAATGTGGCCTCTTCGAACTCTATTATTTTATGATTCTATGAGTCATGTCTTGAATCTTAGCCCAATTAGAGATATATTTCTAAATTAGGAGTATAAATCTTCACTTATTTTATTTTTGAATGCAGAAAAAATAATTTCAGCATTTTCTCACCATGTTTCAAATACGAGGATTTCAGTGCAACTTTCAAGAACTGGGGAAAGCTCATTTGCACAAAATTCACATATGATTTCCCTGTGCTGAAAACATACTGTATATATACATGTATATGTCAATTTCATGTATAAGTCAAGGGCAGGTTTTAAAGTCAAAATTATGGGCTTTTATGTATATTTTGATTTTAGTTTATTTCAATCTGATTAAGCCTTCCAACAAATCAAAGGTTTGTATGTGGGTGGCAGAGATGAAGGCTGTTATACAGAAACCAAAATGTGTTACAATTGTAATATTAGCACAATGCATCCACAGAACATTGTTAAGTGGACTAAAACATCGAAAAGAAGGAAAGAAATCCACACACAGCATTTTAGTGTTAAAATGATCTTCAAATTGTGATAATTTCATTGTGTTACTTTATTATGAACATATTCTACAGATAAAATTGTAGCTGAAAAGATATTATATACTAAGCTAGCCTGACAACAGGGATGCCTCCTTTTTTCTGCAATGAACAGGTCTTAAGGCAGTCCATCCAAAGAAGTTTCAAATAGATTGATCCAGGATTACTAAAAATTGTGTTTCTGAATTAGTCTGCACTTGACAGTTATTTGTATGATTTAGAAAATATGCTTTACAAAATGAATTCAAATCACATGACAGCTGAATCCTTTTCTGAAAATGGCATTGTAAATACCCTATATATATATTTTCTAATGCAAATGTTCAATGTAAAATATTTAGCTGGACTGATTTCACCAAGCCACACACAGAAATATTTTGCCAAGCAATGTAGACAAATTCAAGGCAATCATTTGGAATCAATATGTCCTCAAATCTAATAGCCTCTGGATACCAGCAAAGCTATCAATTGGCAAACAACCCAGAAGCAATATTAGCTCCAACTGGCCTAGGCTCAGATTAAACCAATTAACAAGATAGCTATTTAAAAAGGATTCATAGCTATTAATTTTATCAACCCTGGAAAGAAAGAATATGACCTAGAAATAAACAGAAAAAGAAAATAAGTGTACAAAGGTGCAATTAACTCATATTTTTCCAGAGATAAACCCTAGATTCTGCCAAATTGTATATACTAATGGTTTGAAATATAAGTCAGATGATCAAAGGCAAGAAGATAAATCTTGTTTGTGTAACGTTCTTTATATGAAAAAATAATCAGACATTATCTCATTTTTAAGCATGCTTGACATAGGAAACAGATTAAATAATCTATACATATTTCACAAGTTGTGATTAGAACCCAGTTAATTTTGTCAAAAGTTTTTTTTTCCAGTATCAAGTGAGGTGATGACAGCTGTTAGGTCTTTCAGTATTTTAAACAAACATATTTGCAACTATTTTCCCCATTTCTCACCTCTGACAAATAAAACCTAAAAGAGCCATATTGTTATTACACTGTGAAACCTTGCAGCCAGAATTGAAGGTAATGACTTGGCATCAGAGTTTAATAAAGAGCTTGGCCTATAGTTTGTACATATGATATGATTTTCTCCTGGATGTGGAACAATTGAAAGAGAAGCCTTATAAAAACTTAATATTTGCAAAAGACAGAAAATATGTGAATAAATAAATATATAAGTATGTTTTGTAAGGTTTTGTATTTAAGCAGCTTAAATACAATGCAACCTCCATACTCAATACTTATGGTTTCTGTTACCCATATTGGATGACCTAGAGAAGCCCACGAAAGGAAATGTTTGCTGGCCTCTGTAGGTCCTCCAGTGCTATTCTGTGATATGCTTCCAGCCCTAATACAGTCAAATTATAGCATATCTGCAATTTCAGGTATCCTCAAGGAAGGGGGGATGTCTTGGAACGCATCCCATGCAGATATTCAAGATATAAATGTACTTTATAAATGCTTGTTGGAAGGTGTTCGATGTTGATGAAGTTAGATTTGAATGAAGCAAAGAGTTTGATTATTCCATGCCAATTAATAGAGGTATTTGTATATATGTCTAGAAATTTTAGTCAAATATTGTCCCTCAACATCTGGGTCAAATTCTCCATGGGTTAATATACGTATTGTACCGCAACTAAAGCAACCATCTCCTTTGCTCCGTATAGTGGTCAAAGGTGATAGGTAAGTTATTCCTAGAGTGAACCCTTTCTATTCTCTCTACCATGGTACCAATTCTGGACTTCCAGAATATGTGGGTGGGAAAAAGTTAACTGCACCCAGAGGCTATCATGGGCACTTTCTCCTCTTGGCAGAATGACCCTTGACTTATCCACAGGTTATATCAAAATCTATAATTTTGGCCCCAAATCTGCCCTCAACTTATACATGAGGTCAATGTATGCATAAGTATACACCAAAGAAAAACTTTACTAACTATAATGATTAAAACCAACAATAGGGCCAGTGAAAACTGATATTTTAGATAAACTGAACACCAAGAATGATGTCATCAGTTTCAACTAAATGTTGGCAATATAAAACAGGCAACGCTCCTTTGTGATAGTTTAGAAATGTTCCATTGGCACTCCTTTTTGGTTGGACATGTTAGTTGTGTGCTAGAAGAGACTTTGCTATTTGTGGGTGCACATGTTCTTTTAAATTACATTTCTGTAACATAGAGTTTAACTGAGGCTTAAAGTTGCTGGATCTCCTGTGCTTTTATTGTGGCAAAAAGACTTATTTTTCAAGCTTGAGAAGGCAAACATTCATCATTTATTATTCAGTGATCAGGAGATGTATTACTGATACCTAACATGCATTTCATAAATGCCAACTTTAAGAAAATGTATTTTTGGAAATACAGTCAAATTTGTGTGTCCAGCGCTTATATCTTTCTTAGTTATTTGCCACCTGCTTTTCCTCATAGTTTTCTTATTATTTCCTGTTTCCTTCCTTTGTAAGCATACTTTGAATACCCAACACAATTCTATAAAAGGAAAGCACAATTTAATGCAAAATACACTGATTCCTGTAGAAAATACTACTTAGTTTGCATTTAAAACACATATTGTTTGTTGTTTATTAGTTCAGTTGCTTCCAGCTCTTCGTGACCTCATGGACCAACCCATGCCAGAGCTTCCTGTCAGCCGTCGCCACTCCCAGCTCCTTCAAGGTTGAGTCAGTCACTTCAAGGAAAACATTCATTCATTGTGCCCTTGATCGGCCTCTCTTCCCTTTTCTTTCAATTTTCCCCAGCATCATTATCTTCTCCAAGCTTTCCTGTCTTTTCATTATGTGTAAAAAGTACTTCATCTTTGCCTCTAATATTTTATTCTTCCCTCCAGTGAGCAGTCAGGCTTTATTTCCTGGAGGATGGACTGGTTGGATCTTCTTGCGGTCCAAGGCACTCTCAGAATTTTCCTCCAACACCACAGTTCAAAAGCGTCTATCTCCTTCGTTCAGCCTTCCTTATGGTCCAGCTCTCGCATCCATAGGTTACTACAGGGAATACCATTGCTTTAATTATGTGGACCTTCATTGTCAGTGTGAAGTCTCAACTCTTCACTAGCTTATTGAGATTGGTCATTGCCCTCATTCCAAGAATTAAATGTCTTCTGATTTCCTTGCTGCAGTCTGCGTCTGTAGTAATCTTTGCACCTAGAAATACAAATTGCCCTCCAACCCTCCGAAATAACGAGACAAGACAAGTAAGCTTGGGTTTAAAACTGGGCAACTTTATTGATAGTTACCTATTTAACTTTAATTTGGAACTAGGGCCAAAAATCCTTAGCCATCTAAGAATTTGGTAAGGCATAAGCCGATGTTAGTGGTCATACCCGACCATCCATTAAGACTGAATTTAGGGCGAAACACCAGGTCCCCAGTCTATCTAAACCTGGATGACCTAAAGGGGAATGTGTTGGAGAGTTTTGCCTCCGAAACAAATGAGGTCAAAGTCTCCCATTCCAAGGCCATAATTGTTCACCCTCGCCGGGGCTGTACAAACCCTAAGCGAGGATTCACGCCTCTGGCCAACACCAAAACAGAGGTGCCTTGTGGTGCACACCAAAATAAGAGATTACCCTAAGCATTCCGCTGACCACCTAATTAAATGACCACACCTCCCAATTTACCACTCCACACAGTATAGGGTAGGCGAAAAACCCTCCCAGAACATGGGAGGGAAAAAATTCCTACCCGGCCCCTCTAAGCGACCACAACACTGCTATACTGTTAGCGGCGGGCGGGTGGGTCGAAGCTCCAAAAGTGAGTGATCTAAGAGGCGGGCAGCTTCCTAGAAGCCCCGCCCCCTTCCAGAAGTCTCTCCTTCATTGGGAGGGGGCAAATCCACTTCCCTCCCCCAGCTGCGCAGAGGGGGGAAGTTTCTTGCCCTCCAACCCTCCGAAATAACGATACAAGACAAGTAAGCTTGGGTTTAAAACTGGGCAACTTTATTGATAGTTACCTATTTAACTTTAATTTGGAACTAGGGCCAAAAATCCTTAGCCATCTAAGAATTTGGTAAGGCATAAGCCGATGTTAGTGGTCATACCCGACCATCCATTAAGACTGAATTTAGGGCGAAACACCAGGTCCCCAGTCTATCTAAACCTGGATGACCTAAAGGGGAATGTGTTGGAGAGTTTTGCCTCCGAAACAAATGAGGTCAAAGTCTCCCATTCCAAGGCCATAATCGTTCACCCTCACCGGGGCTGTACAAACCCTAAGCGAGGATTCACGCCTCTGGCCAACACCAAAACAGAGGTGCCTTGTGGTGCACACCAAAATAAGAGATTCCCCTAAGCATTCCACCACAGTTCAGGAGCAAATGTCTATTTAGCTCCTGACCCCCACCAAATTCGAAAGAATTTCCCTAATTCCTTTCTGCAGATCCGCTAAGAAAATTTGGTTGCCCAGTTCGGACAGATGGATCCCATCAGTCCGATACATCGTCGAATCATTGAATCTAATGGTGTCATGAGGTAACCCATGCCATTATCCAAAACTTTCCGCAGGGCCCTATTGACCCGTTTCCTTGCTTTGTCCAATTTTTTACCGTCTCCATAGGGCCAACGTGGCCGAGGAATAATTGCTGACCATGCCAATCCGGTATGAGGCCACACTTCTTGGATCTTGTGCATGTCATTTAAAACCTGGAGAAAAAGGGCCCTGCCTTTAAGCAGCCCCAAATCGTTGCCTCCCAAATGCATAACAATAAGGTCAGGTGGAAAACGGACCCCTGACCCAAACAACAAAGGGAGCAAACCCTCCCACCGCAGACCTCTTCTTCCCCTCCATTCAACAAAAGCCAAGGAAGCGAGGCCGAGATGCTGGCCGTAGGGACCTCTGCGCGCCTGTCGCTCTGCCCAGTGCACATAACTGTGCCCGCAAATCAGGACGCGTCGTCTACTCGCCAACAGGGTGGGTTCTGAAAAAACAAAAAGCCATATAACTAATCCGATATATGACGCACGTACGCACGGTAAGCACCAGATTTTCATCTTCCCAACATCTTAATTTTGTCTATCGAGTAGCCCATTACCGCAGCAGTGGAAGCAGCCCCAATTCTAAAGGAATGAGTACCAAATTTCTGGTCTTTGATACCCAACATTCCTAAAGCCTTAGAAGTCAAGGCCCAGAACTGGTATTTTGTCAACGGTGCTCCATCCCGATGACAAAAAAGGAAACCAGCTGACGTTCCTCTGCAGGACACAAAAGATGACAAAGCTGCAACTGGGCATAATTCCAAATCACTACAGCGTCCCAATTTGATAATGGAACCCTTCCCTTTTTGATCCGTTTTAGAAGTCCTGATAAACAATTCCAATTTATCCTGCTGGAGCCGCAGGTCCAAAAATTGCAAGACCCTTCTAGATTGATCAGCCTTTGAAGAGGCGACCAGCTCACTAATACGAAGAGCCCCAAAGAAAGCGGTGAGAGCTGCTGCCTGCAATAGCAAAGCTTCGTAATGAGATTCACAAATTTGGGGCCAAATTTGCTTTAAGCCTTTGAGAATTTCAGGTGTCAATGGCTGACGGCAGTCACATGGCCTAACCTGCTCCCGCGACAAACCTTCCAGCCATTTGCGAAGCCTAAAATCGGCTGTAACATCTGGAAAGCCCTGAGCCTTAAGCCAATAAGCCAGGGCAGACAATTTAGCACGAATAGTTTGAGGGGCCAACCCCTTCCTTTCCAGAAAAACACCAAACTGTGTGACGTGTTCATATGGAATCGGTGAAACAGAACTTATGGCATACAACTGGCATTAAACTCATGAAACTCCTGCACCGCTCTGACGTAAGATTTTCTGGAAGTCGTGGCCAAAGCCAACTTCATTCCCCGGACTATGGACTGTTCCCAATTTTCCAAAAATGGACCGGCATGTTCTGGGGGTGTAAATCTGCGCTGGGGGCAAGCTGCCTGAAGCGATCCATCTGCATACGGGACAGAGCATCAGCGAGAGAATTATCTGTCCCTGCAATATGAAAAGCTTTAAACAGTATATTATACTTTAGACAGTGGAGTGTAAAAAACCTCAAAGCCTCCATCAGTCTGACTGACTTAGATGTTAAAGAATTGATAACCTGCACTGTGGCCTGGTTATCACACCAAAAATGAACGGTGGAATTTGTCATTTGATCAGCCCACAGCGTGACAGCCACTAAAATTGGAAAAAACTCCAAAAATGTTAAATCGGACGTTATACCCTTGGTGTGCCACTCCCTGGGCCAAAGCTCGGCACACCAATGCCCATTAAAAAATACACCAAAGCCGATGGCTCCAGAAGCATCAGAAGCTATCTGAAGAGCATCCTTCAACAAAAGATCCTGTCTCCAAAAAGAAATCCCATTATATTGATTTAAAAATTGTAACCAAATGTCCAAATCAGCTTTGATCCCACGTGTAATCCGCACATGATAGTGCAGAAGTCTAACCCCAGAAATAGCATCGCAGAGTCTGCGCAAAAAAGCACGCCCAGGAGCTATAACTCTGCATGCAAAATTTAAATGCCCAATAAGCACCTGAAACTCCCGCAACGTGGCCTTGTTACGGGTAACAAAAGCTTGAATCCTATCTACTAGATTAAAAACTTTCTTCCTAGGTAAACTGGAGGCTTGCTGCACTGTGTCCAGCTCAATCCCCAAAAAGGTCAATTTAGTAGCCGGGCCCTCTGTTTTTTCAGGGGCTAAGGGAACCCCTAACTGATCGGCCAGTTCCTGAAAAGAATGCAGAAGGAATTCGCATTCTCCAGAACCAGACTTCCCTATAAATAAAAAATCATCTAGGTAGTGCACAACCCCGATAAACCCAATTTTGATTTAAGGGCCCATTCCAAAAAGGTGCTAAAGGACTCAAAAGCAGCACAGGAAACTGAACAGCCCATGGGAAGAGCCCTATAGTACAACCCGTTGAACTGAAAACCCAACAGCTCAAAGTCCAGTGGATGTACAGGCAGTAGCCGGAAAGCAGACTTGATGTCACACTTTGCCAATTCTGCTGCCGGCCCCCTAGATCTAACTTTCCTAACCGCCGAATCAAAAGAAGTATAGAGGACCGTACGAAAATCATCAGGAATCGCATCATTCACTGACCTTCCCCTGGGATAGGAAAGATGATGAATGAGTCAAAACTCCCCCGGTGCCTTCTTTGGAACAATCCCTAGAGGCGAAACCCTCAACCTAGGAGTGGGAGGTGACCTAAATGGGCCAAGAACCCTCCCCTCGGTGACTTCCTTATTGATTTTAGCAAGGACAACGTCCTCCATGCCAATAACAGATTTCAGATTCGGTGCCCTGAAAGGGGCTCTATGTCCCATTGCAGGAATCCTAAAACCCTCAAAAAACCCAGCACGCAGATAACTAGCTGCGCCCACTGTCGGCCTTCTCGCCCGTAATAGGACGTGCCGGAGTTAAAACCTCCAACCACAGCTGATGGTCAATCAAATCCCAGCGCAAAGTTGGAGAGTGAGCCGCACGAAGCCTAAAGCGCTTGTCATACAAGAGCCAAGCGCTACCTGTAAAATTTACATAGGCCGAATTGATAATGTTCATGTACTGAAAAAGAGAATGGGCTCTGGAAGGGTAAGCCTTCACTAGAACCCCTCCGTAAATTAAAAAGCAAGAGAACCAATTGCCCCAATTCTGGTCCACTTTGCGTTTTTTCATAATTTCCTTTCTTTCATCATCTAAATCATCTTTCTCTTTCTTATCAAGTTCCCTGAAATACAGGGTAAAAATGTCGATGTATTCATTCTTTAAAATTTTATCGATTGTCTTTTAAGCCAAATGCGAGCCTAAAGCTGTAGCACTAAGGCTGTCGGGGGCCGGCAAAGGCCAATCAGCCGTGCCCCCAAAACACAAAGAATTCTCAATAGTAGGTGTCGAATCCAAAGAGGCTACCACCACACTTGGTGCCTCAACCACCGGAGCCACAATAGCTAATTGCGTGCCGCTGGTTGATGGAACAGGCTCGTCAGGTGCTTGGGTTGTGATAAGATCTTGAGAGTCTGCCACTCCCCAGGGGAAGGTGTGTGTGTCCCCTTTACCTAAAGCGGATACGGCACTTCTCAACTCAGCTGCTGCCACCGAAGTAGATGGAACAGCTTCAGCGGCCACCGGCGTAGATGTAACCAGGCTCGCATCAGTGACAGGCACCGCGGCACTCCTTTCCCCTTCTAAGGCAGAAATACGGGAAAATAAGGACTTAATTAGCCCGGTGTTACTGCCCCCACCAGCCTTCTGCGCCTCCGCAGCAGCAGCCGCTGCTTTCTCTCTTTCCAGAGCCTCAATGCGGGCGACCAACACTCTCAACAACTGTGCTGAGTCTTCATCATCGGTTGAAGGACCACTTGGTGGAGGCGGGCGTTTTGCTGGAACCTTCTTCGCAGGACCCTTGCCCTTAGGCCCCCCGACATTCTTCTTCGGTGGCATACTGCAAAATAAGAAGATCAGTAAGACCAACGAAAAAGTCAATATTGAGGAAGAAAGTTCTGTAGAAACTTAAGTGGGGGGGGGGGGGTGGCAGGAGACTAGCATGAGCCAACTCCCTACCCTATCCAAACCAAGGAACCAGAAGCGCCTAACATTTCTTGAAACAAAAACCAACTAAGCATCCATTTAATTAAAGTATACAATAACATAAACTGATATGCACATACTATATATACATGATATTAATAATTAATTCATTAAGATAATACCACCAATTTATGCAAAGGATCTACTTAATTCATTGTCCTCAATAGCATATTAAATTACCCCCTGAAAATTAATTAAATATATTAAATAATTAACCCTAATATCAATTCATTAAATAATCAGCCTCCATAAATACATATTAATTAATTAAGCTGCATGCATCAATGAATTAAATTGAACCATCTAATCAATTACCGCTAATCCATTTGTATTTTAAAACTACTCAGTCAATATCATCAATTGCTATAGTCATTAAACCAATGCGATGTGAGTATGCCCAAATTAAAAATGGCCACTGCCATTAACATCCATTAAAAAATGTTCCACAAAATGGCTGCCATGACGCGCCTAAAATGGCTGCCATTCCCTTAAGAAAGATGGCCGACAGACCAACAAAATGGCCACCTTCATTCTGTTTACCCTGCCAGTTACCAAGATGGCCGTCCGTCCGTTCCAGACCTTATTCCCTTAATAAAGATGGCCGCCACAACCATTCGACTCGCCCATGCCCTCAATTGAAATGGCCGACTTGCCCTTAATCAATATGGCCGCCCAACATGGCCGCCCAAAGAAAAAAAACCCGAGGCAAATTGGAAGGCAGAAAGGGCGCGAAATTCAAAAGCACCGCCAAACCGCCATAGCAATCTGCCCAGCAACAGGGACAAATTCGCGCCACAAACGCTCTCAAATCTGCCCAGCAACACCTATACATAAATTCCAACACAAAAATGGCGACCTTAAACCTCATAGCTTCCATTAAGAACGTCGGACCCAAACGCGACCCATACAAACACCTAACATCCATCCACTCAGCAACACCATCTCCCCTTGAAGTAAAGCCAGCTTAAGCATGGACAAAACCACGCTATCCTCATAATTCCAAAACTAAAGCCCATCCTAACAACTTCACACAACTAGGAGGCTCAGGGCGATATAAGGGAGGAAGGGAGGAACGGAGAAGAGGCGCACGGGCTCCGCTCGCACCCTCCTCCGCACCAAGCCCTCAGGAAAGAAGAGGGAAAACTCCAAATACAGTGCCGTCGAGGAAGACTCTCAGAGGTAGCCAGGCAAAACCTCAGCTCCTCTGCCCCAGCATCTCCCAAGCCCCCATACAGACCTCAGAAGCTGAAATACAAAACTGAAGAAAGGAGTTTTCCCTCGGCGTTCTCCCAGTCGGAAAGACAGGAGCTCCCACTTTTGCATCCTCTCATGTCGAAGCTCCAAAAGTGAGTGATCTAAGAGGCAGGCAGCTTCCTAGAAGCCCCGCCCCCTTCCAGAAGTCTCTCCTTCGTTGGGAGGGGGCAAATCCACTTCCCTCCACCAGCTGCGCAGTGGGGGGAAGTTTCGTCTGTCACTGCCTCCACTGTTTGCCAGTTATCAATCAGTCTGGTTGCCATAATATTGATTTTTTTAATGTTTAACTGCAACCCAGTTTTTGCACTTTCTTCTTTCACCTTGGTTAGAAGGCTCCGCAGCTCCTCCTCGCTTTCAGCCATCAGAGTGGTATCATCTGCATATCTAAGGTTGCTAATGTTTCTTCCAGCAATTTTAACTCCAGCCTTGGGTTCATCAAGCCCCGCATGTTGCATGATGTGTTCTGCATACAAGTTGAATAGACTGGGTGGGAGTATACAGCCCTGCTGTACTGCTTTCCCAATCTTGAACCAGTCTGTTGTTCCATGATCTGTTCTTACTGTTGTTTTACATGTTGGGAAGTGACATATGTTTTTTTTTTGTGCAGACTAAGTAAAAATTTATTTGTGAAAAAACAATGATACATGTACAGTAAAACATATGTAAGTTCTCTGCATGTATTTTATGTGACAATAAATAAATGAATAAAGCACATGGCTCTGTATATTTTGTACCAGTTACTCCTTTCAACTCATAAAGTACATTTTAAGTCAGAAAAAAATGGGTACTTTTGTGCATATGATGTTTTCCCTAGTGTTGTCTCAAAGAGGAAAGAATCTCACAACTGGTTTCCTTTTCCTTTGTTGTGTCTTATGCATGAAGACATCTTTTCTTCATTACGGATACAATCCATATTTATATCTCTGTTCTAAAAAAAGGACTCACACACAGACACATAGATCTTTATTTTATTTACTTATCTACATATTCATATGCAACCCACAATCCCAAGACCTCGATGATGAGCCATGTGCATATAATAAAACCTGTAAGATACATTCATAAAACTATAAAAGACACTTTGAAAAAAAACCCTCATAGGATAGACCGAGTAATAAAAATAATATATACATGTGTGTGTGTGTGGATTTGATTTTGCACTTAATGATTATTGGGCCAATGGTTGTCTAAACTCCTTGGAGGGAGCATTTCCCAAATAGCTTTTTTTAAAATTGACCACAGTTTGAGCATTTCTTATCTGAAATGTCTGGGACCAGAAGTGTTCTATTCATCAGAGGTTTTCAGATTTTAGAATACTCACTTGACTTGTACATAGTGGAGATGGGACTCAAGTCTAAACACAAAATTCATTTATGTTTCATATATGCCTTACACATAACCTGAAGGAATATTTCTATTAACTTTGTGCATGAAGCAAAGTTTGTGTACATTGAACATCAGAAAGTAAAGGTATCACTCTCTCGGGGTATGTGGACAGTTTTAGCTTTTGAAATATTTTGGATTTCTTTATTCCAGATATGGAATGCTCAAACTGTGTTATCTTTACACCATGCAATCAATTCTTTCTTACAAAATACAACTTGCAAGAGAAAATCAGTCTTTGCTTCCTTTTTATTATACCTAGAAGTGTTGTAATGCCAATAAAATCCCCATAATCCTCAATTATTTTCATAAACAGGGAAAAAAGTGAGTCCACTATCACAAAACAACCTCGACTAATGTACTGTACATCTGTGGAGACAAACACTAACACAGTGCATTCTGGGGCTTCTTTATGTAAAAACAAAAGAATTGGCAATTTTTATTTTCTCTGTTGCAAATTGCTTTGCCGTCCCTCAGAGCTGATCTGTTAAACCAGCTCAATAACTCCAGAGTGTGGTTTGGGTTGCAATCGTATTAGTATTGCCAGCTGCATTTCTCTGAGAGAAATGCCTGAAATTGGGGAGTAAATTAAAATAGTCGTTCTAGTCATGGCACACTACCCTACTCTTTTCCAGTCCAATTAATAACCACTGTGTTACAATACTCTGAGAGTCAGTACAATATAGCTGCAGGTTGAGTGTATTTTCAATTCATTTTCCATGTGATTTCTTACGGAATGTGCTAACTTTGATCAGATATTGCTTTGCTTGGTGTATGTTTGTTTGTGTACAACATCCACACCAGTAGAATTGATGGATCTGTCAGGTATTCTTTACCTCACATTCATTTTTTAAACCATCAAATTTTGCCCACTACAAGAAATCTTGTGCTTATGTGAAACTCACATTTCCAACAAACTATCATAAAGCAGCAGTTTCATTTGAAGGTATGTTAATTCAGGGTGTGTAACTAGTAACATGAACACATATAGTGTACTCAGGTGTTCTATATATAGGAGGAAGTATGAGAGATCCTCTATTTCCATGTAAAAAATGGAAGTGGAGTTTCCTGAAATCATGGAGGCTTTCCACATAAGCAAGAACTCTGGAAGATCACAGATGTGGCTCATGTGAAGAGCTTCCACACCAATGAGAAATTCTTCTCTCCAAACTCTTTGTTTTCATATGAGCAATGCATCAATGGGGTGGGTGGTGGTGCTTATGTGCACACTTCATATATTTTCTTAGCTCCTGTATAACACATCTGACAAGATTACAATAAAATAGATGCATGAATTTGCACATCATGGGTTGTATAATGATTTCCTTTTGTTTGTCTGTTTTTGTGGACCATTGTGCAAAAACATCTCAAGAACAGAAATAATTTTACTAGGTGTATGCTAGAAAGGCACATGACATCAACTTATAAAAGCCATTTCCCCCTCATTATGAGCATTATTATTATTATTATTATTATTATTATTATTATTATTATTATTATTATTTTCTCAGAAGCCCTCATAGATTGGAAGTAAAATATAATAGATACCCTTAATAAACAAACTAAGTCAGACCACTGGTTTATCTTGATTTGTACTGCTTCTACTGACTATAATCTGATGTTTTACCTGGAAAGTTATTATAGGTTTAACTTGAAACCCTTTGAACATGTCTACTGAAACTGAACAGCAACCTATTTCCCATGGCCCTCTACCCTGAAACCTTGTGTCCCAACTCTAAAACATCCAGTTATTTGTATAAATTTGTGCAATAAATTATCAGGGGAGAAAGGCGGAGGAAGTTTTTTTGGCCAATTTTTATTCTGCCTCAATTTCCACAAATCCCAAGAGTTCCAGAATTCCATGACCTAATCTTATTATTTTTGCTGCTCTTTCTTGGGCACAGAGTTTATATCAGTGTTAAATTTCAGCACATTCAGAATTGCTTCACAGTAATGTAATCGCTCTATAGGGAGAGATACCAAATCAGTTGACTGTGTCTTGTGCACAAGTTTTGTTCCCAAGAAAAAGTATTGGCTAGCAAGTGAGCTCATTATGTTCTGATTTTTTCAGCTCATGTTATAGACCCTGGTATAGCTTTTCTGTCCTCTGGGTATAACAGACCAAAATGACTCTCACAATATTCTGGTCATAAAACTTTGTCTTCTTGTAATCTGATGATTCTCCGCTAGTTCAGGAATTTATTAATTTTGTCTCCCTAGAATTTTTGACTTTACATGGAAGTAGTAAAGTGAGATTTTAAAGTTGTAATAAGATAGTGATATATGTATGTAAGTGAGTACCTTCAAATCACCTGTCAATTTATGGTGGTCTCATGAATCTTATAAGGGTTTCTTAGATGGTAGATCTGATGAAATGAATGAGGAATTAGGAATAACTTCCTGACTGTAAGAGCTGTTTTAACAGTAGAAATCTCTGCCTTGGAGTGTGGTGGAACCTCCTTCCTTTGAGCTCTTTAAATTGAGGCTGGATGGCCATCTGTCAGGGATACTGTGATTGTGCTTTTCCTGTATGGCAGAATGGGGTTGGAATAAGTGACCAATGTGGCCTCTTCGAACTCTATTATTTTATGATTCTATGAGTCATGTCTTGAATCTTAGCCCAATTAGAGATATATTTCTAAATTAGGAGTATAAATCTTCACTTATTTTATTTTTGAATGCAGAAAAAATAATTTCAGCATTTTCTCACCATGTTTCAAATACGAGGATTTCAGTGCAACTTTCAAGAACTGGGGAAAGCTCATTTGCACAAAATTCACATATGATTTCCCTGTGCTGAAAACATACTGTATATATACATGTATATGTCAATTTCATGTATAAGTCAAGGGCAGGTTTTAAAGTCAAAATTATGGGCTTTTATGTATATTTTGATTTTAGTTTATTTCAATCTGATTAAGCCTTCCAACAAATCAAAGGTTTGTATGTGGGTGGCAGAGATGAAGGCTGTTATACAGAAACCAAAATGTGTTACAATTGTAATATTAGCACAATGCATCCACAGAACATTGTTAAGTGGACTAAAACATCGAAAAGAAGGAAAGAAATCCACACACAGCATTTTAGTGTTAAAATGATCTTCAAATTGTGATAATTTCATTGTGTTACTTTATTATGAACATATTCTACAGATAAAATTGTAGCTGAAAAGATATTATATACTAAGCTAGCCTGACAACAGGGATGCCTCCTTTTTTCTGCAATGAACAGGTCTTAAGGCAGTCCATCCAAAGAAGTTTCAAATAGATTGATCCAGGATTACTAAAAATTGTGTTTCTGAATTAGTCTGCACTTGACAGTTATTTGTATGATTTAGAAAATATGCTTTACAAAATGAATTCAAATCACATGACAGCTGAATCCTTTTCTGAAAATGGCATTGTAAATACCCTATATATATATTTTCTAATGCAAATGTTCAATGTAAAATATTTAGCTGGACTGATTTCACCAAGCCACACACAGAAATATTTTGCCAAGCAATGTAGACAAATTCAAGGCAATCATTTGGAATCAATATGTCCTCAAATCTAATAGCCTCTGGATACCAGCAAAGCTATCAATTGGCAAACAACCCAGAAGCAATATTAGCTCCAACTGGCCTAGGCTCAGATTAAACCAATTAACAAGATAGCTATTTAAAAAGGATTCATAGCTATTAATTTTATCAACCCTGGAAAGAAAGAATATGACCTAGAAATAAACAGAAAAAGAAAATAAGTGTACAAAGGTGCAATTAACTCATATTTTTCCAGAGATAAACCCTAGATTCTGCCAAATTGTATATACTAATGGTTTGAAATATAAGTCAGATGATCAAAGGCAAGAAGATAAATCTTGTTTGTGTAACGTTCTTTATATGAAAAAATAATCAGACATTATCTCATTTTTAAGCATGCTTGACATAGGAAACAGATTAAATAATCTATACATATTTCACAAGTTGTGATTAGAACCCAGTTAATTTTGTCAAAAGTTTTTTTTTTCCAGTATCAAGTGAGGTGATGACAGCTGTTAGGTCTTTCAGTATTTTAAACAAACATATTTGCAACTATTTTCCCCATTTCTCACCTCTGACAAATAAAACCTAAAAGAGCCATATTGTTATTACACTGTGAAACCTTGCAGCCAGAATTGAAGGTAATGACTTGGCATCAGAGTTTAATAAAGAGCTTGGCCTATAGTTTGTACATATGATATGATTTTCTCCTGGATGTGGAACAATTGAAAGAGAAGCCTTATAAAAACTTAATATTTGCAAAAGACAGAAAATATGTGAATAAATAAATATATAAGTATGTTTTGTAAGGTTTTGTATTTAAGCAGCTTAAATACAATGCAACCTCCATACTCAATACTTATGGTTTCTGTTACCCATATTGGATGACCTAGAGAAGCCCACGAAAGGAAATGTTTGCTGGCCTCTGTAGGTCCTCCAGTGCTATTCTGTGATATGCTTCCAGCCCTAATACAGTCAAATTATAGCATATCTGCAATTTCAGGTATCCTCAAGGAAGGGGGGATGTCTTGGAACGCATCCCATGCAGATATTCAAGATATAAATGTACTTTATAAATGCTTGTTGGAAGGTGTTCGATGTTGATGAAGTTAGATTTGAATGAAGCAAAGAGTTTGATTATTCCATGCCAATTAATAGAGGTATTTGTATATATGTCTAGAAATTTTAGTCAAATATTGTCCCTCAACATCTGGGTCAAATTCTCCATGGGTTAATATACGTATTGTACCGCAACTAAAGCAACCATCTCCTTTGCTCCGTATAGTGGTCAAAGGTGATAGGTAAGTTATTCCTAGAGTGAACCCTTTCTATTCTCTCTACCATGGTACCAATTCTGGACTTCCAGAATATGTGGGTGGGAAAAAGTTAACTGCACCCAGAGGCTATCATGGGCACTTTCTCCTCTTGGCAGAATGACCCTTGACTTATCCACAGGTTATATCAAAATCTATAATTTTGGCCCCAAATCTGCCCTCAACTTATACATGAGGTCAATGTATGCATAAGTATACACCAAAGAAAAACTTTACTAACTATAATGATTAAAACCAACAATAGGGCCAGTGAAAACTGATATTTTAGATAAACTGAACACCAAGAATGATGTCATCAGTTTCAACTAAATGTTGGCAATATAAAACAGGCAACGCTCCTTTGTGATAGTTTAGAAATGTTCCATTGGCACTCCTTTTTGGTTGGACATGTTAGTTGTGTGCTAGAAGAGACTTTGCTATTTGTGGGTGCACATGTTCTTTTAAATTACATTTCTGTAACATAGAGTTTAACTGAGGCTTAAAGTTGCTGGATCTCCTGTGCTTTTATTGTGGCAAAAAGACTTATTTTTCAAGCTTGAGAAGGCAAACATTCATCATTTATTATTCAGTGATCAGGAGATGTATTACTGATACCTAACATGCATTTCATAAATGCCAACTTTAAGAAAATGTATTTTTGGAAATACAGTCAAATTTGTGTGTCCAGCGCTTATATCTTTCTTAGTTATTTGCCACCTGCTTTTCCTCATAGTTTTCTTATTATTTCCTGTTTCCTTCCTTTGTAAGCATACTTTGAATACCCAACACAATTCTATAAAAGGAAAGCACAATTTAATGCAAAATACACTGATTCCTGTAGAAAATACTACTTAGTTTGCATTTAAAACACATATTGTTTGTTGTTTATTAGTTCAGTTGCTTCCAGCTCTTCGTGACCTCATGGACCAACCCATGCCAGAGCTTCCTGTCAGCCGTCGCCACTCCCAGCTCCTTCAAGGTTGAGTCAGTCACTTCAAGGAAAACATTCATTCATTGTGCCCTTGATCGGCCTCTCTTCCCTTTTCTTTCAATTTTCCCCAGCATCATTATCTTCTCCAAGCTTTCCTGTCTTTTCATTATGTGTAAAAAGTACTTCATCTTTGCCTCTAATATTTTATTCTTCCCTCCAGTGAGCAGTCAGGCTTTATTTCCTGGAGGATGGACTGGTTGGATCTTCTTGCGGTCCAAGGCACTCTCAGAATTTTCCTCCAACACCACAGTTCAAAAGCGTCTATCTCCTTCGTTCAGCCTTCCTTATGGTCCAGCTCTCGCATCCATAGGTTACTACAGGGAATACCATTGCTTTAATTATGTGGACCTTCATTGTCAGTGTGAAGTCTCAACTCTTCACTAGCTTATTGAGATTGGTCATTGCCCTCATTCCAAGAATTAAATGTCTTCTGATTTCCTTGCTGCAGTCTGCGTCTGTAGTAATCTTTGCACCTAGAAATACAAATTGCCCTCCAACCCTCCGAAATAACGAGACAAGACAAGTAAGCTTGGGTTTAAAACTGGGCAACTTTATTGATAGTTACCTATTTAACTTTAATTTGGAACTAGGGCCAAAAATCCTTAGCCATCTAAGAATTTGGTAAGGCATAAGCCGATGTTAGTGGTCATACCCGACCATCCATTAAGACTGAATTTAGGGCGAAACACCAGGTCCCCAGTCTATCTAAACCTGGATGACCTAAAGGGGAATGTGTTGGAGAGTTTTGCCTCCGAAACAAATGAGGTCAAAGTCTCCCATTCCAAGGCCATAATTGTTCACCCTCGCCGGGGCTGTACAAACCCTAAGCGAGGATTCACGCCTCTGGCCAACACCAAAACAGAGGTGCCTTGTGGTGCACACCAAAATAAGAGATTACCCTAAGCATTCCGCTGACCACCTAATTAAATGACCACACCTCCCAATTTACCACTCCACACAGTATAGGGTAGGCGAAAAACCCTCCCAGAACATGGGAGGGAAAAAATTCCTACCCGGCCCCTCTAAGCGACCACAACACTGCTATACTGTTAGCGGCGGGCGGGTGGGTCGAAGCTCCAAAAGTGAGTGATCTAAGAGGCGGGCAGCTTCCTAGAAGCCCCGCCCCCTTCCAGAAGTCTCTCCTTCATTGGGAGGGGGCAAATCCACTTCCCTCCCCCAGCTGCGCAGAGGGGGGAAGTTTCTTGCCCTCCAACCCTCCGAAATAACGATACAAGACAAGTAAGCTTGGGTTTAAAACTGGGCAACTTTATTGATAGTTACCTATTTAACTTTAATTTGGAACTAGGGCCAAAAATCCTTAGCCATCTAAGAATTTGGTAAGGCATAAGCCGATGTTAGTGGTCATACCCGACCATCCATTAAGACTGAATTTAGGGCGAAACACCAGGTCCCCAGTCTATCTAAACCTGGATGACCTAAAGGGGAATGTGTTGGAGAGTTTTGCCTCCGAAACAAATGAGGTCAAAGTCTCCCATTCCAAGGCCATAATCGTTCACCCTCACCGGGGCTGTACAAACCCTAAGCGAGGATTCACGCCTCTGGCCAACACCAAAACAGAGGTGCCTTGTGGTGCACACCAAAATAAGAGATTCCCCTAAGCATTCCACCACAGTTCAGGAGCAAATGTCTATTTAGCTCCTGACCCCCACCAAATTCGAAAGAATTTCCCTAATTCCTTTCTGCAGATCCGCTAAGAAAATTTGGTTGCCCAGTTCGGACAGATGGATCCCATCAGTCCGATACATCGTCGAATCATTGAATCTAATGGTGTCATGAGGTAACCCATGCCATTATCCAAAACTTTCCGCAGGGCCCTATTGACCCGTTTCCTTGCTTTGTCCAATTTTTTACCGTCTCCATAGGGCCAACGTGGCCGAGGAATAATTGCTGACCATGCCAATCCGGTATGAGGCCACACTTCTTGGATCTTGTGCATGTCATTTAAAACCTGGAGAAAAAGGGCCCTGCCTTTAAGCAGCCCCAAATCGTTGCCTCCCAAATGCATAACAATAAGGTCAGGTGGAAAACGGACCCCTGACCCAAACAACAAAGGGAGCAAACCCTCCCACCGCAGACCTCTTCTTCCCCTCCATTCAACAAAAGCCAAGGAAGCGAGGCCGAGATGCTGGCCGTAGGGACCTCTGCGCGCCTGTCGCTCTGCCCAGTGCACATAACTGTGCCCGCAAATCAGGACGCGTCGTCTACTCGCCAACAGGGTGGGTTCTGAAAAAACAAAAAGCCATATAACTAATCCGATATATGACGCACGTACGCACGGTAAGCACCAGATTTTCATCTTCCCAACATCTTAATTTTGTCTATCGAGTAGCCCATTACCGCAGCAGTGGAAGCAGCCCCAATTCTAAAGGAATGAGTACCAAATTTCTGGTCTTTGATACCCAACATTCCTAAAGCCTTAGAAGTCAAGGCCCAGAACTGGTATTTTG
Organism: Anolis carolinensis; assembly: GCF_035594765.1. Taxonomy (NCBI): domain Eukaryota; kingdom Metazoa; phylum Chordata; class Lepidosauria; order Squamata; family Anolidae; genus Anolis; species Anolis carolinensis. The sequence continues at coordinate 222,142,045 of NC_085842.1, read as the reverse complement.
TCAACGGTGCTCCATCCCGATGACAAAAAAGGAAACCAGCTGACGTTCCTCTGCAGGACACAAAAGATGACAAAGCTGCAACTGGGCATAATTCCAAATCACTACAGCGTCCCAATTTGATAATGGAACCCTTCCCTTTTTGATCCGTTTTAGAAGTCCTGATAAACAATTCCAATTTATCCTGCTGGAGCCGCAGGTCCAAAAATTGCAAGACCCTTCTAGATTGATCAGCCTTTGAAGAGGCGACCAGCTCACTAATACGAAGAGCCCCAAAGAAAGCGGTGAGAGCTGCTGCCTGCAATAGCAAAGCTTCGTAATGAGATTCACAAATTTGGGGCCAAATTTGCTTTAAGCCTTTGAGAATTTCAGGTGTCAATGGCTGACGGCAGTCACATGGCCTAACCTGCTCCCGCGACAAACCTTCCAGCCATTTGCGAAGCCTAAAATCGGCTGTAACATCTGGAAAGCCCTGAGCCTTAAGCCAATAAGCCAGGGCAGACAATTTAGCACGAATAGTTTGAGGGGCCAACCCCTTCCTTTCCAGAAAAACACCAAACTGTGCGACGTGTTCATATGGAATCGGTGAAACAGAACTTATGGCATACAACTGGCATTAAACTCATGAAACTCCTGCACCGCTCTGACGTAAGATTTTCTGGAAGTCGTGGCCAAAGCCAACTTCATTCCCCGGACTATGGACTGTTCCCAATTTTCCAAAAATGGACCGGCATGTTCTGGGGGTGTAAATCTGCGCTGGGGGCAAGCTGCCTGAAGCGATCCATCTGCATACGGGACAGAGCATCAGCGAGAGAATTATCTGTCCCTGCAATATGAAAAGCTTTAAACAGTATATTATACTTTAGACAGTGGAGTGTAAAAAACCTCAAAGCCTCCATCAGTCTGACTGACTTAGATGTTAAAGAATTGATAACCTGCACTGTGGCCTGGTTATCACACCAAAAATGAACGGTGGAATTTGTCATTTGATCAGCCCACAGCGTGACAGCCACTAAAATTGGAAAAAACTCCAAAAATGTTAAATCGGACGTTATACCCTTGGTGTGCCACTCCCTGGGCCAAAGCTCGGCACACCAATGCCCATTAAAAAATACACCAAAGCCGATGGCTCCAGAAGCATCAGAAGCTATCTGAAGAGCATCCTTCAACAAAAGATCCTGTCTCCAAAAAGAAATCCCATTATATTGATTTAAAAATTGTAACCAAATGTCCAAATCAGCTTTGATCCCACGTGTAATCCGCACATGATAGTGCAGAAGTCTAACCCCAGAAATAGCATCGCAGAGTCTGCGCAAAAAAGCACGCCCAGGAGCTATAACTCTGCATGCAAAATTTAAATGCCCAATAAGCACCTGAAACTCCCGCAACGTGGCCTTGTTACGGGTAACAAAAGCTTGAATCCTATCTACTAGATTAAAAACTTTCTTCCTAGGTAAACTGGAGGCTTGCTGCACTGTGTCCAGCTCAATCCCCAAAAAGGTCAATTTAGTAGCCGGGCCCTCTGTTTTTTCAGGGGCTAAGGGAACCCCTAACTGATCGGCCAGTTCCTGAAAAGAATGCAGAAGGAATTCGCATTCTCCAGAACCAGACTTCCCTATAAATAAAAAATCATCTAGGTAGTGCACAACCCCGATAAACCCAATTTTGATTTAAGGGCCCATTCCAAAAAGGTGCTAAAGGACTCAAAAGCAGCACAGGAAACTGAACAGCCCATGGGAAGAGCCCTATAGTACAACCCGTTGAACTGAAAACCCAACAGCTCAAAGTCCAGTGGATGTACAGGCAGTAGCCGGAAAGCAGACTTGATGTCACACTTTGCCAATTCTGCTGCCGGCCCCCTAGATCTAACTTTCCTAACCGCCGAATCAAAAGAAGTATAGAGGACCGTACGAAAATCATCAGGAATCGCATCATTCACTGACCTTCCCCTGGGATAGGAAAGATGATGAATGAGTCAAAACTCCCCCGGTGCCTTCTTTGGAACAATCCCTAGAGGCGAAACCCTCAACCTAGGAGTGGGAGGTGACCTAAATGGGCCAAGAACCCTCCCCTCGGTGACTTCCTTATTGATTTTAGCAAGGACAACGTCCTCCATGCCAATAACAGATTTCAGATTCGGTGCCCTGAAAGGGGCTCTATGTCCCATTGCAGGAATCCTAAAACCCTCAAAAAACCCAGCACGCAGATAACTAGCTGCGCCCACTGTCGGCCTTCTCGCCCGTAATAGGACGTGCCGGAGTTAAAACCTCCAACCACAGCTGATGGTCAATCAAATCCCAGCGCAAAGTTGGAGAGTGAGCCGCACGAAGCCTAAAGCGCTTGTCATACAAGAGCCAAGCGCTACCTGTAAAATTTACATAGGCCGAATTGATAATGTTCATGTACTGAAAAAGAGAATGGGCTCTGGAAGGGTAAGCCTTCACTAGAACCCCTCCGTAAATTAAAAAGCAAGAGAACCAATTGCCCCAATTCTGGTCCACTTTGCGTTTTTTCATAATTTCCTTTCTTTCATCATCTAAATCATCTTTCTCTTTCTTATCAAGTTCCCTGAAATACAGGGTAAAAATGTCGATGTATTCATTCTTTAAAATTTTATCGATTGTCTTTTAAGCCAAATGCGAGCCTAAAGCTGTAGCACTAAGGCTGTCGGGGGCCGGCAAAGGCCAATCAGCCGTGCCCCCAAAACACAAAGAATTCTCAATAGTAGGTGTCGAATCCAAAGAGGCTACCACCACACTTGGTGCCTCAACCACCGGAGCCACAATAGCTAATTGCGTGCCGCTGGTTGATGGAACAGGCTCGTCAGGTGCTTGGGTTGTGATAAGATCTTGAGAGTCTGCCACTCCCCAGGGGAAGGTGTGTGTGTCCCCTTTACCTAAAGCGGATACGGCACTTCTCAACTCAGCTGCTGCCACCGAAGTAGATGGAACAGCTTCAGCGGCCACCGGCGTAGATGTAACCAGGCTCGCATCAGTGACAGGCACCGCGGCACTCCTTTCCCCTTCTAAGGCAGAAATACGGGAAAATAAGGACTTAATTAGCCCGGTGTTACTGCCCCCACCAGCCTTCTGCGCCTCCGCAGCAGCAGCCGCTGCTTTCTCTCTTTCCAGAGCCTCAATGCGGGCGACCAACACTCTCAACAACTGTGCTGAGTCTTCATCATCGGTTGAAGGACCACTTGGTGGAGGCGGGCGTTTTGCTGGAACCTTCTTCGCAGGACCCTTGCCCTTAGGCCCCCCGACATTCTTCTTCGGTGGCATACTGCAAAATAAGAAGATCAGTAAGACCAACGAAAAAGTCAATATTGAGGAAGAAAGTTCTGTAGAAACTTAAGTGGGGGGGGGGGGGTGGCAGGAGACTAGCATGAGCCAACTCCCTACCCTATCCAAACCAAGGAACCAGAAGCGCCTAACATTTCTTGAAACAAAAACCAACTAAGCATCCATTTAATTAAAGTATACAATAACATAAACTGATATGCACATACTATATATACATGATATTAATAATTAATTCATTAAGATAATACCACCAATTTATGCAAAGGATCTACTTAATTCATTGTCCTCAATAGCATATTAAATTACCCCCTGAAAATTAATTAAATATATTAAATAATTAACCCTAATATCAATTCATTAAATAATCAGCCTCCATAAATACATATTAATTAATTAAGCTGCATGCATCAATGAATTAAATTGAACCATCTAATCAATTACCGCTAATCCATTTGTATTTTAAAACTACTCAGTCAATATCATCAATTGCTATAGTCATTAAACCAATGCGATGTGAGTATGCCCAAATTAAAAATGGCCACTGCCATTAACATCCATTAAAAAATGTTCCACAAAATGGCTGCCATGACGCGCCTAAAATGGCTGCCATTCCCTTAAGAAAGATGGCCGACAGACCAACAAAATGGCCACCTTCATTCTGTTTACCCTGCCAGTTACCAAGATGGCCGTCCGTCCGTTCCAGACCTTATTCCCTTAATAAAGATGGCCGCCACAACCATTCGACTCGCCCATGCCCTCAATTGAAATGGCCGACTTGCCCTTAATCAATATGGCCGCCCAACATGGCCGCCCAAAGAAAAAAAACCCGAGGCAAATTGGAAGGCAGAAAGGGCGCGAAATTCAAAAGCACCGCCAAACCGCCATAGCAATCTGCCCAGCAACAGGGACAAATTCGCGCCACAAACGCTCTCAAATCTGCCCAGCAACACCTATACATAAATTCCAACACAAAAATGGCGACCTTAAACCTCATAGCTTCCATTAAGAACGTCGGACCCAAACGCGACCCATACAAACACCTAACATCCATCCACTCAGCAACACCATCTCCCCTTGAAGTAAAGCCAGCTTAAGCATGGACAAAACCACGCTATCCTCATAATTCCAAAACTAAAGCCCATCCTAACAACTTCACACAACTAGGAGGCTCAGGGCGATATAAGGGAGGAAGGGAGGAACGGAGAAGAGGCGCACGGGCTCCGCTCGCACCCTCCTCCGCACCAAGCCCTCAGGAAAGAAGAGGGAAAACTCCAAATACAGTGCCGTCGAGGAAGACTCTCAGAGGTAGCCAGGCAAAACCTCAGCTCCTCTGCCCCAGCATCTCCCAAGCCCCCATACAGACCTCAGAAGCTGAAATACAAAACTGAAGAAAGGAGTTTTCCCTCGGCGTTCTCCCAGTCGGAAAGACAGGAGCTCCCACTTTTGCATCCTCTCATGTCGAAGCTCCAAAAGTGAGTGATCTAAGAGGCAGGCAGCTTCCTAGAAGCCCCGCCCCCTTCCAGAAG